>NC_057866.1:8698472-9057222 GCF_019393635.1 Dromiciops gliroides
CACGTTGCCCAGAGACACGTTTTTAAAGCCATCCTTCTGCCGCAGGTCATCATCTGGGGGGCAGTGTCATGGGTGGGGAGAAAGGGGGGAGGGAAAGGAAAGAGGGAGGGAGAGGGAAGGGGAGGGAGGAAAGGGGAAACACAGACCATGTGACAGGGGCCAGAGGAACAAATGTCAGAGTGGGCAGTCCCTGACCTCTAGGGGCTCACAGTCTCATTGGAAGCAGGGCTAGGAGAATGGGGAGAGGTCACAGGGCAGCACAATCACCCTGGGCACCATGTCTGACCCCCTTACTTTACAAAAAAGCTGAGGCCCCAAGCTCCAGGATCCCGACCAGGGTCCCACAGGCACGGGCAGCAGAGGCGTCCCCATACCCCTCCCCCCAGGGCCGGGGATGCCAGGGAGGGGCGTCCTCCCCGTCGGGTCACTCACAGTTGGGGATGTTGATGCCAGCAGGGATCCCAGAGCCCGCAAAGGTGAGGACATCGAGGGAGGTGAAGTCAGGGGTGAGGAACTTGTCCTTCTCGAAAGCAGGGGGCCAGGGCAGCTCCTTCAGCAGCTGCTCTGCGCTCTCTACCAGGCGCTCAAACTTGGCGCTCATGGCCTTATTCACTACAGCCACGAACCCTGAGGGCCGAGGAAGGGAGGGCTGGGAGAGAGGCCCCACCCCGCCCCCAGCCCAACTTCTGGGGTCCCTCAGATGCATCAGGGAACACAGTGGATGGGACAAGGGGGCACCACAGGCAGCGTGCTAAAGCTGAAGGCGGAGTCCCTGGGTGCCGGGATAGCTCATGCTCCCTCTCTGGCCTCAGTTTCCTCCACTGTCAAAGGAGGGCACTGGACCAGCCTCTCTCAGCTGAACCTGTGGCCAAAGGACAATCCCTCAGGACCTCCCCCGCTGATCTGGGGACTCCCTGAGGGCAGGAGGAGCCTGCTTTGGCCAGGGGCTGGTGGGGGTCAGGGAAAGGGTCAGGGCGCTGCCCTCTGGACCCAAAGGTCCCCAAGCAGATACCTTCAAACTCTCCTCGGGAGCCGAAGGGGTCTCGGTAGCTCTCGATAAAGCCGATGTAGCTGGGGAGAGAAGAGCGGTGATGGAGCCCGTGGGGCAGGCGGGAGGAGGGCCTGGGGAGGGGGGGGGCCGGGGAGGGGGCCCCGCTGGGGCTCACCTCTCCACGATGGGGCCCTTGTCCTGAATCCAGTGCCGGGAGCCCTTCTTGTGGGCATCGATGGAGCCCTGCGTGAAGCTCTCCACGTACTGGCTCAGCATCTGCTCCTGGTGGCTGTTTGCTGCGTAGGCCTGTTGGGGAAGGAGGCCACAGGGGTCCCAGCCATCTCCTGGGAGGTACCAGGACTTCCCAGGACCCTCCTCCTTCCCCCCAATCGGACCCTACCTTGGCCTTTTCCAGATGTCCCACCACCTTCTGGAGGAGAGGGGAGTAGTCACCACGGGTCACCTGGAATCGGCAGCCCTCAAACTCATAGCTCTTTAGCTTTGGTGTCATGTCTGAGTCTGGGGCGGTCTCTACAAGGAACAGGAAAGTGACATTAAAGTACCTACTGTGTGCAGAGCTGATGCTAGGGTGGCTCCAAGGCACAGTCCCGTCCTCATGGAGCTCACAGGAGAGCCTGGGGTCCCCCACTTCCTAGGAGGGTACAGGGATCTCTGAGGCGAGAAGCAAAAAGCTGCAGGTGGGAAGCTGGACAGATGCCCAGTCATCCGCAAGCACCTACTGCGTGTGGGCCTTGGGCCCTAGTAAGTGCTTTCTTATTCATTAGCATTCAAAAGTGAAACAGGCCTGTCCTCAAGGGAGGAGAGGTGTGTGTATTCACAAGGACATTCAGAACCCATGGGACCCAAATGCACAGGAATCCTGCACGGGGAGGCACCAGCATGGAGGGGGGCACCAGGAGAGGCCTCCTGCTGAGGGGCTGGGGGGGGGAGGCCTCCTGTCGAGGGGCTGGGGGGGGGGAGGCCTCCTGCAGAGGGGGTTGCTTGAACTGAGACCTATAGAAAACTAGCTACTCTAAGAGGTGGAACTGAGGAGAGAAGCTTGTTGAGGCACAGCTGGGGCAAAAGAAGGGAGATGGGAGGTTGGAGGGTCGAATGTGGCAAATACCAACAGGCTGGCAGGCCCAGGTTATAGAAGGAATAGGGGAATGACCTGGAGGAAAGCCGGGAAGGTGGGGGGGGGGGGCCTTCCTTTCTGGGCTGGCCCTGTCCTGGCCATGTCCCCTGACTCCCAGCCCACCTCAGCCTCTTGCTCCTGCCCTCCCAGGCCAAGAGGCAGCAGGCTCCTCTCTACTCCAAGGAGCAGCTTCGCAGGGTCCCCTCCCCATGTGCCAGCCCGCCAGCTCCAGGCTGCCCAGGCACCTTCCCTGGCCCTCACCTTCTCGGAGGGTAGAGGCCAGGCGCACCTCGAAGCACGGCTTCCCGTTTGCGTCTGTCTCCTTGAACAGCCTGGTGTTGTAGGCGCTGAGGCTCTGGAAGAAAGCAGAAGGTGGGTATCTGTGGGGAAGGAGGAAGAGGTCTCTGCACACCCACACCCACAGCCCGGGCATCTGTCCTCCCAGGCCTCCTACCTGGGAATCCAAGAAGCTCTGGGCCAGCTTGGCATCTTCCAAGGTGCAGTTCTCAGAGAAGTATGTGGTGGTGCCCTGCTGGGGAAGATGCCCCCAATCAACAGCAATACTGTGATGGGCCTGCTACAGCCAAGACAGGAACGCCCCTGAGCACTGGGAGCTAGTGCTCTGGCCAGAGAGGTACAAGCAGGGCACAGATGAGCCAGTGCAGGAGAGGGGGAGGAGAGCCAACAGCCTGGGGGGTCAGGAAGGGCACGGGTCTGACCATGCTCCCCACTGCCTCTAGGGTCAAGGCCAAACCTCGGAGGATGCTGTGAGACTGAAGGGAGATGATTCACGTAAAGGCCTCTGGAGCCTTTAATCCCCCGAAATGTCAGGGCCACCATCACTGAGGGCCCCTGGGAAGCCTCTGCCTTTGGCTCACACGGGCCCCTCCCTCTCAGACTACCTCAGAGGAGGAGTCGTGAAGCTGACCTGCGGGGAAGCCCACAGAGGCCTGGGCCCAGACCCTCCATTACTGCCACCTTGCATCGCTCTCTGCGCCCACCCTTAGCAGAGTAAACAAGGGGACACAGGCCAAGTAAGATGAGAGAAGGGCAGAGAAAGATGGCTGGGGGGAGAAGAGGGGGAGGGGGAGGGAACAGGTCTGAGGCTCCCCTCGATGTGCCCAGCACTCTGATGCTCCTCCCACGTTGGGCTAGGGGCCCTTCCTTGTGCCTCACCCACCCCCAACTACAGTACAGTGAGCTCAAGGAGGAATGGTGGAGGGGGAAGTCCCTGGAGAGTGTCACCAGGCAAAGACATGGGAGGAAGGACGTGCTGGGAGGCGGGGTGGGGGGGGTGGGGAGTCCAGAGAACAAGGATCAGTCCACTTGGCAGGACTGAAAAAGTGGGCGTGCCCGGAAAATGCCAACTAGTTGGCCCGGCATGAAGGCTCTTTCCTGCCTGGTTCTGCCCTTCCTGACCTCCCTATTCTGGCCAGACTGACCCTGGGTCACCTCCCCCCTCCGTGCCTTTGTCCCCCGTGCCTGGAAGGCTCTCCTTCACCTCTATCCCTGCGGAATCCCTGTCCTTCAGCTTGGCTCAAGCAGAGCCTTTCTGATCCCTCCAGCTGCAGAGGACTGCAGCACATGAGGAAACAGAGGCGTAAACAAGGCCATGTCTGGCCTGCTTCAACCCAGTTCTCCAGGTCCCACCTTGTTCTCTCTCCACGTCGTTCTCTCCCCAACCATCTCCCCTTGTTCCCTGGGTCTTCTACATCCTCATCCTCCCCAAAAGGCCCCCACCCCAGAAGTCTCCTGAGGAGGGAAACTTTCTAGACAGGAGAGGAGAGCACCACGCACTGGGCTTCCCTCCCATCCAGGGCCACTCTTGGGTAGGAGTGAGAATCCTAGAGTCCTGGACCCTGGAGAGCCAAACCTGGGGTTCCACAAACAAGCGCACGACGCCTTTGCTTACACTCACCTCTACGGAAATCGAGCATCTCCTTCAACACAAACATGAGCCACTAGATGTGACGCTGAGGATACTGGGCTCCCCCAACAGCCAGAGGGGTCCAGGACACAAGGTGGGGAAGAACCCCTGACTGAGCCCCACCCCCATTTCTGACAGAGAAGGAGACTGAGGCTGGATTCACATGCTCCTGAAACATCACACTGTCTCGTTCTGACTAGACTTTGCTTCTCTTGTAGACGCTAGCTCGCACGCGCGCGCGCGCGCGCGCACACACACACACACACACACACACACTCTCTCTCTCTCTCTCTCTCTCTCTGAAGCAGAGGGGGAGTGGACCCAGTCCTGCCAGCTCCCAGCCCAATGGTGTCTCCCCAGTCCCCAGTTCCAGGCTCTCACCTCACTTCCCAGGCCCAGGTGCCGCTGCTGAGGCTCCAAGGAGAACATGATGTCCCCACAGACTTGCCACAGTCCCCCAATCTCTTCTGGGTGCTCTTGGGCAGCTTGGCTCCCCAACACTAACCGTTCCAGCTTCTCCTGCATTGAAAGTGGCGGGGTGGGGTTTGGGTTCAGGCCTGCCTGGTCATAGGCACTTTCCAAACTCTTCATCCCCCCATTAAAGAAGATCCTCCCTCCAGAGGCCAGGAGGGGGGAATCCCCCAATCTGCCCCTAGTCTTCCCCTCCTTCAGCCCCCAAGTAGCACCATGAGCCCCAAACAGCTCCCATCAGCCCCTCTGTCCCCCTCCACTTCCTGGCTCACCTTGGGCAAATTGGGAATAAACTTCGTGTCTCCAAAAGACTTGTAGTTACCCATGTTGGCATAGATCCCTGCAGTATAGACCAGGAAAGCCTGAGGGGGCAGGGAAGCAGGTCAGAGAGGGGGCCAGGGGTCAGGATCCTCCTTGGCCCTCAACAGTCTGCCCAGAGTGAAGTTGGCCGGCAGCGCTTTAGAAGAAAGGCAGGGCTGCATGCATGCGTGTGTGTGCACGGACAGGGACATGGGCGCGTACACAGGAGGGGGCAGGGGAGAGGAAGGGTCGGCCACCTGATGACAGCAAGGACCCAGGGTTTGGGGGAGAGAAGCCAGGATAACTGTAACCAAGTCTATGCCATGTGCCAGACCTGATATTCGTCCTCTGTGAGACCCTCCTTTAGGGCACACTCTTTGAGCTGCTCGGGGTCCTGGGCACGGAAGAGGCGGCTGAGGAGGACATAGATGTGGGGGGCCTCGGGAGAAGTCTGAAGTAACACCACCAGACCCCCGTACCAGGCAGCCCTTGACAAATGGTGCGCGTAGAGCCGCTCTGTGGGGGACAACAGCCCAAAGGCCTCACGGCAGTCAAGGCTGGCCACACCAATGTCATTGGGGAGGATGTACTGGGGGTCTGCCATCGTGCCTGCCAAGGTGAGGAAGAGACAGAAAACATTCATCAAATGTCTGCTCTGGGCCAGGCCCTGTGAGCACAGAGACCATTCCTGAGAGAGAGTGAGAGAGAGAGAGAGAGAGAGAGAGAGAGAGCGCGAGCGAGCGAGCGAGCACACACAAACACACACCCATATAAAACATACAATGTGAGGTGAAGGGGAAGAAGGCATGAACGAGTGGGGCATCAGAGAAGGCTCCCTGGGGGAGGTGACTCTGGAGCTGAGCATTGAAGGGAACCAAGAATTCCAGGAGCCAGAGGAGGGGAGAGCACCACACATGGGGAGGGAATGTTACATACAGGAACACGTCCAAGTAGGACAGTTGCAAGAACACAAATTTTGGCTGAGCGTGAGGAGAAGCTGCCTAAGATTAGTGGGATGAAAGCCTTAAGGCAGATGCTAGATGGCCACTTGTCAGGAATGTTGGGCGACCCTCTTGGGTCCCTGAACCCCGGCCTGCCTCAGTTTCTTCATCTGTAAAAGGGGAAAATAATAGCACAGGGGAGGGGAGGCGGTGAGGCGTTTTGCCAACTTCAAGGCAGGCTCGGCATGCCAGCAGCTGTTATGGTGTGGTGGTTGTCACGTGATTCTTTTTGGATGTGGGCTGGCCCCTCACCCTGTTGGCCCCTGCAGGCCACGTCTGGTGTGAGAGCACTTGGACATCTCTACCAGCCCCTCCCGGCTCCCTGACCCGGCTTCCCTTCTCCTTACAGGGGGGCGCGGTGGGCACGTGCCCTGTCCCCAGGCCTGTGGTCTCGCTTCTAAGGGAGGGCACCCTGATCTTCAGGGCGGGTGCCAGCACCAGGAGGGCAGAGCCTCTGGCGTCCTCCCCACAGTCTGGCACGGGGCACTGCGTGCAGCCCCACAGTAGGCCAGCTGGCCGAGGACCCTGCAGCCCCCAGCCCCGCCTCCCCCATCTCCCCCAGCCCCTCCCTGAGGGCAGGGGCCCGCTCCACTGGGGCACACAGTTAGCGCTGAATAAAAGCTCCCGATTAGCCGCCCCAAAGGCTTCTTCTTCCCCGGATATCCTGGTGAGGGCCGGGCCGGCTCCAGTGCCAGCACTGCCCCAGGCCTCAGTTTCCCAGGCTGGGGAGTGGGGGCGGGGCTCCTGCGGGGCCGCGGGCGGTTGCGTTTTGGCACCTGCCCGCACTCAGGGCGCTCGATGGCTCCGCACCGGTAGGAGCCCTTCCTACGCTAGGAGATCCTGGAGGGGGTGAAGCGGGGGTCCCTCGCCCTCACCTGCACCCCTCTCCGCGCCCTCTCCTCCCACCCCGCCCGCAGCCCCCCGCCAGGGTGCCCTCACCTGTACCAGCTGCTTCTCTCCCTCACTCCCTCACTCCCTCACTCACTTCCTGCTTCCGGCTGTCCATTCATTGGGGCCGCGCGATGCCCGCCTCCTCCCCCAATCAGGATCCGCCTTCGCCGTGACCGGCATGTCCGGAGACCAATGAATGTGCGTGTCCTAATCCGGGCCCCACCTTCCTTCTTCCTCCCTCCGCCTCCTCCCGCACGAGCTGCCTGGGCTGCTGAGGATTGGCTCGCGCGGCCGGTTCTCCGCTGGGATCTCCAAGCGCTTTTCTCCCCAGACCCCTCACTCCCCCCACCCCTGCACCTACTAGGCGCCAAAAAGAAAACTGTCCTTGCCTTCGTGGGTTTACATTCAACCAGGCGAAATAGCATGTAAGAATTCAAATTAAATACAAAGTTATTGGGGAGGGGGTTAAAATGGGGGGCAGGGGCACTCAGGAAAGGCCTCTTGTAGGGGGTGGCCCTTGAAAGGAGCTAGGAAAGTATTTTGCGCGTGGGGTGGAACAGCAAAGGCAAGGAGGTGGGAGAAGAGATTTACTAATTAGTCACGTGATGCGACACCATTCTCCTCAGTCCCCATTGCCTGGCACACTTAATCCGTGTTTACTGACCGACTGGAAGGTCCCTTAGAGATCTGGTTCAACGTCTTCACTTTACTGGGGCTCAGCAACGGCAGTGACCTTCAGACGGAAGATTTAATCCCGGATTCTGTAGTTCTTGTTCCCCAAAGCCTTCCTTGATCCCTAAGCCTGAAGTGATCTTGAACTAATTAATTAATGTTAATTAATTAACATAATCCTCTCGGGGCTAATTAATTAATGTTAATTAATTAACATGATACTTCCCTGTAAAATAGATGGACTGGGACTCCCTCCCAGCTGCAAATGTGGAAGAGCCCCATTTCCTTGAGCCTTGGACTGGCTCCTGCTCTCTGAGGCCCCTTCCTACCCTTATTCTAGACATGGGTCAGCCATGGTGTGACACGGCCACCAGGGGGCAGCATGGGTATAAAGCATCCTGGACCCCAGAGCAAGTCTGGTCAACTACGGTGACCCAAGAGTGACCGGGGACCCACTTGGACCTGGCCACCTGAGGCCTCCCTGTTCATGTCTTCCCAGAGAGACGTTAAAACAAAACCAAAGAAGACAATGGCCCATGGAACCTGGAGCTTTAAGGGACTATCTTGTCTACCCCCCCCCAACATTTTACATAGGAAGCAACTGAGGCGCAGTGCCACACAGCTAGCAGGTGGTCCATCCAGGATTCCAGGGGGCTTACCGCACTACCCTCCCCCATCCCCTGTCCACGACGTCCTCATGGTTGTCCTTCCTCCAGCAAACTAGAAGTTACTGCATAGCAACACTTTTCTCCTCCCTAGGGCCCTTTTATTTAAATTTGCATCCTATTTATCCAGATACAACTCATCTGCCCCCACAGGAGAGAACAGGGACCATGTTCTAGTTCTCTTAGGATTCCCCCGTGCCAAGCACCAGGCAGTCAATAAACATTTATTAAGCACATACTAAGTGCAGGGGTTACAAAGAAAGACATAAGACAGTCCCTGCCCTCAAGGAGCTCACAATCTAATGGGGAGAGACAACATGCAAACAACTATATAGGAATGAAGAAACTGGATAAATCAGAGACAATCTCGGAGGGAAGGCGCTTTCAGGGAGGAGTGTGGGGAGAGGCTTCCCACAGAAGGTAAGACTTTAGCCAGGATTTGAAGGCAGCAGAGGAAATCAGCAGGTAGAGATAACAAGGGAGGACGTCCAGGCCTGGGGGGGGCTGAGACAAGAACAGAGCGGGGCTGCCACCCCCAGAGCTGAGAGAGCCCAGCTTCTGCTGAGATTGAGGATCTGGGGCTATGGTTATTGGTGGGTTTGGGATGTGGGCTCTCAGCCTCTCCTCACACAGGGAGGATCCCTTTCCTTCCTTTCCCTTGGAGCCTTAGCCCCCTCCCCCATTCCTGGTGAGAGGATTTAAACCTGAGAGGACAAGCTAGAGCCCAACTGGGCCAACCCCCTCATTCTGCAGGGGGAAAACCAAGCCCGAGGGAGGAGAAATGTAAATGGTCACCCTGAGAAAGGAGGCTGGGTAGCATCAGCTGGCGGCTTGCCTTTGGACTCTCCCTTCTCTTCTCTTCTCTTCTCTTCTCTTCTCTTCTCTTCTCTTCTCTTCTCTTCTCTTCTCTTCTCTTCTCTTCTCTTCTCTTCTCTTCTCTTCTCTTCTCTTCTCTTCTCTTCTCTTCTCTTCTCTTCTCTTCTCTTCTCCCCAGAGTACTTCCTCCATGATTTTCACCCCCCTCCCTCCAACTTCTTAAGGTCCCATGGTTCACTGGGCTTCCCTTAGGCAGGTACAAGCTCAGAAGCTTGGGAGGGCCCTTCTAACAGGAAAGAACCCTAGACATCAACGAGCTCCTCAGTGGAGCTGCCCTCTCCTCGCTTCGCGTATATTCTCTGGGATGATGGAGAAGCTTCTTATACAGGAAAGAGACCCAGCTGGATCAGGAGGACCTGAGTTCAAATCCTAGTTCTACAGCAAGTCAGGTCTTGGTCAGAGGAACTGTTGTGTAGTCATGTGCCCCGTGTGGTTGATTTTTTGGACCCAATTTCAGACTTTACATTTATCCCGCTTCCATCTCATCTTTTAGGAGTAGACCTTTTGGGTCCCCTCTCCCAACTGAGCATTGTCTCAGATACTTCCTGCAGTCCCTGACTGCCCTGAGCTGAGGCTTGGGCTCTATTCGACTTCTCAGGTCCTCACTTTCCTCATCTGTAGAATGAAGGGGTTGGACCACATGACCCCTAAAGTCCCTTCTGGCTCTAACTCCATCACCAATGTGTATCCACGGCCTCCCCAAAGTTTACATTTAAAGTGCTGGGACCCTTCCACACTTTCTCTTGCAGTCCTAAAGACACCAGTGCAATGTCCCATCTTTCCAGTGGCTCTCTTGTCCTTGTCATTCACACGTGTCTTGAAGGACACTCACTACCTTCCCTTCTATACTTCAGCGTTATCCAGGGCCGCTGCCTGCTAACACCCACCATAGCCCTCCCCATTGCCAGTGGGGGATTTTGACATCTCATTTCTTCAGAGACCACGGCATTCTGTGACTTGCAGCTGCACTGCCCCTCCAGAAGATACTGGCATTAAAAAGACAGGTCTTCCTTTCAGGAAGATGTGTGAGGTCATTAAAAGAACTCTGGGAGCACCGGCCCTGGAGTCAGGAGGACCTGAGTTCAAATCCGGCCTCAGACACTTGACACTTACTGGCTGTGTGACCCTGGGCAAGTCACTTAATCCCCATTGCCCCGCAAAAACAAAAAAACAAACAACAAAAAAGAATGGCGTTCAGCCCCAGAATGTTGGCCATGGAGTGATGAGTTCTTGGCTATAGCAACCTAACTGCCCATTTTATAGATGATCAAACTGAGACTCCCAGAAAAGTTAAGTGACTAGCCCAAGGTTACACAAGTACCACTACTCCGTAAAGTTAGAATATGAACTAAGGACCTTGGACTCCAAATTCAGTGCCCTTACCTCTGTATATAGGAAAACAATTCCCCTAAATCAACTGACCCCCTATACCCAATCTCATCGTCATTATTCAGCCATTTATATGACAAGCATTTATTAAGTGCCTACTGCATGCCAACAACTGTGCTAGGTGCCAGGAATAAAGATATGATCACATTATAGAGCTGGAAAGGACCTGAGAAGCCATCTAGCCCAACCTGTAGGTGAACATCAAAGAATCATCCACATTCTGACTGAAGTCCTCCAGGGGAGGGGAACCCACTGAGGCAGTCCCTCCAACTTTGGGAGAGTTGGAATTACTAGGAATCTTTGAGTTCAAATCTGCTTCTATGTAACTTTTTTTTTTTTTAGTGAGGCAATTGGGGGTTAAGTGACTTGCCCAGGGTCACACAGCTAGTAAGTGTTAAATGTCTGAGGCCAGATTTGAACTCATGTACTCCTGACTCCAGGGCCGGTGCTCTATCCACTGTGCTACCTAGCTGCCCCCTTCTATGTAACTTTTTAACCTTGTTCCTGCTTTAGTTCTCTGAGGCTGTCACAGCAAATCCAACCCCCACACCCCACCCCGCCCCTTCCCAAGCTCCTATGGCAGCTCCTCATGTGGTTTGTGTGGCTTCTGGTCCTTTCCCATGATGCTCCATTGGACACACTCATCAATGTTCCTCCTTAAGTATAAAGCCCAGAATTGACCACAATGTTCCAGCCAGGGCAGAGGAGAGTGACGTTAAGCTCTACTGCATTCATGACACCATGACTCTTCATTCTCTCAGATTCCAAAGACATTTTTGCAGTCTACTAAAATCCCCGGACCTTTTCCACAGGGACCGTTTTCTTCCATGAATTTGTGTAGTTGATTATTTGAACCCACGTCTCAGACTTTACATTTATTCTTATTACACTCCATCCTATTAGACTTGACCCATCATTCTGGCTAGTCAAGATCTCTTTGGATCTCATCACCCAAATGGACAGTCTCTCCAACTTTCCCCGAAATCCCCATCTGTCCTGAGCTGAGACAGATCAGCCTCCCTGAAAAATGGGAGTGATCATCTCTCTTTACCTCTTTCACAGGGTTGTTGTGGAGATCAAATGAAGACAGACATAATAGCATTTGGAAAAACAAAAAACAAAAAACCATTCAGCTCAGCCCTGTGCCACAGCTGGGTAGACTGCTTAGTGGAAAAGGCAAAGGACAGAGTTGAAAGACCTGGATTCTGGCCCTGACATCATGACATTGCTTAGCTGTGTGACTGTGGGAAAGTCTCTGCCTGCTTCCTTATCTATAAAATGGGGCAATGATGTTGGCAATACTTCAGAAGGCTGTTTCTGAGGAAAGAACTTTTCAAACCTTAAAGGTTATAGAAATATGAATATGTGGGCCAGCTAGGTGGTGCAGTGGATAGGGCACTGGCTTTGGATTCAGAAGGACCTGAGTTCAAATCTGGCCTCAGACACTTGACACTAGCTTGTGTGACCCTGGGCAAGTCACTTAACCCCAATTACCTCACCCCCCCAAAAAAAAAAGAAAAAGAAAAGAAATATGAATATGTGATCATTAGCCTTTGAATTCTTCCCATCCTTTAAAATGTAGTTCAGTGTTCTCTTACACATAGTGAGATTTATGCTGATTATCTTGATATGCTTCCCAGAGCTGAAACTAAGGAAGGGTGACTAGAGTTTTGTCCCAGGGCACTAAAATTCAGGGGGTATGACAATTTTTAAAAATGATCTAAAATACTGTGCAATTTAAAAATGGTTACATTTTGACAGCATTTTTACTATCTAATCAGCATAGATGGGCAGCTAGGTAGTGCAGTAGATAGAGTGCCAGGCCTAGAGTCAGGAAGACTCATCTTCCTGAGTTCAAATCTGGCCTCAGACACTTTCTAGCAGTGTGACCCTGGGCAAGTCACTTTACCCTGTTTGCTTCAGTACCCTCATCTGTCAAATGAGCTAGAGAAGAAATTGGCAAACCCCTCCAATATCTCTGCCAAGAAAACCCCAAATGGGGTCAATGAGTCAGACATGACTGAAACGACTGAACAATAATGACAACAACAGAACATAAAGTCATTAGCAAGAATAAACTTGGGAGGCTTGGTATGCTTCCTCCTATCAAAAGCTGCTCACCAGGTAAGCTTTTCCATGATCCGGCCCTGTTTAACCCCATCCCGCTCCTTCCCCAACAGTGGACTTCCTGAATCCTGAGGCCTGTATCCCCACTATGACACCATGTCTGAGCTCTCTGACCCCATGGGGCTCCCCTCACCAGCCTTGCCCCAGGTGACACAAGGGCATCTTTGGTGCTGATAAGCCCAGGAACAAAAATCACCAGTTACAATGTTGGTACTGCCTGGTGGGGTTATTTCTTTGTGCATATGTTGGATGTGCTCCTATCCTCCACTGGGGGCACCATGAAGGTAGGGACCAAGACAGACACTTGTTATTGCCCCATAGGAACAACTTGCATGTGATCCTCAGCTTTCTCAGCCAGCCCCCAATCACTCATCCTCTCTGGAGGAGATGCCCCATTGATCTCTCTCATGAGAACCTCTTCCAGACCCCAGTCCCAGATGTGGGCACACAGCCTGGATACACCAGGGGAAGCTACCACGGACCCAGAGGTGAAGGAGAGCTCATTGTGAACCTTGGGCACCCTGTGACCCAGGACTTGGGATAGGCCACTGCATGCTGGGACAGCAGAGAAGGAGGGATTTTCATTTCTGATCAGCTCCAGGGTGCAGGGCTCACCCCTCTCCCATGGCTCTTGTCTCCATGTCCCAGAGCTCCTCCTGGAGGTCAGGGAGAGGTTCATTGGCCTTTACTCTCTCTGCCCTCCCTCCTCCTTCACCCCGCGCCTCCCCCGCCCCAGCCCATAACCAGAGCTAGCACAGGACACCGGAGAAGGGCAGCCGAGCAGTGAGGTTTATAAAGAGACCCGGGGAATAGCAGCAGGAAGATCTGAGCAGCTGGAGACGGCAAAGGGCTCAGGCCTGGGACACTCTTGTGCCAGGGGGCGAGCAGCACGGCAGAGCAGGGGGGAGGGAATGCCACCCTCCCAGACTCCCTCCTTCCCTTCCACCAGGGCACAGTGTTACACGGCATGATGGGGGACGTGCGGGGTGGAGGCGTCCCCGGGACCAGCCTGGAAGTTGGATCCAATGAAGCAAGAGGGTAAGTCCTGGTGCCAGGGACTTTGTCCATCAGACGGTGAGTGGGAAAGAGCTCCAGAGACCTCCCCTAGGCCGATCTGGGAATGGGATCTGTCCCCCTCCCCCCACCTGAACCCCCCTCAGTCTGAGTGAGCATCCAAGCAGACGTCCTGGGGGGGAAAACCACTTCATCTTGTAGACACCACTAGTCAGTGCAGCCAGGGCTGGAGGCACCTTTCAGTCCCACCGACGGCAGCCCCAGAGGGCTGTCCCATCTCTCCAATTTGATACAGCAGGAGGTAAGAGACCTGGGTCCCAGAGCTGGGGGGGCCTCAGTCTGGAGCCTTGGGACTCGCACTCCTGCCCTAGTCCAGTGGTCCCTGGAAAATAAGGCGGACACAGCCATTCTCCCCCGTGAGCCAGGCCCCACAGAAGGGACAGGCAGCGTGGAAGGCATGGGTGCCATGGGGCAGCGGTGTCTGGGCCCAGTAGCGGGCTGTTTTCTCAGAACAGACGTGGCCACAGGGTGCAAAGGCATGGCTTGGGGGCCCAGGGTCCAGGCACAGCCCTGCCTCTTGGCCCAACCACAAGGGCACATAGGGCCCCACCAGGCGGCACAGGGGGCACTCACGCTCCTGTGGGCCCCGCTCCCGCCGGCAGCCCCAGCTGTGGTAGCCGTGGACGTGGCCACAGCGTACATACACCCATGGCTGCTGCTTGTCTGGGACATCTCGGCCTCGGGCTGGGCTGGGGAAAGCCAGGGTGCTGAGCCCCACAGGGCACTGGGGTCGAGCCGCATTAGCTTCCTGCCTCTGGGCCTCTAGCTGCTTCAGGGTGGGTGCCCGCAGGAGGCCAGCCGGAGTACGCCACAACAAGGTGGCCCCACACAGGTCGATAAGGGAGCCATCCCGAAGCACATTGGACTCATTCTCCACCTGGGGAAGGCAAGGACAGTTAGACAGGGAAGAGCACCAGGATGTAGCTTAGCATCATGAGAGGGGGAGCTGTGTAATGGCAAGAGCCCCGGGCTTGGATGAAGGCCATGGAGCATGTCCAAGGTCATTTGGCCAGTAAGGTTTGGTCACCTGACTCATAAAACAAGTGCTTTTTCCAAGTCACTATTTGAAACATGTCCTGTCTAACCTCACCTTTCCTTTTGACCCATTACACGGATAAGTCCTGAATTCTACCAGCTACATGCCTTTGTCCATACTGCCCCTTATTCCTGGAATGTTCTCTTTTCCTTCCTTGGTCTACTGAAAAGACCAGGCTTGAGCATCAATGAAATTCAATAAGGGTGACTTCTAGGTCATATTAGCAATGAGATATCTGGCAGACATTTCCTCTGATCCCCATGACCTCCCAAACCTCTCCAAAACAGAAATCATGTACCCAAGATAAAGCAACATCAGCTATCTCCGTGGTCTAGGACGCCCAGAATCCACAAGAAGGTAAAAACAAAACAACAACCCAGGAACTGATGCTCACTGACCCTGAGCTCACTCAGCTCCCCTCTACCCCCTCCCACCTATTATCAGCAAGGCCAGCAGACCCAGGACACAACAGTGGTTTACATCCACACCTGCGCCCTGTTCCCCTGTCCCTCCTGGTGCTGTAGAGACCCCAACTCCAGGATGGGGAAGTTTGTGCCTCCAGAGCTAGTTTGTCTGTAGCCTATCAGAAGCAAAAGTCTGACCTGGATGGAAGCACCAGTGCTGAAAAGTTCTAATCTGCTGGTGCTGAGTTAGAGAACTGAGGAACAAAGGGGGTCGGACAGGTCACTAGGAAAGGACATCATACGTTAGGAATGGGGAACTATGTAGCGCTCCACCAAGCTTCTAGCTGGGGCTAGTTCTGACCACTCAAAACTCAGCTGGGGAAGAGACCTGTATTGGGGAACTGTGAATTGCCTACTGTAAGAAGAGGCTGGAATGCCTTGAAATCCAGCCCCCAAGGAAACCACAATCAGAGGGGAGGGAGTCAGGAAGTGAGTGATAAGGACAATTAAGAGGGAAAAACACTGAAAGTACCAAAGATCTCAGAAAGAAAAAACCCCAAAGATCTTGAACATAAAAAGATAAATTAACAGGAAACATGGCCTCCAGATAAATATGTTCAGGCATCTATGAATAAATACTGCAAAATAAAGAAAAATGATTCAATACTTGATGAGACAGAGGACCCTTGGAAGTTGAGAACATGGAACCACAATATGTTGTTCCTAAGTGGTTTAAAAGAGAAATAAATGAGAATTATAAGAGCATAATTTATGGCCTGCACAGCCAAAATAATGAACAGAATAGAAAAACTGGAATCTGTGATGGCAAGCCTAACCAAAGGAACAAAAAAGAGAACAGACTCGGAATGTATATACATAGAAGTGAAAGACAATCTAGAAGAAGAGAAGAAAAAAGCAAGAACATAAAAAAAATGCTCACTATGTAAGCAAAACCTATTTGTCTTGAAGACATGATGTGCAGACAGCCTAAGGTTTCGAAGTCTCTCAGAAGAACATGACAAGACAAAAACCCTTAATACCATAGTGAAGGAAACAATAGAAGAAAAGTGACTAGAACTTCTAAACATTAAAAAATTAAATTCCAAAGAATTCACAGATCACCTCCAGAAAAAAAAAAATCCAAGGCTGCAAACTCCAAGACTTACAGTGAGTACTTTTTTTTTTTTTTTTTGGTGAGGCATTTGGGGTTAAGTGACTTGCCCAGGGTCACACAGCTAGTAAGTGTTAAGTGTCTGAGGCCGGATTTGAACTCAGGTCCTCCTGACTCCAGGGCTGGTGCTCTATCCACTGTGCCACCTAGCTGCCCCCTACATTTAGCAATTTAATTTAAAAAACAAGTTCTGCAAGCCATCAATAAGAAGACCTTCAAATACAAAGGAAAGGGCATTTGAATAAAGCAAGACTATTCTGTACTCACTAGAAAAGGAGGAGGGAATGGAATATCATGTTCTAAAGAGCAGGAGCTCAAGATGCAGCTCAGGGTGAACTATCCTGCAAATCTGAGCTTAACCATATGGGACCAAAGATAACATTCAACATTTATAGAAAGAAAACCAGAACTGAAGAAAGTATTTGTATCTCAAACACCCTAAACAACAGAAATGCAGGAGGAGTGAATAAATCAGCAGGCAAGGCCAGCAACAGCAACAGTAACAACAGGGAGAACAAGATGAGACTTCTTCCTAAAGGTTCACAAGGAGTCAGGGGTGAGGTCAGAAATCTGAGAGAGGCATCAGTGAAGGGGTGGACAACACCTGGAGACCCTCTGACTACAGAAGCATGCTGCTTCTGTAGGGCTACAACATGGGAGAGTGAATAAAGGGAGGAAGGGAGCAGGGGATAGAGCTTAGCTTCTTAAACTGTGCTTCTCAACCCCATATGGGGTCATGTAATTGAATGTGGAAGTTGTGAAAAATTTGGTAACAGTAAAAGGTTATGTATACCTATTTTATATCCCTATAAAAATGGGGTCTTCTAAAAATTTCCCCAGGAGAAAAGTGGTTGAGAGTGGAAACGATTTAAGAAAGCCCTGAGATAGGGGCAGCTAGGTGGCACAGTAGATAGAGCACCGGCTCTGGAGTCAGGAGGACCTGAGTTCAAATCCGGCCTCAGACACTTGACACTTACTAGCTGTGTGACCCTGGGCAAGTCACTTAACCCCAATAGCCTCACCAAAAAAAAAGAAGCCCTGGGATAGAGAGGAAGGAGTGATGCACCAGCAAATCAAAGGCTGGCAATGAGGGGAAGGGTAACTCTGTGGTCTTAGAAAGAGAAGGACCCACAGGGGAGGGGGTAAGGAGGTGGAAGAAAGATTGAAAAATGGAGGGAAAGGAAGAGGTCTTACTCTGGGGGTGGGAGGGGGTTACACTGATGAATGCCCCTATAAGTGAAGAGAAAGGGTCAATAAGGGAGATGGGGACATTTCACTGGATGAGACCCCAGGGATTTGTGCTTGAAAAGTTTACTTGTTCTGAGATGGGAGGAGCTATAACCCTGGGGGCAACTGGCACCAGGAAGAGTAGGAAAGCATGGAGTTTTCCAGCCAAATGAAGAAAAAGAGGTAAATAAAGGGTATAGATCAATGGTGAGCTGCATAATCAGGGACCTGATGAGGTAGGGGCCCTACCATGGGATAGCATCTTCTCTGACACCTGCACTGATTTGGGTTATTCTGGGAATGAAGCACAATGGAAAAGGGGAGTCCATGGGGCAAGCTCTACAAGGCAGTGTTGGGAAGTGCCTAGAGGGGAAGGCCCGAAGCCTTGATTACATGAAGAATACAGAGAAAAGAGAGCAAACCTGTAATTACAGGGGTCATGAATCAGAGAAGGGTCTAGAGTAAACAGAAAAAAAAATGGGTAATGAAGAGAGTAAGAGGAATCCTTTTTAGAGAGAGGCACCAAAATGAAATATAAAAACTAAGGAACAGGCTAGCTGAAGGGGAGGGAGGATATCAAAGAAGAGAGGAATTAAGGATAAGAGGAAGAGAACCATGGGAAACAAGACCACCCTAAAGTCCTGAATTATGAAAGGTTCATACAGCAGAAGTGACTTGAAACTAAAAAGCTTTAGGTGGCGCAGTGGATAAAGTACTGGCCCTGGATTCAGAAGGATCTGAGTTCAAATCCAGCCTCAAACACTTGACACTTACTAGCTATGTGACCCTGGGCAAGTCACTTAACCCTCATTGCCCCACCCAAAAAAGAAAAGAAACTGAAAAGCTTTTACCCAGACAACACTGATGCATCTAGGATAAAAAGGGAAGTGGAAACATGGGAGAAAACATTTTGTATCAAATTTCTCTTTTAAGGGTTTGACATATATACATATCTACACACACATATACATATATACATAGATATATACACATGCTATATATCTATATATGGTATATGATTTATATATATATATACACATATGTTTATGTAACTAATTGCCATTTCCCAATAGTAAAAGGATTTGAACAAACAGTTCTCTTTTTTTTTGGTGAGGCAATTGGGGTTAAGTGACTTGCCCAGGGTCACACAGCTAGTAAGTGTTAAGTGTCTGAGGCCGGATTTGAACTCAGGTCCTCCTGACTCCAGGGCCGGTGCTCTATCCACTGCGCCACCTAGCTGCCCCTGAACAAACAGTTCTTAAAAGAAATGGGGGGGGGGGAGCTAGATGGTGCAGTGAATAGAGCACCGGCCCTGGAGTCAGGAGGACCTGAGTTCAAATCCGGCCTCAGACACTTAACACTTACTAGCTGTGTGACCCTGGGCAAGTCACTTAACCCCAATTGCCTCACACACACACAAAAAAAACCCTGGAAAGTATTCACTACCACGTGAAAAAATGATACAAATCACTAATAATGAAATGTAAATCAAAACAACTATAAGGCTTTATCCTACATCCTGTCAATTGGCAAAAAAGACCCAAAATGGCAAAATTCATTGTTGAGAGGTTGTGGAAAGATAGGCCCACTAATACATTGTTGGTGAACCTATGAAATGGTATAACCATTTTGGAAAGCAATTTGAAATTATGCAAATTAACTAACTAAAATGTCCATACCCATTGAAGCAGAGATTCCTTACTGGGTTTATACCACCAGGAAGCCATCAATAAAAAGAGAGTCCCCATAGACTCCAATGCATTTATAGTTGCCCTTTTTGTGATAGCTAAGAATTGGAAACGAGTAGGTACCCATCAGTTGGGAAATGGCTACACAAATTGTGTACGTGAATGTCAAAGAATATGACTGTGCTGTAAGAAATTGATGTGTGATGAATATAAAGAAGCCTGAGAAGAGCTATCTGAATTGATGCAGAACCAAGAAAACCATCTACACCATGACATAACAATGTAAACAGAAAGAACAAGGACACCAAGAATTAAAAGGAAATGTAATAAAATTAGAAAGCTATGGGGGCAGCTAGGTGATGCAGTGGATAAAGCAACAGTCCTGGATTCAGGAGGACCTGAGTTCAAATGCTGCCTCAGACATTTGACACTTACTAGCTGTGTGACCCTGGGCAAGTCACTTAACCCTCATTGCCCCCCCCCCAAAAAAAAGCTATGTGGGACTTGGATGAAAGGAGATGAGTGGACACGCCTAACTGCACCTTCATGGAGGTGGGAGATCCTTGTGGCTCACATTCTGCATGTGTTTTTGGACTTAGCTGATGTATCCATCCGTTGTGCTCACTTTTTTCCCTCTGTAAAAAATTACTATTTGTCCTGTGGGATGGCTCTTGGTGAACAGGAAGGGGAGGGATATGTGGGCTACTATGATGATATAAGAAACAGAAAATTTCAATTAAAACATTAAAAAAAAAGAAATTCAATAAGGATAAGTGTACAGTCTCATATCTGGGTTCAAAAATCTCCTCCACAAGGATGGGGGCAGGGGCTTCAGTTACACAACAGTGATTTGTCAAAAAACGATCTGAGGCAGGGGCAGCTAGGTGGCGCAGTGGATAGAGCACTGGCCCTGGAGTCAGGAGCACCTGAGTTCAAATCTGACCTCAGACACTTGACACTTACTAGTTGTGTGACTCTGGGTAAGTCACTTAACCCTCATTGCCCTGCAAAAAAAAAAAAAAATCCAAACAAACAAACAAAAAAGATCTGAGGCTTTTCTGTGGTCAGAGGCTGCCCTGAGGGGTCAGCGCTCCCAAGAATGGGGATGCCCCCACCCTGTGCTGTGGCCTCATCTGACCTCTAGAGCTCTTAGAGCAGAGCTGGGTGGGGCCCCATGTTGTTTGAGTTATGGAGGGATTCCTTTCATGCTTCAGCTGAGCTCTCTTCCCACTCCAAGATTCTGTGACCTTGGACAAGTCCCTTCCCCTCTCCAGGCCTCAGTTTCTCCATTTATAAGATGAGGCGATTGGCCAGCTGATCTCTCAAAGTCTCTTCCAGCTCTAAAGCCCAGGAAACTACCAGGCCTGGATGACCTGACTCCTTTTAGATCTGCCTGCTCAGGCTGCACATTCTTTTTCTCCAAGGAGGAGTAACAGTGAAGAGAACCGCACCACTGTTGATTCCATGATGCCCATTGTCTCATCTGGGCCTGACCACAGCCCACCAAGGGAGGCACTCCCATTGGCAGCCACATTTTACAAGGGAGGAAACTGAGGCTTAGGGAGGTCAGTGATTTTCTCTGGGTCACAGAGCCAGTAAAGATCAAAAGCAGGATTAGAACCCAGACATTTTTGGTTCTGAGCCCAGGATGCCCAGGACACCAACCCTCCAAAAGGACATGTGGGACAGGTCTCCTTTGTCACCTGCTATCTAAACCCCACACTTTTTGCAAAGTAGGGTGGAAAGACTCCTCCTTCTAGGACTCCGAGTCAGTGGAACTGGGTGCAAAGCCCACCCCTGAAGCTCACTACCTGTGTGACTGTGGGCCAGTCGCTTCATTCCCCTGAACCTCACTTTCCTCATCTGTAAAATGAAGGGGTTGGAGTAGGTGACCTCTGAAGCCCCTTCCAACACTAGATTTATGATTCTGTGTTCTTACTGGGACTAGGTGATGTCTAAGGCCCCTCCTAGCTTTGACATCCTCTGTTCTAAGGTCCCCCCCAGCTGCCAACATCCATCTTAGGATCCTCCCAGCTCTGACATTCCAGGTTCTAAGCTCCCTGTAGGTCTGATTTTCCATGTTCTAAGGATCCTCCTAACATATGTTCTAATGACCCTCCCAGCTCTGACGTTCCAGGTTCTAAGGTCCCTCTCCTACTTCTGAGATGCCATGTTCTAATGACCCTCCCAGCTCTGACATTCTGTTCCCTTCTGTAAGATGCCACAGGGTAATAACACTTGCCAGAGTTTCCTGGGCTTCAGACTTAGGAGTGAGGTTCCCCATAAGGATTGCCTCCTCACTCCCCTCTCCCCAGCCCCCGTGGAGCTGTCTCTTGCCTGCATTGGGCCTCACTCAGATTGGGGAGGAAAGACAAGCCAGATTCTGGATAGGATGGGAGGGGTCACAAGGTGACTGTCCCTGGACTCCCAGAAATCAGCAGGGCAGGTTCAGTGCCTGGGAAAGCCCGAGAGGGCCCGAGGTGACAGAACCCCCCACCCCCAACTTCAGGACCCCTACCAGCTTCCCCCGCTGCTGGGCAGAGCGGCTATCCCGCAGAGTATACACATTTCCGCAGACAGAGATCTCCCTCCAGACACCAGGCATGGAGCCCTCGGAGAAGCCGCCGGCAGGGTGCATCACCAGAACACCATTGGTGGTCAGGCCGTCCATCAGCCCATCTGGAGTCCGCCACTTGGCTGCCCGCTCCTGGGACCAGGGAGAAGCAGTCACACCTTCAGGCAGCAGCCTCCGTCCCTATGTCTGGAAAGTGCTCCCTCCCCCTTTTAGGCCTGGTCCAGTGGGACCTGTTTGTTTTCTGGCCTTAACATCCCATCACCTCTATGAATTCATGCTCAGAATTTACCCCCTTCTCCTATTAGACCGTGAGCTCCTTGAGAGTAGGGGATTGACTTTTGCCACTCTTTGCATCCTGAGTACTTAGCACATACAAGCATTTAATGAATGCTTATTGATTGACTCCTTTTCTTGGTCACCTTTAAGAGTCCTTTTCTTCTCAGGCTCAGCTCAGGCACCACTAAAAAGCCTTCCCTGAGTCCTCTCCCCCTCTTCAGGTTTGCCTAGAGCCCTCCTGCTCTTCTCTCTCTATTGTCTGTATCATTCCCCAGCATGTATTTCCTGACTTGTTCCCCTAGCACTAGGGAAACTTCTTGAGGGCAGGATTTTTGTTCTTGCCTCCCTACCCCCTAGAGAGTACCTTTTACACATCAGATGTGTTATAAATAACGGATTAAATTCTTGAATTCCTGTTGTTCTTCAGAGCCCAGATTGGGTGCAGCCTCCTCCCCATGTTGTCAGTAACCACCTTCCCCTTCCTACTCACAGAGTGCTCTATCTGTACCTCCCTAATATGTTGATCATGAAATTTTGTGTATTATAGTTATATCTTTACCTGTGTTTCATCCCCTTCCTTAGTTACATGCTCCACAAGGGCTTGGCATGTCTTACCTAAACTTTACATTTACATTCATACACTTTCTCTTAAAATCTACCAGTGTTCTCCACACAGTGGAAGTTTACTGTTTGTTGAATGATCGATCAATCAACAAGCATTTATTAAGCACCTACTATGTGCCAAGCACAGTACTAGGCTCTGGCTGATAAATAGTCCTTGCCCTAATGGAGCTTATTTTCTATCCAGGAGGCCTTATGGAGGAGGCTGCACATATGTAGGTAGAAACAAAACAAGGTGATTGTGGTGGGGAGGACTTTACTGGGTGGAGGAAGATCAGGAAAGGATTCAGGTAGGAGGTGTAGGGACTCTGGGAGGCAAAGGAGAGGACAGGGCTTTCTGAGCATGCAAAGATAGAAGGGAGAAATGGAATGCTGTGGGTGTGCAGCAGTAAGGTGGGTTTGGGTGGACCTTGGAGGTCTGTAGGGGAGTCATGTGGAGTAGGGCTACAAGGAAGGTTCACCCAAAATATACCAGGCCTTTGATGCCAAAAAGGAGCTTGTATTTGTCCCTAGAGGTAACAGGAAGCCACTGGAGTTTATTGATTCCAAGGGGTGTCTGTCCTTCAAACCCGACTTTCACCATCTCTTTGTGTGCCCAAGGATGTCCTGCCCCATTTGCTCTGTGGGTGCCATTTTTCTCCAAGGCCATCCAGGGCATACCCTTCCCCCTTCCCTCTGTATTACCCTTCCCCTCCAGCCCCGAGTCCATCCCTGTGGGACTCACTCACTCCAAGGAAGATGTTGCTGGAAGCATCAAAACCAGCGGCATAGATCCGTGCTGTGTAGGGGGGCCAGCGCTCACAGATGACCCGGCAGGCGTACCGTGAGATGGTGCTTTGGGCAGCCGGGCCCTCCCCGGCTACTCCCCCTGGGGTCGTGTCAGTGACCACGAAGTCGATCATGTTCTCCGTAGAGCGGCCAATCTGTGAGTCCCCACTCCCCCCCACCCACCCACCAGGGAAGCAGGGGGTGGGGGTGGGAGAGAATGATGGTGACTATTTGAGGATGCTCACAGACCAGCAGCATTGACCTAATGCTCGATTGGATGGGATGTGAATGCTTACAAGTCCTTCCTCCCAACAGGGAGGGAAGACAGAACCAGGACCAGGGCCCAGGAGGCTGGGTCCTTCCTCTCCAGTTCCAGCACTACTTTCACTCTCCCTCAGGACCTCCCACCTTCTACCAGGAGCCATTCAACATTTCCTACCCCCCCTGGGCACAGCAGGCTTCAGGTCCTCTAGAAGAGGTTGGGTGAGACCCAAGGCCACAGGTAATTTAGAGCCAGGATTGGAGGATCAGAGTTTGAGGGCTCAGAGGAACCCAGTTCAACCCCTGCATTTTACCAATAAGGAAACAGACCCAGGGAGTTAAAGCTCCTTATCCAAGGTCACACAGGTAGAGAAATAGAGGCTGGATTCAAGAGCTATTTGCTCATTTCCTTTGACCACTCAGCCACTGAGGAATAACTCTTGGTCTTAATATATATATATATATATATATATATATATATATATATGTATCTGTTTCTTATAGTCCTTGTAACAAACCTTTGCCAGAGATATTTGATGAAAAGATTTTTCCCAGTTGACTGCTTTCTTTCTTTTACTAGTCGCATTGATTTTATTTGTGCAAAAGCCTTTTAATTTAATAGAAATAATCTCTTTTCTCTTTTCTGACAAAGCCAAGATTTTGGACCCACATCCTCTGACTCCCAGTCTCCTTTCCTTTCCACTAAACTATACTGCCTAGCATGGCTCCCCTTTCTCAAATGAGGTAGGATTTATAGAGTGTTTTCTTCCTACCAACCCTAGCTCAGAGAAAGGATGTGATGCTTAGAGAAACAGTCGACTCTCTAGACTATAGGAAGGCTCTCAGTTCCTTGACTCACTTTATCTAGAATCTAGAATTTGCAAAGTACTTTACTTGTGTCATTTCATTTGATCCTCACAACAACCTTGGGAGGTGGGTGCTATTATTATTCCATTTTACAAATGAGGAACCTGAGGATGAGTGACTTGATCACCAGGCTAGTAAGTATCTGAGGCAGGATTTGAATTCAGGACTTCTTGATTTGAAGTACAGAGCACTATCTAAGCCACTACCTACCTGCCTATCAAAGTCCTTCCCTTTCTTCAAGACCTGGCTGATCTCCCCAGCTAGAAGCGTGCTCTTCTTTCTCCACAACTCCAGCACATGTGTGTGTGTGTGTGTGTGTGTGTGTGTGTGTTGTCAAAGAAATCTACCCTAGGATTCTGTACATGCTGCCTTCTCTTAGTCACCTGTACATACAACTGGCCTCCCTATTAGACTATAAACCCTGTGAGGGCAGGAACTTTGTCTTTCTCCCTCCCTACCTAGTGCCTAGCATAGAGCAGGCATTGAATATGAACTGAAATAAATTATCTTCTCTCTCCCATAATACTTAGCACTAGATGGAGTAGAATCAGCCCTGGAAACATACTTGTTGCTTCAGACATGCTTACCACTCATAATTCCCTTGGTCCTCCCAAGCTGCTTTCACCATCCCTGACCTAGACTTTCCTAGCACTGGTCTTGATTCCCACCATTCTTTACTCTACTAAATTGTCAGTTTTAAGAGAGCAGGGATTGTGTGTTCTTTAAACTATAGGCCCCTTATTAAGAAAGGAAGGAAGCAAGTAAGGAAGGAAGGGAGGGAGGAGGGAGGGAGGGAAGGGAAGGGAGGGAAGGAAATGGGAAGGAAGGGAGGGAGAGAGGAAGGGAAGGGAAGGGAAGGGAAGGGAGGGAAGGAGAGAGGAAGGAAGGAAGGACTAAGGAAGGGAAGAGCCATACCTGGAACATGTCTGTGTCATTGTCGTGGGTGTATTCCACAATGACCGAGTGGCTCCGAGACAGTGTGTAGGAGATACTGTGTTGGCCCCGGTTACTCAGTGCCTGGGAATAATAGGAAATAGTCACCCACCCAGTCCCCAGCCAGTCTTTCCAGCCTACCTAGGAAGATGGTAGGATCTATAAGGAGAAGAGATGTCTAGGGAACTAGGGAAGGAAGGGATGGGGACAATGGGAGAAGATGTCTAGCCTGAGCTGTCCCTTACTTTGGACACGAGTGGGGTAGAGATATGGTGGACAACGTCGGGCTTCACCCCGTTGGCCTGGGGTCTCCGGCTCAGCGCCAGGCGGCTGCGGCGTCGTCCCTTGTCACCACTGGCCAGGGACCCATTGTAGCTGTGGGGAAAGAAAGGCACAGTGAGTCCTGTTCTAGCCCAACACTCTGCTGGTTCATCTTACCTTCTGGGAAAACCTGGAGAGAGGGAGAAACGAGGAAACTATGTGGCTTCTCTTCTCTCCTCCTGCTTGGCCCAATGGCATAATTTCTGTCTGGGGCGCCACCATCCATCACTTTTTTCTCCTCTGAAATGGGGGTTCAGTGTTGCCTCTTCCCTTTCCTCCTTTATTCCCAATCAGCCCTCATCAATGACTTCTCCACTTTACTCAAACTTCTCTGCTCTGTCCCCTCCTTGTCTTTCACCCATGCTGGTCCCTTGGTAGGGAAGGCCCTCCTATCTTACTGCATCCTTTAAAGCCCAACTCCAATGCCACCTCCTTCAGGGAGCCTTCCCTGATTGCCCCTATCAGTATGGATCTTCTCCTTCAGACCTTAAACCTCTCTAATCCTATTAGGTCATGTCTTCTAGGTCTCTGAGCTTGTATCTTACCACCCTCCTAGACTCAAAACTCTGTGAGGGGCAAGATCTGTTCCCGTCCCAACTTTCTTTCTCCCTAAGCCCCAGCACAAAGTTGTGTACAGAACAGTTATTTGCTCCATTGTATGGCACTGAGTTGAGGGGGGCAGAGGGGTGATAGGACCAGGAAGGGCCCCCGGAGCACAGAAAAGGGACCAGGACCAAGCAAAGGCCAACCAAAAGGTGGCAGCAGCCCCGGGGGAAGGAAGGGCCTCACACTGGGAGCCACATCACATGGGTCCTCAGTTGGCTCTGCCACTTGAGGAGGGCATGACCTTGAGCACATGGCTCCCTTTGTTGAGGCCTCAGTTTACCCCTCTGTAAAATGAATGGGATGGACCGAGTTCCCTCTCTGCTGGGAAGGTTTTGGAGTTGAACAGTAGCTCCTAGCTTGGTCTCTAGCCCTGCAGCCTGAGGACAGGGTAGAGCATCCTTGTTCTGTGGAGCATGCTGGGTTCTCTCTGGGCACCCTGCCCTCGTCTCCCCCCACCCCCAGGCCTTTAGCTCCAGGCCCTCACCCCAGCACGATGAGTTCCCCATACTTGACAGGCTCCTTGCCCAGCAGCAAACTGTCCGAAGCAGGAGCAGGAAGGATGCGGGGGGTTTTGGCGATGGTCTGCCGGAGGCCCAGGGATCCTGGGGTCCCCACGTCAGTGCTGCCTTCCAACACCATCCTACCAGAGATCCACGAGGAGAGGAAAGGAAGCTGCTCAGATTCCCCTCTCCCCCCAGCTCCCCCCAGACAATGGGACATAATCTGGACCCCAACCCCCCCCCCTTGTGAATGGGGGACCTTTCACCTTCCCTATCACCATGGCAACACTGCCGCCTTTGCCTCCCCCAGCTGCCTGGTTACCATGGTAACGGGGGAGGGGGGAATGGAGGGAAGGGGATGCCTGGACAGAGGTGGTGAAACTGTGGGGCTACAGAGACATGTGGCCCAGCCTGGCTGGGACTGGTCACCTCATCAGGATGGGATCCGGGCTGCTCCTGCAAGACCCCTCCCCCTTAGAAGAAGCTTCACCCCCTCTTCCTGGCCCCATCAGCTCTCAGGGTACCCGGCTCCCCCCATGGCCCTCTCTTAGGCAGTCTCTGCCCCTGGCCTTGCAGGGCTCCTCAGCTCTCTCCCTGGCTCTCTCCCCAGTCTCCCCATTTATCTCTGCCTCTGCCAGTCTGCTTCCTCCCGCCTCCCGCCCTCCAGATCTCTGCTCAGCAGGCTCGTCTCCCCTGGGCCAATGGTGGTCCCTCTGCCCATCTGCCCATCTGCCCATCTGTGTGTGTGTGTGTCCGGGCATGTTTGGGGTTGTGGCGGGGGCTCGCTCTCACCCTCATCTCTCCTCCTCTGACCCTCCTGTGCGCCCTGAGCTGAGGCTGCAGCAGACTCGCCCTCCTGCAGGGAACCTGTTTGGGAAACACAGCCACGCAGGGGACGCGCGCGGGAGGGAGGGAGGGGAGAGGGGGGGCAGCCCGAGCCGCGCACCCCGAGACGAGCTGGCGCCACCGCCGCGGGGGGGCGACAGCAGCAGCAGCAGGCCCCGCACTAAGACCAGCCTCGGGAGAGCCAGGCACCTACGCAGATGCCCGCGGGAGCCCCGGGGCGCAGGGAGTGCGCCCTGCCAGACAGCCACGGGACGCCCCAGGGGTCTGGCCGTGGGGGATCTGGACACGAGACCCTTGCCGCCCCCTCCCTCCAGTGTCCCCCCTCCCATCCCGGCCTCTAGGCCCCGCCCACCTTTCTGGCTGCCCTCGGGGTTGCCCCTTACCTAGCCCCGGGGCGCTCTTGGCCGCAGGCAGGACCGCAGCGGCTGGACCAGGTTGGGATGCTCCGGCCCGAGCTGGGCTGGGCTGGGCCGGCCCGGCGGCACCACCGCGCTGCCTCGTCACGGGGACACCCAGAGTTGGGGGGAGGGCGAGAAGGACAAGGAAGGGGAGGGGGACGCGCACTACCCAGAGGCCCCGCCCCTTCACCCAGCCCCCGCCCTCCGGGACCGGAGCCCCGCCTCCTCGCGCTCCGCCTCCTGCGGCGAAACTTCACACCTCCGGCAAGGCCCCGCCCCTTTCCCGCGGGGCTCCGCCCCATCTGAAGAAAACTCTCCCTCCTTCTCCCCCCCCCCCTCTCCTGCCCGGCCTGGGGACCCCCATATTTCCTTGAGGCTGGGACCCAGCCTGTCCCGAACCCCTTCTTACAACACTGATATTCATTCTCCGTGAGGTGGAGGAGGGGGAGGAAGAAGAACAGGCGGGGACAGGGGCTGGGGCAGAGGGATGAAGCAGTGATTGAAGAGACCTGCAAGGGGAACCAAAAGGCTAAAATCCCAGCTCTTCCCCTTACTAGTTCTGTAACCTCCAACTTGTCACTTCAGGACTCTGGGCCTCTCTTTTCCCCCTCTATAAAATGGGCGAGGTGGGGGCAGCTAGGTGGCGCAGTGGATAAAGCACCAGCCCTGGATTCAGGAGGACCTGGGTTCAAATCTGGCCTCAGACACTTGACACTTACTAGCTATGTGTGTGACCCTCAGGCAGTTAGTGTCAAGTGTCTGAGGCCAGATTTGAACCCAGGTCCTCCTGAATCCAGGGCTGGTGCTTTATCCACTGCGCCACCTAGCTGCCCCTTCAATTGCCTCGCTTTAAAAAAAAAGGGTGAGGTGGACTAACCCCCCTAAAATCCCTTCTAAGCTGTTGTGAGGAAAATGGGGGTAGGGGGTAGGGGTCCTTAGGAATTCCTTTCTAAATTATACCCTCTTGCATACAAAAGCAATAAAATAAGATAGTCGTTTATTTAGAGCAGGGGAAGGGAAAGGAAAGGAAGGGAAACCAAGAGAGAAATCATTGGAGTTCTCATGGGGAGAAGGGATGGCACAGAGGTGGCTCTGAGATACCACATTCCTTGAGCAGGAGACAGGTAGATAGATACTTTTACAGAGGACTGATGGGGGTGATCATCTGACTGTGGAAAGCTCCCTTAGTGAGGGAGGACCATCCCCCACTGGTGGTGGCTGAGGGAATTGGGTGAGGGGTGGCTGTGGATCTCTCAAGCCATCTCTCTCCTCAGGACACAAAGGCAGCAGACACACCCAAACTTATCTCCCCAGGGTTGAGGGAGACTTGAATGAAGGGTGGGGGTCCCAGAGCTAGCTCAGTCCAATCTGGTTCCACTTATCTCTTTAGGTGTGTCTGTCTTTTGGTTTAGTTTCTCAAGGAGAAGGTTCTTTGATGTGCCCCAGAGAACTTCTGGGGTGCTCCGGGCCCACAACAAAGCTCTCTGGTTTTACAGGTCCAGAGGCTCCGCGGATTTGGAACCTGTGGCAGAGACAGGGAAAGCCAGGTGTATCTAGAAAAAAGCGCAGCTGCCCAGGGGTTTGGACTTCTGCCTGGCCCTTCCCAGCCCACAGTGATTTGGGTTTGAGCCCTGGCTCAGGAATTAGAAAACCTGACTTTAAATCCTGTCTCTGATGTTCCTCCCTGCGTTTCTTTAGGCAAGTTACGCAGCTGCTCTGGGCCCCCATTTCCTCCTCTGTAAAACTGAGGGGTTCTGCTGAAAAATCTCCTCGATGGTTCTCAAATGAGGACATCTGCTTCTGAATAGGAGGGGGGGGCGCATAGGATGTTTTCCCAAACCCTGGGGAGGAAACTGAGGAGCATCTATGGAAATCCAATCTCTGCCCCACGCAGGGGAAGAAATGAGACAGGTCTTTCCCTGTGAGTGTTGCCTCCCCCCTCTGGATCTCGTGGACTCCTGGGTCCATTGCTTGGCTGCTAAATGAATCCCAGCCTCCTGCAGACTGGAACCCAAGGCCCTGTGCAGCTGGACTCCAGCCTGGGCCTCTGACCTGCTCACACCTGACCCTTTTAGGCTTCTCACTTAAGGTATCCAAACAACTTCCCTCAGGCACTGCTACTTCCATGCACTGGAGAAGGCTCCCTGTTACTCTGAACAGATGCTCTCATCTTGAAACATACAGAATCCCCCTCCTTCAGCTAAAAGGGACAGGGAGGCCAGGGGTTCCGAGCTGGGAAGATCCTTCCCGGCCACCCCAGTCCCTGCACCAAGGGACAGATCACCAGCTTGGCTTGTATCACCCTCCTCCACCTCGGGATCTCACCCCTTTGGTCAAGCCAGGCACTTCTAGAGGGCGGGCACTTGGCCTCCTTTTAAGATCTTTATAACTCCCCAGTAGCCAGAACTGTTATTCAGCATCCCTGAGACCTCCCAGACCAAGAGCCGTCACTTCTCTTTTTCCACCTATCAGAATGTGAGCCACTTGAGGGCAGCCACTGTCTTGATTTTCCATTTGGATTTTCAACCCTTAACTCAATGCCTAGCACATGAAGTAAGGGCTTAACAAATGCCTTTTCATATAGTACTTTTTCACTATAATAATAATAGCTAGGGGGCAGCTAGGTGGCGCAGTGGATAAAGCACCGGCCCTGGATTCAGGAGGACCTGAGTTCAAATCCGGCCTCAGACACTTGACTAGCTGTGTGACCCTGGGCAAGTCACTTAATCCCCATAGCCCCGCCAAAAAAAAAAAATAATAATAGCTAGCACTTCTCTGGTGTTTTAAGATTTACAAAGTGTTTTATGTTTATTTCTTGAGTCTCACAACAATCCTGGGAGGATTATCCTGAATTTGCATATTAGGGAGTTGAGGAGATTAAGTGAATGGTCTAAGGTCACACAGCTAGTGCGTGGCTACACCCCAGTCCAGCAGGTCTTTTGGCTGTCAATCTATCTAGTTCTATCACAGGCTGTGCTCAGCAAAAATTTATGCAGCTGAGTGAAGAAGGACTTAGGTGAATTCACAAAGGGCAATGCAAGAAACATTTGTGTGCTGAGCCGTGGGCAAGGGGCGAGGGGTGGGAGAGGGGCCTCGCTTGAACCAGGTGCCTCCATCATGGTGTTCCAAGTCTGGCATGGTGAGAAGACACAAACTCAAATCCACAATATTGTGTCGTAAATGCCTAAGTGAGGTCACATAGAATCACGGAATTGGAAAGTGCAAAGTGAGTTCCAAATCGCACCAGTGCTGAAGATTCATTCCTCCCCCACACACACCAGAGCTTGTGCCATTGCACTTTGCATGATCTGTTCTCTGGGACCAAGCAGAATCAAGGCAAGCCCCTTCCACAGGATAGCCCTTCAGATCCTTGGGGACAGCTGGTGGGTTTCCTGTGTGTTGTCTTTTCTTCTCTGGGTTCCTTCCACCTGTCCCCATGTGAAAGGCTCTCCAAAGCCTTACGAGGAAGACATGAACCCTGGCCTGGAGGAGTGTACAGTCTAGGGGTGATAAGAGTATTAATACCCATTAGACCAGGGTTCTGAACCAGCTTGGAGGTACTTCCCTGGATGCCCTCCAGTGGTCTGTGGCTCTTACATGTGGCCTCCAATTTGAGCACAGCACATCTCCAGATAGATGCTGCTGGATCAGGGCAGAGCACCAGAGGTTAGCATCTCTCTGCTGATGGCTACCATGCTTTGCAATGTAACTATTCTTCCCTCACTCTGGCTTCTTCCCTTAGACCCAGAGAAAGTGAACGCATTGAGAATCTGACTTCACCTAGAAAAGATCAGCCATTCCTGCAGTTGAATCAGAAGGCAGATAGCTAATTAATTAAGATATAGACCTTGGGGAATGGGCGGGGTAGGGGGGAGAAGAGCAGATCTGGCATGATACAATAGGCCTGCTCTGAGGGCTTCCCACCAACAAACAAACAAGAGTCAGTAGAAATCTCTCCTAGTTCTGACTGTAAGCCATTCCTTCCTCTCATATCCTTGTACACTCACCCACTCACCCCTGTCAAATCAAGGTTTCTTCATCGTTTTTGTGTCACAAAAGGCAGTCTGCTGAAGCCTACCTCTTCTCGGAATAATTCCTTTAAGTCCACAAAATAAAATACAGAGAATAACAAAGGAAACACAACATACAGGAATACAGCTCTCAGAATTTCTTAAAAAATGAAATCTAGAGAGCCCAGGTTAAGAACTCTGGTCTAATGGGTATTCTCTTTGTGTATGCCTCATCATTTCTAGTCTGTAAACTCCTTGAGGTTAGGGCTCATGTCTTCCTTTTCCTTGGATTTCCTTCAGCTACCAAAGGCAGAACAGGGACTGAAATAGTTATTAAGTGAATGAATGAAACATTGAATGACAATTGCATTTTTGTTCCTCAGGTCTTCTCCCCAATGCCCTCCTGCCTCCCCAGTCTCAAATCTACTTATCCCTCAAGCTAAAGGAAGTCCTTTATCCCTGATGAAGCTTTCCTAATCAATCACCTCTCCCTCTCTACAATGGAGCAGGAAGCCAATGCCCAGAACAAAGCAAACACTTAACAAAGGCTTGTTGATTGAATAATACCATGTTCTCTGTTGTTCTCTTGGGGAAGGTGCCCCCACAGGCCACCATTTTCAGAAAGCTAAGATGCCAGCGAGGCAGTGAACTATGGTGGAAGGAACACAAGACTTGCAGCCTGAAAGTCTAGTTCTTCATGCTGGCCAAGGAGCCTCCTGGCCTTGTGACCACACAAGTGGCTGATATCACTGAGTCCCAGTTTCCTTATCTGTAAATGCTTTGGGGACTTGGGTTGTGGGGCCATCAGGGGCACCCATAAGATAACACAGAGCTATCGGGCATGACTTTAGGGCTTCATTTTTCACAATGCTCTGGCAGGATGATGCTCAGTGCTGTCCCTGAGTGAGGACTCTGGTGGGGAACACTCTATGAGTGGGACTGTCAGGGTGGCATAAGCTGACACAAGAGAAGCAAGAAGCTGGGCTGGGGTCCGAGGGAGAGAGGAGAACCACCAGGCGGCCGTGGGGTCCCCAGTTCTAAGAGCCAGACCCTACGATTCTGGAGTTGATGTGAAAGACTTCAGCCATTCTCGAGCCTACCTGGACAGACCACACCAAAAACCCCCAACACTTCCAGAGGCAGACAGTCCTGCACTCTGAGCATTTACACTGGGGCTGTGAAGCCTGAGGGGACCAGGGAGAGTCATTGGAACTCTATGATAATTTCCCAGGAGAGCTATGAGAGGTCACCCTTCTGTGTAAGGGGGCATCATGGGAGGACTTCCGGGGGAGGAGAGCCTATGGATTCCTTTGTATCCTTCAGGCTGCAGTTATTGTTAGAGGATCGAGGCTTTTGACAGCATCTGCACAGCCCTCTCCATCTGCCAACCTTGCGGGGTCAGCCTAGGACAGAGCCTAACAAGAGTGAGGCAAGGGAGGAATTGGCCTTGCATTTACAGAGCGTAAAAGTGGAGAAAAACATGTAAAAACCCCAAACCAAACCTGCCCCCAGCTCATCAGGAGAGTGGCCCCTGCTCCTGTCCTGGGTGTGACGTTGGCCAGTTTGGGTGCTGCTGCAGGCCCCCCCGCCCCGTGCTCCCCCCCCCCCAAAGCCCAACACTGGATACAAAGGCTGCTCACACTCATTCTCCCCCATCTTCTGTTCCCAGCTCATTCCCTGTTTCCGCCTCCTCACTTCTCTGTGCTATTGTTCCCACTCCTCCCTCTAAACTTGGCTTTTCTGCAGGCCACAAGGCCTTCCTGGATGCCTACTGTGTACCCAGCCCCACAAGGCCTTCCTGGATGCCTACTGTGTACCCAGCCCCACAAGGCCTTCCTGGATGCCTACTGTGTACCCAGTCCCACAAAGCCTTCCTGGGTGTGCCTACTGTGTGCCCATCTCCACAAGGTCTTTCCAGGTGCCTACTGTATGCCCAGCCCCACATGGCCTTCCTGGGTGCCTACTGTGTGCCCAGCCTCACAAGGCCTTTCCAGGTGCTTACTGTGCACCCAGCCTGACATCAGGCACTGCGGGTGCCCCACACAAAATGGACGTCTCAGTCCCTGCCCTCAAGGAGCCCATAGTCTAGAGGAGAGAGGACACACATCAAGCCTCTAGGGGAGGATTCATTCAAAGGCTACCACTTCCGGGTCGGTCGCCTTCTAGGAGCAGGGCACTGTGCAGGGATGAAGGGAAAGACAAAGAAGAAAACATACAATTGAAAGGAGATCAAACCAGGCAGACCTCTCCTGGCCGGCCTCTTCCAATGCTGCCAGTGTGACCTGGGCACTGTCCCTCTGCACTTTCCTTTTCCCATTCTAGATTCAAATGGAAGGGCTGGGCGACTGCTGAGCTTTCTTCCAGCCCTAAAAGTCTAGGAGCCATGAAGTCTTGGGTTTCCGGCTGCCAGGGATCTTGGACATTTTCTAGTCCAATGGCTCATGTTACAGATGAGCAAACTGAGGCTCAGAAAGGCCAACTGCCTTCCCCAGGGTCCCATGGCTGGGAGGTACCTGATTCAAATCCAAGTTTTCCTGGCTCTAAGCCTAGCCAGGCAGCCATACAGCAACTGGCCACTAGTCTATCTGAGGTCAGCCTTCTTTATTCCAACTATGAGACAGCTTGGTGGATAAAGCTCTGGGCCCAAAGTCAGGAAGACCTGTGTTCCAATGATTTGACCCTGGAGAAATCACTTAACTGCTGTCTGCCTCAGTTTCCTTGTCTGTAAAATGGGATACTAATAACAGCACCTCCCTCACAAGTTATTGTCTCTATTTTACAGTTGAGGAAACTGAAGTAGACCAAGGTTAAGGGACTAAATGAGGGTTATATAGGTTATAAGTATCTGAAGCTGGATTTGAACTCGGGTCTTCTTCACTCCAGGCCCAGGACTCTATTCACTGGGCTACCAGCAGCTTCATAGTTGGAAAGAACCTCAGAGGTCAACAAACTCAGTAGCCCAAGCCTGGTCTGGTGTGTAGAGCATTGGGCACATCATGTAAATCTCCTTAGATTTCAGTTTCCTCGTCTGTGAAAGAAGGGGATTGATTAGACAATAGCTAAGATGTATATATCACTTTACACACGTTACCTCATTTGAGCCTGTGAAGCAGGTGTCATTATTATCTCTATTTTACAGATGAGGAAACTGAGGCTGAAATCGTGACTTGTCTCTGGTCATTGAGCTCAGTAAGTATCTAGGGCAGGATTAGAACTCAGGTCTCCTTAGCACCCTAGGCCTCTCCCAGCTCTAAATCTATGACCCCATGATCTAAGACAAAGGGTCAACCAGCTTCAGTAACATCTCAGAGCATCTAGGAAAGACAGGGAACAGGCTGTGGCTTTCTCCCAGACCTGGAATGAGCCTAGAGCCTCTGCATTGCCCTACTAGATTCTACCTTTATCAGGAGCTTCCTGGACCCCACAGCTGGTGTTTTCCTTGTGGACTCTGCTGCCCAAACTCTGGGCCTTGTATTGTAGTCGGTCGGTCCACAAGCATTTATTAAGCACTTGCTATGTGCCAAGCATTTTTCTAAGTGCTGGGTATCCAAATACAAAATGAAAGCCAGTCAGTCCTGCCTTGAAGGAGCTGCCATTCTAATGGATAAAGTGAAGACAACTCAGAAAAGTTAACTGGGGAAGGGGAGAAGATGACTGTCTTGTGGGCAGGATGGAAGAAAGAGGCAGCCAGGTGGGAGGTGAAGCACACCTTATGCAGTTCTGTGCCTGATAGGATGCAGTCATAGGTGGTTTCATGGGTATCTTTGTCCTGGCTTCTCGAGTACTCAGCACTTACAGGAAGTCATAAAGGGTGTGAAAATGCCCATTGAGGGCAGCTAGATGGCGCAGTGGATAGAGCACTGGCCCTGGAGTCAGGAGTACCTGAGTTCAAATCCGGCCTCAGACACTTAACACTTACTAGCTGTGTGACCCTGGGCAAGTCACTTACCCCCAATTGCCTCACTAAAAAAAAAAAGAAAAGAAAAAAGAAAATGCCCATTGAATTGAGTTGGGGACAAACTCTGTTCACTGACCCTCCCAATAACTCTGTGACAATCCATTGGATGCACTTTGGTAAGAGCCCCATGGGTCCTTACTCAGGGAGAGGGGAGCAAGGATACCTACAGGGTCTATTCCTTTTTTAAAAAATTTTATTATTTTCCAGTTACATATTACATATAAGGATAGTTTTCAACATTTGTTTTCGCTGGATTTTTAGTTCCAAATTTTTTTCTCCCCCCCCTCCCTTTCCTCCCTCCTCCCCAAGATGGAAAGCAGTCTGATATAGGTTGTATATGTACAATCACATCAAACATATTTCTACATTAGTCATCTTATGAAAGAAGAATCAGAGCACAAAGGAAAAGCCTCAAACAAGAAGGCAACAGGTTCAAAATGTGCTATAAGAAATGATAAGCAGGATGATTTCAGAAAGACCTGTAAAGACTTGTATGGTCTGATGTAGAGTGAAGTGAGCAGAACCAGGAGAACTCTGTGCACAGTGACAGCAATGTTGTTCAATGAAGAACTGTGAATGACTTAACTAATCTCAGCAGTACAATCCCAAATGACTATTGATGAAACATACTATCCACCTCCAAAGAAAGAACTGATATTGATGAAACACAGACTGAAGCATGCTATTTGTCACTTTTTTTCATTTTTTCTTTTATTCAAGTTTTTGGTTTTTTTTGGGGGGGGGGGCAGGGCAATGAGGGTTGAGTGACTTGCCCAGGGTCACACAGCTAGTATGTGTCAGTGTCTGAGGCCAAATTTGAACTCAGGTCCTCCTGTATCCAGGGCCAGTGCTTTATCCACTGTGCCACCTAGATGCCCCTTGTTCAAATTTTCTTATACAAAATGACTACTACTACTAACTGCACATGTGTAACCTATATCTGATTGCTTACTGCCTCAGGGAGGGGGCAGGGGAGGGACAGAAGGAGAGATGGAATTTCTAACTCAAAACTTTAAAATTAAAATGTTTATTATTTTTAAAAATTAATAAAAATGCATTTTGTTGATGTCCTTTAACTTTTCATCACAATCATTTCCCATCCCCACTCCCTCTAGATCAGGACTTCTTAAACTTTTTCCGCCTGTGACCCCTTTTAGCCTAATAAATTTTTACACAACCCCAGGTATATAGGTATATAAAATAGGTATACATAACCTTTTACTGTTGCCAAATTTTTCATGAACCCACATTCAGTTACACGACCCCACATGGGGTCAGCACCCACAGTTTAAGAAGCTTTGTTTTAGGCTGAGCCCTCCCTGGTTCAGAAGAATGAACAATTTAAAAAACAACAACAATGAAACAAAACATCTAATACAGAAACCATATCTGACAATGTATACACCATTCTGTCCTAGTTACCCCCACCTCTCTTGTCATGAGAAAGAAATTACACATCTCATCATTTCTTGGAGCCTTGTTTTTTTCCATTGCGACTTTTAGAAATCTCTTCCTTTACATGCTTGTAGTCATTGATTCTATTGTCTTGCTGGTTCTGGTTATTTTTGCTTCATACAAATGAATTCTCCGAATTCCTGACATTCATCATTTCTTATGGTACAATACTTCTCCATTATCTGCACATACCATAGTTTTTCAGGCATTTCCCAACCAAGGGGGCATTGACTTTGTTTTCAATTGCTTGCTATCACAAAAAAGTGCTACTGTGGCTATTTTGGCGTATATTAGATCTTCATTTCTGTCTTTGACTCCTCTGGAGTTTATGCCCAGTGGCAGGATCACTGGGTGAAAGGGCAGAAAGAACTTAGTCATTTTTCTTGCATAAGTCCAAAATGAGAGCCCAGCATGGTTATAGCACCTCATAAATGCAACAAGGAATCAGTGTTCCGTCTTTCCACAGCCCACCCAACAATTACTATTCCTTATCTTTTGCCATCTTTGCCAATTTGCTGGGTGTGAGGTGAAATCACCCATTTATTTAACTTGGGTTTATCATACTCCTGTAATCTGGAACATCTTTTCATACAGACATTTGTAGTTTGCAATTCTTGTTTAGAAAAGAATAACATAGGGGCAGTTAGGTGGCTCAGTGGATAAAGCACTGGCCATGGATTTTGGAGGACCTGAGTTCAAATCTGACCTCAGTCACTTGACACTTCCTAGCTGTGTGACCCTGGGCAAGTTACTTAACCTTAATTGCCACTCCCCCAAATCAATTAAAATAAAAGACCTAACTTAAAAAAACAAAAACAAAGGAGGGCTTTTGGGGGCAGCTAGGTGGCACGGTGGATAAAGCACCAGCCCTGGAGTCAGGAGGACCTGAGTTCAAATTCAGTCTCATTTCCCCACAAAAAAAAAAAAAAAAGAAAAAAGTATAATATGACCATTTATATGTTGGTAAATGGCTCTTGGGATCATAAACTTGAATCTATTCCCTGACTATTTGGATATAAAAATATGAGTAATTAGTAATTTTAATGATTAGTAATTTGTTAATGGTTAAATTAATGACTGTTGATAATCAATAAGTTTCTCAGTAATATTTGACACATTTTACCTTTATTACTTCTCTTCTAATTGTGTATTGATTCTTATTTGTTCAAAACCTTTTAAATTTCATGTAGTCAACACCTAGATCATGAGTCCAACATAACAGGGCAATTCTTGTATCCTTCATATCTCAAAATTCATAGATAAGTGCTTCACAGGGGTGGGGACAGCACACGACGTTTATATTTGCAAGCGACAAAATACACAGAACAATTTCTTAGGGATTCTCCTTCTCTCTCTTCCTACATGCAGCCTCCTCCTGGTGCTGCTTCCTAATTTTATTCTGGTCTTTTTCTTGCTCTGGGATCAGCTGATACAGTACTCCTTGAGAAATGAAGATGACTTTATATGACATGTCAAAGAAAATGGAAGCAGGGGTTGATACTAAGGAAAAACTGATATTGTCAAAAAGATTCATTTTACTATTGATAAGCTCTCCTATGCTTGTTTGGCTGAGAATTCTCCCCTTTGCCTTAGTGGTGACTGGTACCTGATCTCAAACACTTCTGCTTTTTTGATGGTGTGAGTTCTTATATTCAGGTCATGTCTTCTAGCTGATACATGAATCAGTCACAGAGGAAATCAGGAAAGCCTTCAGTTACTGTAGCCGTGGGAGGAATTCCCAAAGCTGGGGAAAATTAAGGTGAGCTGGAACACAGAGGACATCAGAATGAAGATGTAGCCATGCCTGGACACCGGGGAGCACCTCTCCCAGAGAATCCAGCCAAAGAGTCCCCCAGGCGTGGGACAGGGTGGGGGTTAGGAGAAGGTCACAGTTGTGATAAAAACTTTTGGGGGCCGTAACCTATGGACCAATTTTTTGTTGGCCTGGGATAATGAGGCAGGGGAATGGCAGCTAACTTGGGGGAAGAAGCACATGCTCCCCAGAGAGAAGTGCAACCTGGGGCAAAGCCCTATTGCCTTAGGCTACATATACATAGCTTATATGTAGCTCTGTGCACCTAAGCTGAGTCTTGCCAGGAAGCAAAAGATTCCATGATTCTGAGGAGAAGATGGACCTTCTCTTCTTAAAATGAGAATCGGAATATACCAACAAGAGAACAATGTTTCTATGTTATAATGTAAATATCCATACTATCCATTTCACCTCCTTTTTAAAGAAATTCCTTGGTGGCAGCTAGGTGGTGCAGAGGATAAAGCACCGGCCCTGGATTCAGGAGGACCTGAGTTCAAATCCGACCTCAGACACTTGACACTACCTGTGTGACCCTGGGCAAGTCACTTGACCCTCATTGCCCCACAAAAAATCCAAACAACAACAGAAAAAGAAATCCCTTCTCCTCCTAAGCAGAGTCATCCCATGTAACAGAGAACTTTTTTTAAAAAAAGCTATTAAACAATCAACAAGCCTTTTACTTTTATTTATTTATTTTTGCCAGGCAATGAGGGTTAAGTGACTTTCCCAGGGTCACACAGCTAGTAAATGTCTAGGGTCTGAGGCTAGATCTGAACTCAGGTCTTCTTGAATCCAGGGCTGGTGCTTTATCCACTGCGCCACCTAGCTGTCCCCAACAAGTCTTTTAAAAGCTCTGACTGAACTGTGCTAAGAGCTGAGTGTATTAAAATAAAATAAAATAAAATAAAGCAAAAACAGTCCCTGACTTCAAGGAGCTTACATTCTATCGGAGGAAACAACACACGTGGAGCTAGGAGCATACTAGATCCACCCAGAGTAGATGGAAGGTAGTTTGGGAGAAGGCATTGCAGCTGGGGAGGACAGGAAAGGCCACCTGGGGTGGCTGGGTGAGCCTCAAGGGAAGCCAGGGAGCCAAAGAGTCAGAAGTGAGGCGAGGATCAAAGTCGAATTAACAATGGCACTGGGGACATTCCTTCCCCATTTTAAAGAATTCTGAATTGCCAGAGTTTCCAGTCTCACCTTTCCCTCCTAGTCACTCGATAGGGCCAGTCCAATGCCGAGCGTTGTTGGCTACACCCTCACATGCTTGGCCCCTTCTCTCCACCCAAACAACTCCCGTGCTGGCACAGACCTCATCTCCTCATGCCAGCAGCAAGGCTGCTGCTTGGTGTCCCTGCCACCAGCCTCTGCCCACACTTGTCCAGCTGGCGCTCCACTGCTGTGGTGATCTTTCCCAGGTACCCTATTCAATGAACTCCAGCAGTGCCCTATCACCTCCTCTATTTGGCTCTTATAGTCCTTCACAGCCTGACTCCCTCCCACCTTTCCAGCCTCCTTACACCTTTCACTGTTGTTGTTGAGTCATTTTTCAGTTATATCCAGCTCTTCATGGCCCCATTTGGGGTTTTCTGGGCAAAGACACTGGAGTGGTTGGCCATTTCCTTCTCCAGATCATTTTACAGTTGAGGAAACTGAGGCAAACAGGGTGAAGTGACTTGCCCAGGCTCACACAACTAGTGAGTGTCTTAAGGCCAGGTTTGAACTCAGGAAGATGAGCCTAACTCCAGGCCCAGCACTCTGTGCACTGTGGCGCCCCCTAGCTGCCCTAGTTGATTCTTCTACTGAAGTAATAAGCCAGTACATTCCTACACCACAATTCACTAGCCATGGGGTGTCCGTTTTGTTTCCGATTGTTTGATGCTACAAAAAGTGCTGCTGTGGGGCAGCTAGGTGGTGCAGTGGATGAAGCACCAGCTCTGGATTCAGGAGGACCTGAGTTCAAATCTGACCCCAGACACTCAACAATAGCTGTGTGACCCTGGGCAAGTCATTGCCCCAGAAAAACACAAACAACAAAAAGAAAGTGCTGCTGTGCACATTTTGATATATATGGGAGTTTTCTTTCTCTGACCTTCTTGGAGTGCACATCTGGGGGGATGCTTTACAGGGCAGACTGTGGCTGTGGTTCCTGCTCCCTCACTCTCAGTTGGCTTCTGATTTCACATCACAAAGAGACAGAGTGCCCTGAACCACTGGTTACTTTGCGGGGGTGGGGATGGGGTGGGGGTGGGGCAGGACTTGTGTGGCAGACTCTGGGGAAGAGACCAGAGGAGAGCAGGTTGGTGACTGCCACTTAAAGCTGCAGGATTGGAACAGATCCCTGCTACCTCACTTCACACTAGTCTGTGAGACTGTGTTTGTTTAAAGTCATTTACCAAAAGATCTTTGGCAACGCCTGTCCTTGCTATCAGGATAATAGTAGCTGCATTTCTAGAGTCACATGACATCCTGTTTGGTCCTCACAACAACCCTGAGAGGGAGGTGCTGTTACATCCCCATTTTACAGATGAGGAAACTGAGACAGACACCAAAGGACCCCACTGGCAGTAAGTGTCTGAGGCTAGATTTGAACTCTGGTCTTTCTGACTCCAGATGCAGTGCTCTGTGCACTGTAAACTTCCTAGCAACCCCAAACGTAGAAGAGATGGTGGGAGGCATTGGGAACCCAGACCTTCTGTAAAGGTATCAGGTTAACCTGAACTGCTTGGGATGCTGACCAGGTTATAGTTTCCTCTGGATTCCATTTTAGTAAGTACTGTAACCTAAGGAAGTGAATGGGGAGGAGGGGGAGCAAGATCTGGGGCTCAATGAGCAGAGGCTGATCTATGGCAACTTGGGACTTTTTAGAGAATTGATTCCCACCATTGGATGTTTTCCCCATAAAAGTATTTTATTATGTTCCAGTTACATGGAGAAATAGTTTTCAACATTTGTTTTTATAAGATTTCTAGTTTTACATTTTTCTCCCTCCCTCCCCTCCCTCCCCTTTCCCCAAGACAGCAAGCAATTTGACATGGAAAGGTGCTCTCTCCGTATGTGCTCAGTTTATACAGGATCGGCCCGCAGGGCCAGGGCTTGGGGTGCCACCTGGTGGTTTGGGCATCTTATAGCAGCTGCTAGGAAACAATTCTCTGTGTGTGTGTGTGTGCGCGCGCGCGCGCGCGCGCGCGCGTGCGCGCACAGGCACCACATCCAAGAGCTACACATATATTTTCCAGTGAAATTACAAGTGAAAACATTATTTATTTTGTCATAGTGAGTATAGCATATGATTGCACTGACTCCTGCCCTGTATAGCACCACTTCCCATAATCTAGTGAAATGCTTCCACTTTGCAGATGAGGTAATGCCTTCGTCTTGGACTTGGCCAAGGTCATGCAACACTGGAATTTTAGCCCAAATCCTGACTCAGGGCCCAGTGGTTTCTCCATATGGGTCAGAGTAGAGAGTTCTGTAATTGTGTGAATCTGCAGCTTCTGGGGTTGATCTCAGGAGTCTGAATATCTTGCAACTCTTCCCCTTATCAGTCCGTTGACTTTGAGTGACTGGCTTCAGTTTCCATGTATTTCCTTCCAGTTGGGCTAAGGTTGATCAAGCCAATTCAAGAAGCATTTGTTGATCCAGTACTTCAAGACATAAACTGTATACAAAGACAAAACTATGAAGTAAGATTTGATAACTGAATGGCTTCATACAGTTTGTAGTTCAGAGGGTTATCCCACTCTGAACCTTGAGAGTGATTGAGACTATCTCAATTCTGAGCCAGAAGACCAATTTGAGTCAAGCCTAGGAGGTTTTTTTTTTTGTTTGTCTTTTTTATTTTTTTATTTTTTGGAGGGGCAATGAGGGTTAAGTGATTTGTGCAGGGTCACACAGCTAGTAAGTGTCAAGTGTCTGATTTCAGATTTGAACCCAGGTCCTCCTTAATTGAGGACCAGTGTTTTATCCACTGCACTACCTAGCTGCCTGCCCCCAAGCCTAGGAGTTTTTAAAAAGATACATGCAGACGAAAAGAGTAGACTGAAAGGGAGAAGCCAGAACTACGCAGTTACCAGTAGCAGTGAGCAGACTGTTCCCTGGCCCACCTAGGACTTAAGGAACAGAGCTAGAATCAGCACCATAGGGACAACAGTTAAAAGGAGAAAACTGACATGAAAGTTGAGCTGTGGCAGAGGTGGGCTGAGATGGCGCAGACACTTGTTAGTAGAGAACTCAGAATGAAGCTCCTGTTTCCAATCCCCTCTTCAAGGACAGAGGGACATTTTAAAAAGTCAACTCTTTCTCCAGGTTTCCCTCCCCATGCCTGCCCAGTAACTGGTTCTGAAACTTATTCTTCTTACTTCTATTGCCTAAGCACTTCCTGTATACTGATTTACTCAAATAAAATGAGGCCAGAGGTCAGCCAGAAATACACCAAATCTAAATTAGGTCAGAGAGCCAAAGCTCTGTCTGAATGTTAGGAATTTTCCTAACTGGGGGCTCTAAGCTGTTGTATTAGTATTAATAACTTTCTGCCTGACATAAACTGCATAAAACTGGAGAGAATGGTACCAATATGAATTTGAAGGCCATTATGCTGTCCCTAAGCTGAAAGAGAACTAATTATAACAGGGTGTGGCTGATTCATGATAGCCAATGTAGCACTTCCAGGCTTGCAAAGTCCTTTACTAATATTATCTCACAAAATCCCCGGGAGGGAAGTGCCATTATTGTTGGTACAGATGGGAAATTGAGGCAAATGAGTTAAGTGACTTGCCTGGAAAACTAAGTACACATATAAACCCAAATAAAATACATACCAAGGGAATAGGAGGCAATTTTGAGGTGAAACCCTGGGTGGGGGGTGGAATCAGGAAAGGTCACATGTAGGAAGTGGGGCTTGGGTAGACAAAAACCTCAGAATTCTAAGAGACAGAGGTTGTAAGAGAAAGAACAATAGAATTAGAGGGAAGAGCTTGTACAAAGGTGGGAAGGGGGAAATGAATGTCATTTCTGAGGAACAGCAAAGCCAGTTTTCAGCTCTACATCTTGGGTCCCTATGAATGGTAATAACTGACATTTTTATTGTCAATATTATTTATTTATATTATTAGAGGTTTGTAAAGCACTTTACATGCATGGTCCTATTTGATGCTCCTGGGAACCCTAAGAAGTAGGTCGGGGTTAATACTAATTATTAGCATCATTTTACAGGTGAGGAATTTTTTGATTAGGGTGCATCAATCTGGGAAGGCCTCTAGGAGATGGTGGCTTTTTGGAGGCAAGGACTGGAATTGTAGACTTCTCGAGAGCCCAAAGGCTGCAGCAATGTGCTCTGCTGCCTCTACACCACAGGATGGCGCTAAAGCATGACGTAATCTCTGTTTCAAGAAGCTGGAGCCTAGTATGAAACTACATTTCCCAAGATCCTCCGCGGGCCATTAGGACCCCCCCCCCACAGCTGCCCACACTATTGCCTATACGTGTTCTGTGGAAAAGAGAGATTTTTTTGCGATCTTTCTTCCTCTGTGGATAGCGGATGATAAAGGGCGGCCCCTAGCCTTCCGTTGCTATCTCTGGGTCTGGCTACTTCGTCCTGTCTTCCTTCATTCCGGGTTAAAAGGGAAGCACCCAAGGAGCTTCGCGAGGACCCGCGACCTTTAACCCAATATGGCGGCGCCCGTGTTTGGGTCGTGGTCGCGGTGAGGCCCGGCGGACTTGGGACCAGGCTCCCGCTCCTTTATCCTCTCTGGCTCGTGCCCAACAGCCCGCGCCATGTCGAAACTCAACCGGGCCACGCGCTCCATTCGGAAGATCGAAGGCAGCGGCGTCATCCGGGCCATCGTACGCGCGGGACAAGCGATGCCCGGACCCCCACTGGGACCCATCCTGGGCCAGGTAGAAGAGGGAGCTCGGGGTTAGTGCGCAAGCGCAGCGGGGATTGCGGCGGGGGGGGGGGAAATCAATGAGGAGCTGATGCGCGTGCGCAGAGGGGAGCAGGGCGGGGGTATCTCAGAGAAGAGTGCCGCGCGTGTGCAACTGAGACATGCTCTTGAAATCCCAACCCGCGACATGCGGGTTTTGCTAAGGACTTGGAGTCGGGGTCGCAGGTTCGAGTACTACTTACGACGCGTATAAATTGTGTCATCCTGGCATGTCATTTTTTTTTTTTAAGTGAGGCAATTGGGGTTAAGTGACTTGCCCAGGGTCACACAGCTAGTAAGTGTTTAGTGTCTGAGGTCATATTTGAACTCAGGTCCTCCTGACTCCAGGGCCGGTGCTCTATCCACTGCGCCACCTAGCTGCCCCTGGCGTGTCATTTAATGATAATAATGACAAAAGCAGTCCATCATCTAGCACTTTAAGCACATTGTCTCAGTTGATATGCACCACACCCTCCGGGGGCAGGTATTGCACCTTGCAGATCAGCAAACTGAGGCCCCCAAATGAGCAGTGACTTGCCCAAGGCCACTCATCCAGGACTCTTCAGTGTCAGGATTCCAACTGAGGTCCCACACTAGACTACCCTCTTCCTTCGCCTCCTTTGTCTTGTCTCCTCTTCTGTATAATGGGGATCCTGGGACTGTAAAGAGCCGTAGGGTCCTAGGCCTTGAGCTGGAGGGGACCTCAGAGACCAAGGTGTCACAGCCCAGACTTCTATTGATATCCAGGAAGAAACTGAAGGCAGGGGAGCGGGAGTGACTTGTCCCAGGTCCTAGAGCTTGTCTACTCCTCTGTGGTTTGGAGGTGATCTCATGGTGCCAGTGGACCTCAAGCTCTGGCAAGTGTGTGAAGGGGGGCAGCTAGGTGATGTAGTGGATAGAGCACCCGCCCTAGATTCAGGAGTACCTGAGTTCAAATTCGGCCTCAGACACTTGACACTAGCTGTGTGACCCTGGGCAAGTCACTTAACCCCCATTGCCCTGCACTCCCCCCCCCCCAAGAGACCCCCCCCCCAAAAAAGCCCCAGGTGTGGCATGATGGATGGGTGGTATCTATTGTCCAGAGTCCTAGCTAAGCCAGGGGAGGAGGGCTGGCCGTTGGGGACAGCCCTCTGGGACTTGGCTGTGGTGATGGACAGTTTGCCTGTGATAACAGCAGACACCCCTCAGAACCAAAGTCATGCCAACAGAAAAGAGCAGGTGAACTGGGGCCTGGGGGGTCCAAAGTGCTATTCAGGGGGGAGTAAGACAAGGTAAGAGACAGGTCGATGTTGGCATCGGGGGTGGGAGCATTGGGGTGAGGGGTATCTCTGATTGTCATCACAGCCGTCACCCTCGGCACTCACGCTCCCCTTCTCCTTGACAGCAAGGCCTTGCCATCAGCCAGTTCTGTAAGGAGTTCAATGAGAAGACAAAGGACATCAAAGAGGGGATCCCCCTACCCACCAAGATCATCGTGAAGGTTCGGGGGGCCTAGGCCCCAGGGTGGCTGGAGAATCACAAGGCAAAGCCTCCCTGGGGGGGGGTCCTCACCCCACCCCCACCCCCAGTGAAGGGGGCCCTCCAGACTCCACGCTCCGCCCTCTTCTCCCCTACCCACTTTCCCTCCATGGTCTCACACACTCCCATGAGCCCAATGTCACTGGGTCACTCCCAGGTTTCTATAGCCAGCCCCAAACTGTCTCCTCCCACCACCTGTACCTCCCATTGGCTCAGAGGTGTGGAGCGACCTCTACTCTGATGCCTTCTCTCTTCTTCCAGCCTGATAGGACTTTTGAGCTCAAGATTAATCAGCCTACAGTGTCCTACTTCCTGAAGGCAGCAGCTGGGATAGAAAAGGGAGCCAGGCGTACAGGTGATGGGCCGGGCACCTGGGTGGGGGTGTGGGGGTGGAGGCTGGCACCTGGGTGCCGTGGGACGGCCATGGACGGCCCCAGGCAGGGAGTGGTAACAACTGAAGCACCTTCCTCCCTTTCAGGGCATGAGGTAGCTGGGCTGATCACTTTGAAGCATGTGTACGAGATAGCCCGAGTGAAGGCTCAGGACAAAGCCTTCGCTTTGCAGGATGTCCCCCTGTCCTCGGTTGTCCGTTCCATTATTGGTAGTGCCCGGTCGTTGGGCATCCGAGTGGTGAAGGAGTGAGTGATGGGGGGGGGCCAGGTGGTCCTGGGAAGCAGGGACAGGGTGGGGGAGGGGGAGGTTGAGGGCTTCTGTTCAGGGACTGAGGGGATGAGGAAGGAAGCCCAAGATCCTGGAGTGTCCCTGTGAGAACTGTGCACGTGCCTGTGTGCGTGTGGCTGAGTGTACGTGTGTGCGCTTGTATGCATGCCTGCATGTGTGTGTGTGTGTGTGTGTGTGTGTGTGTGTGTGTGTGTGTGTGTGTGTGGTGGTCAGCTCTTGTAGGAGCAGGGGGTGGGGTCTGAGGCCAGGAAGCCCAATCACCGGAGCCCCAGGACCCCTAGGGTGCTGACCTTCCTTTTCTTTTGGCAGCCTCAGTGCAGAGGAGCTAGCTGCCTTCCAGGAGGAGCGTGCCCAGTTCCTGGCTTCCCAGGCCCTAGCAGACGCTGAAGCTGCGGCGGAGGCAGCGACCAAGAAGTGAGGCGTCTTGCCCAACCCTCTTCTGATCCCCTAGAGTCTTTTGCTGTGTGCACCTGAGGGGCAGAGGGAGCCGATGGCTCCTGTGACCCTGCTTACTTTTTATGTATTGTGTCAGTCTGTGATTTAAAGGGCTAAAGACCCCATAAATAACTGTATCATTTGTTACCTGGTTCTGCTTGTCTGTCTGCTGATCGGGGGTGTTGGAGAAAAGGCAGCGAAATCGTTGGGACAGACTTGGGGAAAGAACCCAGAAAATCAGCTTTAAGAAGTTTCAGAGCTGGATGGGCCCTGGGAGCAGCCCCATCCAAGCTGGGTCCCCATTGGAAGGATCCCTGGCAGCTGCCCTGTCCAAGTTCTCTCCACAGCAGAAGGGCTGGCAGCAGCCACCCCTTACAAGCTGTGCCCCCAGGGCTCATCCACCCTCTTCTCCGACTCCCACTAAGGAAGAACCAGTTGAGGAAAGCAGAGAAATAAGACTGTCTCTGGGTCAGAGGACTTGGGCTCAAATCTTATCTCTGATGCTTTCTTCCTGTGTGACCTTGGGCAAATGCCCTCCCAGCTGGGCCTCAGCTTCCTCCTTCATAGGATAAAGCTAGCCTCGTGTCTCAGTGTGAGGAGCTTGACTAGGCAGCCACAGGGAGAGCTGGAGGGGCCCTGAGGGCTCTGGAGCCTGGCTGGATGCGGTTTCCTAAGATGTTCCCTGGAGTCTCCACCCTTGTCAGCCCCTGATTCCTGGGCATCTGGGTGTTGAAGGAGGGAGTGCCCTGGAATGGGTGGAGGTGAGAGTCTGGGGACAAGAGGCCAGACTTGTCCTCACAAAAGGGCAACAGTCAGGCTTAGAACTGAGGGGACTGGGGCTGCAGTCAGTGAATTAGGGGCTTCTCCCCTCCACCCCCCATCCTGAGATTGGGAGGAGGGACAAGTAGCAACATCTCTTGGGCTGGAAAAGGAGGGACCTCCCCAGCTACCCACAGGATGTTCAGTTTTTCTGAGAGTCAGTGATTATCCTTCCACCTTCCTAAAGGTGGAAAGAAAGAGAAGGAAATCATCTCTTTGTCCAGCAGGTGGCCCCAGTTCCTCTCCATCCCGTCTTAAAACTGGGAAATCTTGGAGAGGAGGCTTTTGTGCAGGATGGAGAGGGAGAGCTTTGATTCCTTAAGAATTAACAGAGGCTCATCAGACTCCATTAGAGAAAGTCTGCTGCCCCCCCCCCCAATTCCTCAAGGCATTGAGGTGCCAACTCAGAGGCTGTAGGCCTGAGAACTTGAGTATTCAGGAGGTACCCCGGTCACACCTACTGGAGTCAGGGGCTCTTGGGGCCAAATAGGCTTTAACTGCTAGAAGGTTTCAAGAGGGAGCCTCCTTGTCGGCCTTCAGTGCAGGGCTGAGTCAGACACTCAGATCTCTCAGAAAAGTTCAGAAAGCTGACCCTTTGAATCCTTCCCCCCACAAAGCCAAAGGGGAGTGGAGGGCACCATGTCCGAGGCAAGGTCCCTGCATGGGGGACCCTGATGAGGGGCTGCTTACACTAACAAACAGCTGCCGGGGGCGCGAGATTTGGTGAGTGGCCTTGGGTAGAGCCAGGAAGGGGAGAGAAGCCCAGACCTAAAGTCTATGGCTCGCATCATTCCCTGTCTACTTGTCCCAGGCTGCTGGTCCCAGAGGAAAACTCAGCTTTGGTTTGAGCTTGACGATCTTGAAGCCTGCCCCTCCATTACCCCCATGGGGAAAGAGCTGCCGCCTGGAGGAAGGAACTAGTCAGAATTCCCTCCAGGCTCAGAACCATCAGCCCTTGGCCCTTAGACCAGATGGGTCTAAGCACCTCCCCCACCACAGGTGCCCAGGCCCACCACCCCAGCCCGCTTCTCTTGGACATCAGCAAACAACACTGGAGCTACAAAAAAGGTGAACCGGACTTTATTATAAAGTTGGTTACAAAGTCAACACAGCACCACAAATTTCACTGCATGGAGGCCCCAGGGGCCAACACAGCAGCCAGGGGATCCCTGTCTGCTTGTACATGTACACACACACACACACACATACACGCACATGCGTGCACACACGCACATGCATGCACACACGCACACACACACACACACACATGGCGTGACGACAGATCTGTCTTCCTTCATCGGAAAGAAATGATAGAGTCGCTTCACGCCCCCCACCCCAGGCGCAGGGCGCAAAAGTCACAGGAAAAGCCGCGGCAGGCGGCTGAGTTCATAGGAATTGAAATCCTGTTACTGGAGTGTAGACAATTCTACGTGAGTGTCAAGAGCCCCCATGGGGCGCTGGCTAGCCCGGGGCCGGCCTTTTCCCCCACAGAAGCCCAGGGACCCCTAAGGCCCCTGGGAGTGGAGAATTCCCCCAGGCCCCTTGGGCAGCATGGAAGGGAAGCTGTGACTCCCCCATTCTCTGTATGGAATCCCATTCAAGGAAACTCACTACGAGTGAATACAGATTGAGATGGAAACTAGGATTGCTCAAAGTCTCTTGATTCTAAAAATGATCCCCTTCCCCTTCTTCCCACCACCCTTCCTCCCCCCTTCCCATCCTTCAGGGTGGGAGGGATCAGACACGTCCCCTCCAAGCCCCCAAGGATCCCCCTCAAGTTCCCGGGGTGGTGGAGAACATCTCCACTCCATGATGACAATATGCCATACTCAACAACGTTAAGTCACAGACTTATTCAGAACGTTGGTTCCCCTCCACTTCCATCTGAGGAAAGAGAAAACAAGAGGAAATAGGGTTAGAGAATCGTGGGTCAAGCCACAGAACCCATCCCCCTTCCCCCCTGCAAGCAGGGCTACTGGGCACAGGGTAGACTAGTTGAGTTGTGATCCTTGGGTTCTGGGAAAGGGTCTGAGCTAATAAGGCTGGAGTGAAATGGGCAAATGGGCTATGTTCTGTCTAGACCTCCAAGTTAGACCAGCCTTTTCTTTCCCCGTTTTTCCTGGTGGAAAAATACTGGACTAGGAATCGGGAGACTCCCACCCCTCCCTGAAGGTTCTACTCTAAGGGCCCACGCTGAGTTCTGTTATTTGGGATGAGTCAACTAGCCTTGGTTTCCTTGCTTTGTGGACAAGACCCTTCCCTCCCTCATGGGGGTCTTGAGGCCAGTGGATGGGGTGGCATCCTTTTTGTCATGCTTACCGTCATGGAAGCTGTCTTGAACACGACTCTGGAGTTGATACAACTCATCAGTACATCCATCACAGGGGAACGCTGAGACACCTGTCTCAAAGTCGGTTTCGTATGCGGCCAGGTCCTCCAGGAAGCTGTGATCTTCTGGGGACAGGTCGGTGCAGGGCGACGGAGCCCCCCCTGGGCCTGAAGCCTCAGGACCCCCTGGTCCCCAATCCCCCTGGGGCGTTGGGGCAGAGAGGCCCATGAAGATGTCTTCCACAGACTTCTCCTCCAGGAATTGGTCCTCAGGGGCATCCAAGAATGCCACCTCCTGGCTCTTCCAGGATTTAAGGTCCAGGCTGAATATCGGGGGGCCAGCCCCCGGAAAGGAGAGACTTTGGCCCAGAGGGTCAAGCCCCTCTGCCCCAGGCTCTGCTGGGAAAGGACAATCCATGCCCTGGGCCAGCTGGCTTATCTGCTGGATAAGTCGGTCTATCTCACTTCTCTCCTTTTCTGAGTAATGGAAGAAACTCTGTTTGACTGGGGAGGCCTCTGGGGTAAGCAAGCCATCGGGAACCAGGGGCACGTCCACTGAGAGAGGCCCTCGGAGCTGGGCCAGAGCCAGGAGAGTGCAGTCCCCATTACCAGGACTGTTAGGGCTGGGGGGCAACTTCTCATAGAGAAAACTGCAGCCATCTTGAGGAAAGTAAGGTTTGGTGGGGTTAGGACTCAGTTGGTCTGGGAAGGTCCGGCTGGGGCTGGTCAGGTGAGTTTGGAAAGCTGTGCTGGGTGGGGTTAGTTGTTCTTGGACAGGGCTGGCCAACTGCTCCTGGAAGGTGGCAGTGTTGGGCATCAACTGCTCTTGGAAAGTCGTGGCACAGGGAGTCAGCTGGTCTTCATAGGTCTGGGCTGTGGCATCAGTCAGCTGGCCTTGAATGGGGCTGGTCAGTTCAGGAAAGGTGGCACTGCTGGGGGTCAGCTGGTCAGGGAAGATGGTAGTGCTGGGCGTCAGCTGATCTTGGATGGAGCTGGAAGGGGTGGGGATATGATGAGGCTGGAAGGGCTCTTGGAGGCTGAAGAGGAAGGCACAGCCTCCTGACTGGTGAGGTGTGTATGGTGGGGTGCACACAAAATCTTTGCACAGGTCTCCTTGAAAGGTAGACTCAGGGCCTGTGGGGAATGCCAAGTAATTGAAATCCATGTCCTTGGGGGGCGGAGGCAGCTGCTCTCCAGAGGAAATGGATGCCAGTTCTGGGCCAGTTGGGAAGTTCGAGCTTCTGGGACCCCCGAAGGCTGGGGTGAAGGTCGGGTCAGGGCTTGCACACTGAGCTGGGGAGAGGAGGCTTTCAGAGAATGTGGCTGGTACAGTTGAGGTGCCCAGAACATAAGCCAAATGGGCATCTTCAGAGCTGAGTTGCTGGCGAAGACACCAGGCTTCCGAGTCACTGGGTAGGAAGAAAAGAGAAACTGAGGTGAGAAACCTGGTTCCCTTGTCTAAGTACCCAAGCTATTCTCCATCCAATCCCCTTCCTGAATCTCAGACTTCAGCTCACCTGATTGGGTAGTTGTTGGCAGTGATGGGGCCATCGGAGCCTTCCGGATGCATCAGGGAGTATATCCATACCCAGCCTCCAGCCTTGGCTTGCAATCTCACTACCATTTCTGTCTGAGCATCACCACTGTCGGCCACTAGAGGGAAAAGAGGAGATAGAGGGTTAGCCTAGTGCCCATTAGCTACCACCACTACCAATTCCCTAACAGCCCACCTCTTACCTGGTTTGATTTAACCCTAGTCCTCACTTACATCACTAGGAGGTTGCACTCAACTCCCTCCCCGTGTCCCTAGAATTCTAACCCAGACATCACTTTTTATCCCAATCCTACCACAAACCTGCCCATGTATAGGTTCATGGGATCATAGATTTAGAGCCAGAAGGGACATTAGCAACCATGTAGTCAAGTCCTCATTTTGCAGATGAGGAAACTGAGGCCCAGAGAGGTCAGTTGACTTGCCAAGGTCATGTAGGTAGCCAGTGTAGACCTTGTCTCTAAAGTCCTATCTTCTGATTCCGAATCCAGCACTCCCCATTGAGGCATACTGCCTTTCTTTGAAGACTTTCACACTAAGGCACACCAGCACCATTAAGCTTGTCCTCCCCCTCTGGTTAATCTTCTCCCCAGATTATTCCTGGCTCTGCCTCCCTCCTATCTCTGCTCCTGCCCCGTGGATGCACTGGGACACTCACGCAGGCGGTAGTGCTGGGCCGAAGCGTGGGCCAGGTCCTCAGGGTGCAGAAGTCCATACCATGATTTACAGACCAGCTCGCTGCGCTCAAAGCCCAGGTAGACTAGGACACTAGGAAGGGCAAAGGCAGGAGGTCAGCTTTCTGCTCTCCCATCCTGACACCCAAGTATCCTACACCCCTGAAGCCCAGCTTACTCCCTCCCAGACACCAACACTTTCTGCTCCATGCCAGCCCTCCTATTCCTTGAAGCCCCTGGTTCTCCCATGATTCTTGGAAGCCAAGTGTGACATCCCCAGTAACAAAAGCTCTGTCTTTCTCCTCATGACCCAGGCACCCCAAACTCACCTCTCAGAGACATCCAGCAGGGCCAGGTCCTTGGCATGGCGGCTCTGAAACACAGCCAAGAAGATCGAGGCCAAACCAGGGCCACACCCTGGTCCAGGTCGGGCTCGGGGATCAAGTGGGGCACAGAAGGCTGTGAAGACTGGATTCCCTGCCCAGTAGGCTCCAGGGGGATGAGGGTGGAAGCGACCACGGATAAGCACGAGCTTGTTGCCTGCACTCTGGCGTCTCAGAGACTTGGAAGTGTTGAATCGGCATCGGAAAAGGCGATCTGAATGGAGAGAGAAGAGTCAGTGAGTAAGTGAATGAATGATAATTGTAGAGAGGAAAAGGCTAGGAAAGACTTGGCCAATGCAAGAGAAAAGAGAAGGAAGCAAAGTACTCACCAGTGTCAGGCATAGAGGGCAGAGTCAGTTGCTGACGGACGGTGAGGTGGTCAGCAGGATCAATAATATCATAGATGCTGTCACCCTGGGCAACCAGATCCACCTGTGGAAGAGGAAGAGGTGTAAAGAAAGGACCATCAGTGAATGAAGGAAAAGTCCAACCATGCACAGAATCTGCTCAGTACATCTGGGCGCATCAAGCCCTCAGTGGTGACCCTGGACTAGCTTTGGTCTCCCAGTTCCTTAAACTCTTATATGCAACACTGTACTGTCCCATGGGATGCAGTAATTACCATGGGGACAATCCCAGGATGGAATAGGAGCAGACAACTGGAAAAGACATGCAGGATAATCTAGTGCCAACCTTCATGGCAAAGGTGTGGAAACTGTGGCCCAGGATGGGAAGGGATTTATTTTCTGAAAGTCACATCACACTAGTTTTGTGTGATGGCAAAGACCTGTGTGTAGCACCTGGCTTCCAGCTCCACCCCCCCTCCCCCGTGCTCTCTCCACTATATTATCATATTTCCAAATTAGGAGGGGTGGGGAGAGAGAGAGAGAAAGAGAGAGAGAGAGTGCTTTCCAGGCCCCCTCTGAATATCGAAATTGGACCTTCACTCGCTTCCCTGTCCCCTCTGTTCTAAGCATCCTCAAGACTGGGAAGAGCTTTCCTGGTTGGATCTACTTGTGCCCTGCTCAATTCCTGTGACAAGAAGATACTCACCATGGAATGACCCAAGTGCTCGCTCACGTTGTCCGACAGATAGAGAAGCTTTCCCTCAGCTGTAAACATAAGCAGGAACCCCGGCAGCGCCGCCACGATGTCTTCCAGCTCCTGCGCCGAAAGCAACCCAGCTGGGCCAGTCAGAGGGGCGCCTTATGGGAGAGAAAAAGAGGGTGAGTCAGGAGGGACGCTCCAGAAAACTGGAGACAGGAAGAGAGAATGCTACATGGAGGGAGAAGCAATGAGATGATCTTCAGGAATCCATAGGGATCCCAGTGGATAAGCCCCTGGAGTAGCTCCCACCTGTTGACCCCGCTCCCCGATCTCCTGGCCGGGGTACCTGTTGATTGGAATCTGTGATGCCCTAGCCAGGGGGAGCACGTTCAGACCACAGTAGGGTTAAGAACCTTGGACAGCACCCGCAGCCAAGGCTGCTCGCGTTCAGCACCACAGACCCCCAAAGACCAATGCTCTATCGGCAGTGTCAGAACCTCGGACAGAGCCTCGGGTTCCAGACAGCTCTATCTGCCTGCGCTTCCCTGAAAAAGGGATCTCCTAAAGGGATGCGCCCTTGTGGGCTGGAGACTATTAGAATCGAGGCGCTTCCCAGTCCAGCGTGCCGACACTGAGGAAGGCACCCTAAGGTCTCGGGGAGCAAAGGAAGGAAGACTGGTAGTCTTAGGTCCCTTCCCTGTTCGGATTCTTCCTGAGTGGACTCCTCTCCCAGACTAGGGGTGGTCCCTGGAATTCTAGCCCCGGACTCCCACCAGGGTCTCCGAAAGCCCAGTCCCGCTCACCTCCGGCAAAGAAGACTCCCTTGCGGGTGTAGATGCAGGCTAGCGACATGATGTGCAGGTAAGACAGCCGCACTTTGTCCGCTTCGGCCAGCGGCAGCAGCTCCTTGAGGCTCCGGATCTCCGCGTTGATCTGGTCTCGCCGCGCCTTAGAGGCGCCCTTGGTGGAGCGGTACATGGCTGTTGGCGGCGGAGCTCGCGCCCGGGCGCCTTGGACACCTGGGTACCCGCCCCGACGCGCCTTCTTCGGCTTCTTCCTCCTCTCTCTCCCCCGTCTCTCTCGGTCTCTCTCTCTCTCCCTCTCTCGGGCTCCGATTGGCAGCTCTGCCCCCCTCGCCTGCCTCGCTTCGCTTTATATAGCCCCAGCCGGGCGTGGGGGGCTCGATTCAGGGACGGGGAGGGGGGCGGGGGGAACGGGGGGCCGGGCCAAGCGGGCTGCACGGGGAGCCGCCGGCTGGGGGGGCCCCCCGCTCCTCCTCCCTCCCCAGCCTCCGACGTCATCCGCATGACGTAGAACGAGAGAGGGAGGGGGAACTGCGGGGGGGGTGGTGCAGGGGGAGAAGAGAAGCAAAGGAGGGGGCCGAGCCTGGAGGGGATGGAGCCAAGGCGCAGCGCCGCTGTGCAAGAGGAAAATGGGGGGTTCTAAAGCGCAGGGGCCTTTGGAAAGCTGGAGAAGGGTACTTCTGGCAGTGGGGAGAGTCCCCCATAGCCCCCTGTCCTTCCCTCCATCCCAGCTCCTAGTTCTAATCTCATGTCTCCAGCCCAGGGTTTGGCCACTCTCTGCCTTGTGGGCCAAGGTCCTACCTCCTGCTAGAACCTAGAGCTTGCGCAGCGGCCCCACAGTCCCTTCCTAGCCCCAAGCATTCTCCTGGAAGGGGAAGGGGATGGGGGGATGCGGGGTGGGGGTGCCTTAGTTGTCCAGAGCAGGAATTTCCATGGGCTCTCTAATGCCCCCTGGAGGCAGTTCCTTAAAGCCTCTGTCCTTTCTTCCTGGGCCCCGCCCCGTGTGGCCGAGGGACTGACTGATTGACCAGTTAATGGGGCCTGTTTCTCTTTGCACTGTCCTTTCCCCCGTCTTCTTTCCTCGGCCCCCAGAATGGGGAGAGTCCCCAAGTCGAGGAGCGAACGATACCAGCTGCAGGGGTGGGGGAGTGTGGAGGGGAGATGGGAACTGAGACACAAGCAAAGAAACTCTCGAGGTTCAGAACTGGGACCCAGGTATCCCTGCCCCCAGCCCGTGTTGGCCTCTTCTCGCCCACCCGGAGGGATTCCCCCCTTCCCCCAGCTTCAGTCTTGGCGTCTCTGCGTCCTTCTCCTCCCCTCCCTCACCCTCCCCTTGCTTCACCGGGCCGGGGGCGGGGGGCGGGGGCGGGGCCGGGGGAATCCCAACTCCATATAAGGGCAGGAAACCTCCTGGCGCGGCGGGCGGGGCGGGGCCTCTGTGCTTCAGCTCTCTGCTTTTAAAGGCTCCCCCGCCCCCTTTCCCTGGCGGCTGGGCCTCTGGGGGCGAGGCGCAAAGGAAAGAGCCCCCGTTCTCCCAGGGCGTTCTCTCTGCTCTCAGCTTGTCCCACTGGTCTTTCTCTGTCCGTCTGTCCTGCTGTCTTCCATCCCTCCCCCCATCCTCCTTTTCTCAACACTGTCTTTCAGTCTCCAAATCTCTTCTAATCTCTTCCCCATCGTCTCTTTGGGTCTCTGCGTCTCTGTCTTTGCCTTCCGTTTCTTTCTCAAGCCCTCCCACCCTTTTTAATAATGTCTCTATCTCTCAAGAGAGAGATCGTTCTGTCCCTCCTTTCCGTCTTTTCTCACCGTTTCTCTGTATTACTTGGTATCTGTCACATTTTGTCTCTCTTTTCCGACTCTTTATCTGTCTCACTTTTTCTTTCTGTTTGTCTAGCTTTGCCTCACTCTCTGTCTCTGCTTCGCTATCTCTGCGTCTTTGTCTCCATCTCTGTACCTCCCCGTATGACCCCCTCCCAGGTGGAGGTGAATGAAGAAGAGTTCACTCTATCCCATTCGAGGTGAAATTGGTCCTCTCCCAAGGGCCCATAAAGGTGAAGGTGTAGGGCCTCCTGGGTTTGGAAAGGGAGAGAATGTCAGCATGCTGAATACTGGACCCTCTTCCTGGAAAGCTGGGGAAGAGGAAGTAGCCTGGGAGTCTGGAGATGGGTATTTTTCAGATCTCTTGTGGGGAGGGAGTGGAATATAAACTCTGATGTTTGACGAAGAACAAATAGAATGGGTTGTGATTTGGACATTTGATTATGAAAACAGGAATTGGGGGCGGGGCTGGAGTAGGGGAAGAGTACTGCTCAGTACTGCCCTGTAGGAAGAGTATAGATAGACTGGGGACCAGAGGTGGGGTGGGGTTGTGTACAGAAGCTGAGGCCATCCATGGACAAACCCAAGGAATCTTAGTTTCAAAGACAAATTTCTTATCCCTTTCTTCATTTTAGCTGAGGACCTCACAGGCACACTCTTCCTTCCTCCCTCTCCAATAGTGCTGTCAGGGGGTGGAGGGCCACAGGGGTAGGGGTGTGATACCTGTCTCTCTGTCTCTCTGTCTCTGTCTCTTTGTCTGTCTCTGTCTCTGTCTCTGTGTTTGAACGGAAGACGGGAAACTCACTGTAAATTTGATGTCTCTAAATCCATCTCCCTCTGACCCCAAAATATTTTTGCCCCCTCTTTATCTCTCTCTGTGTCAGTCTCTTCTCCCAGCTGATCTCACTCTCCCCTTTGCCCCCGGTCTCCCATCCAGATGTACATGGAGACGTGATGGGATAAGTGGGGGACAAACTAGGCTGTTTCATGGTGGGAGGAAATGTTCCTCTTTCTCCCAGTACCCCAGTCAGTGTCACTAGTCAGGATCACAGCTCCAGTTCTCTGTCCATGGTGCTGAAGACCATCATTCAGCTACTATCTGGAGAAACCAGACTAAATAGCCAGTCGGCCCCAGGACATGCTAACCTAAGTCAGGGTCCCTGTGTATATATCTATTTCGGTATCTATTTGTATCTATTTGTCTGTATTTATGTACTTGTTGTTTGCCTGTCTGTCTGTGCAGCTCCCCCTCCTGGCTGCCCCCATTCAAGTCTCCTGCCTCTGCCTCCTTCCCCCATACCACCTTGTAAACAGTAGGAAATCTACCACCTTCAGGGAATCTCCTTCTGCAGCCTGTCAAACCTCTACTGGGGACTGGGGGGGGGGGAGAATATCTGAATTCTGGAAAGGAAGTAAGGATGAATGAAGGGAGAAATGAGGTCCAGGGGAGTAGTTACTGAGATTTTGGAAAGAGAGTGGGATTGGGAGAGTAGGATGTCTGGGGTCTGGGAAGGCAATAGGTCCTGAAAGAGGACGTGTGTGTGTGTGTGTGTGTGTGTGTGTGTGTGTGTGAGTGTTGGGGGGAGTGGTAGAATCAACCTAGTCTACTTTAGTTCAAGGCAAGAAGATCTAGTTACCCCAAACTCCCTTCTTCCCAGGCTGGCCCCCAGGCCCCTGGCCTCCCACCTTCATGTAGTTATTTTTAACTTCTCAGAACCAAAAATAACTTGGAAGCAGCTTCAGGCCGTGGGAGAGGAGCTATTTATATCACCACTGACGGTTCAGAAATAGCAGGCAGGAGGAGGGGGGCGGCTGGCACCGCTAGAGAGCTCCTGGCCGGGGCTAAAAATACTGTCGCAGTGAGTCATCCTGGCCCCAGCTGAGTCACCCCCGCTCCTGGGCTGGGAGGGAGAGCGCTGGATGGACTGAAGAATGAAAGGCTTTGGTCTATGCAAACTAGGGGACTAGGGACCCCAGTTTTCCTGGGAAAAGAGGTTTTAGGAGACCAATAAGGCAAGGAAGCTCTTGAGACAAGTAAAATGAGATGGCAGAAGGAAAGAAAGCTCAGTGCTTGATGTGCACACAAACAACATGCACAAACACAAACATTTGCACAAAGCCCTTTAGTGCTAGCTAGCATAGGGATATGTATGTTTATATATGCAATGGATATATATGGGAGCTGGGCTATGGGAACATCTATGTGAATGTGTGGTTAACTGTGCATGTAACTGTTTTTCTGCGAGTGTGTTTATATGTATATCTGTGTCTTTGTGCATCCATGCATGTGAATCTATGTATATCTAACTCCGTGTGCATGTGTTTGTATCTCTCTTTGTGGGGAGGTCTGTGTGTATTTATATGCGTATGTGTGTATGGAACTATGTCCATATTTGTCTGTTTCTGTGTCTGTGTTTCTGTGTATGTGTCTATCTGGGTTTGCATCTGGGTCTGTCTCTGCATGTCTACATCTATCTGTGTGGGGAGCTGTCTGTGTGTCTGTCTATATCTGTATATGCATACTTGGGTCTGTCTGTCTTTCCCTGTATGTCAGTATGACTGTGTGTATAAAGCTAGGTATGCCCTTGCAGGTCCAAGTCTAAATCATTTGGCCCTTTCTGGCTCAGTCTTCTGTGTTTTCTGAACTGCCCACCTGCAGCCCAGGCCTTGTCTTCAACCCTTTTCCTAGCCCCACTCATCCCCTCATCCGATTCCCATAATTAGCCCCCAAATCTCTGGGAATCTCCCCTCCCTGATGCATGCACCCTTTTAGGGGAAGGGGGAGCCTTTCATGCTAGGGAAGGGGACTTCCCTCCCTCCTGGAGCCATCCTGAATCTTCCTTGGCCTGGGGGAGTGAGTGGTTTTCCACAGCTCCATATTTGGGGTGCTGCAGGGAGAGGAGGGGTTTCTTTAGATCTAAAAAAATCTGTGGAGTGTGCACACACATACACACACACACACATACACAAAACCAAGAGAGAGAAAGCGAAAAAAAATATCAAGGTCCCTTCTTTACGGAGCCGAGCTCGCATCTGTTGCCATGGCAACCCGCCCACTCCTTCCCCGAAAATTCACCAAGAAGAGGTGATGGCATCAGGGAGGGATTGGCTGATTTCTTCCTTTATGATTTTTTTTCCCGAAAAAGGGCTTTTTATAGCAAGAACAGGCCATGCAGTCCCTGGCTCCTGCCTTGAATGGTTTTAGAGGGTTCCTGGGGGAACACGCCCCCCACCTTCTCCCTGGCCACCTTATCAGGAAGGGGGGAAGAGTAGGGGCTAACCTCTTTCAGGGGCTTTGGCTGGGCAGATCCTCTCTGGAGAGAAATGGAGGTTGGGCGGTCATCTTTTTCTCTAGAGAGCTATGGTCTCTCTATGGAAGCTCTTGAAGAGTCAAAACATCTCTAGGGAGGTATTAGAATACTTCAGCTGTCAACCTGGATGGATATGCCCATTCTAGAGTGAGATTTAACTTCCTGGCATCCTTTGGCATTACAGAGAAATGAAACAGAAGTCCAAGAAGCTCAGCTCAGACTGAGATTTGAGATAGACTTGTCAGGTCAGATGGCTCTAGAAAGAGCCTCCTAACCTTGACCTAAGTGCACATTCGGCTGAGGTAGAAGTAGAAGGTCTGTTGACCTCTAGATTACTGGCTGTGTGGCTCAGCCCAAGACCCAAGGAATCTCTGAATGTAAACAACTGCTCCAGAGAGGGCCCAAGCTAACCCCAATAACCAGAAAGCTCTAGAGCAAAACTGGCAGGGAGCCATTGAATCCACATCACTTTCGAGTGTGAGCTCAGCTTTTCCTGCCAAATGCTTTGATGGCTCTAAATCCTTGGTTTGCTCCTGGTCTTGGCTCACTACAGAAATGGGATCACCCTGGACTGGAACCCAGAGAATCATATTGTGGCTCTGTCCACAAAGAGCCAACTGGACAGATCCATCGCTCCAGGGTATGCTAGGAGAGAGACAGCTCCTGAGTCTGGGTAGCTTTCAAGACAATTGGACACAGCCATAAAGCCATAAAAAGCTATCTCTGCCTTGGATATTGAACACAGGGTGACATGGAGCCTTCTATCAAGATTTTGGATTAACAGAAAGCGCAGTGTACTGAAGACCTGGATTTGGGTCCTAATAGTCATTAATTTACCATGGAACTGTAGGAAGTCATTGTTGCTCTTGGGGTCTTCAATTTCCTGCTCTGTCAAATAAGAATGTTGTGCTACATAATTTCTAAAGTCCCTTCCAGATTTAATAGTCTACATATTTGTTCTAGGGTTTCTCTGATTCTGGATTCTAAGGCTCCTTCCAACTCTAAAGTTCCTCCCAGCTCTGACCATATATGTTCTAAGTTCCCTTCTAGATGTAGCATTCTATGTTCTGTGTTCCTACCATGATGTTCTATGTGCTATGTCCCAAGATACCCTTTAGATCCACACAAAGTACTCTCAGACTCCTTCCAGCTCTGACATTTTAGCTTTTAAGGTTCCTCCCAGCTCTAACAATTTACATTATGTGTCGTGAAGTTCCTTCCATCTCTGGTATTCTGCGTTCTAAGTTCTAAGGGCCTTTCTCATGCTAAAGTTGTACAGATTGTCCTCTATAATTCACCAAATGGGAATTTCTTCTGTCTCTTTCTCTTTTTCACATATAGAAGGGCATTATCTATCAATGTGTGCTTTGGTTTTAGGCAGATCACACTTTCCCTCAGCTTCCTTCCTCTGGTTGAATGTGGGGTGAGGAAGAAATGGCCTCTGGGGTCCAGCATCTCTGAACCTCTTCGAAAGATGCAGCCGTGTGGAGGACAGATAAAAAGATGTGGCCACTCATTCTCCTGTTCCCCTTTTGCAGTACCCCCTCCCAAAATGTGTATAGGCCAGGGCCTTCAGAGGTGCAGGGAGATGCTCAGCAGCATCTCTCTGCAGGAGTGTTTCTCCGCCTCCTGTTCCCATGGCAACATACACAGGCTCTGCCAATGAACAGCCACCATACTCTGTTCCACCCCTCTGGAGGGAGGGAGATTTGGACTTGTTATCTTCTAGTCCATGACTTGGGGATTTTCCTCAATAGGATGGTATCAAACAGATAACACCTGCTACGCACAGATCCCATGCTGAGTATCCCAAGAAAATCAGGGATTCAGAATATGAGGTCTTCTCCCCTCAAAGAGCTTGCAGTCTAACTGGGGAGAGAATACCGGGACACAAAAGGATTTAGCAAATATGCAACCACGTCCTCCAACAAGTTCAAACACTTCCACAGTTAAGAGGTGGGTGGCATCAATTGAGCAAAGCTTCCTAAAAGAGGCGGCCTTGGAGATGGGTTCCAAAGGAGGAAGAGATGGTCAGTTAGTGGATCAGGGCAGAGAAAGGACTTTCTGGGCTGGGGAAATGGTACATGTGCAAAAGATGATAGGACCACAAGCTGGAAATGCAGTCTAACTCCCTTGTTTTCAGATGAGGCCCGGACAAGTAAGTGACTTGTACCAAAGCCATACAACCGAGTCCTCAGCCTCCAAACCCCTTGCTTTTCCCATTACTCCCACCAGACACAAGTCACAGAGATAGGTTTGACTAGACACCCTTCCCATCCAAGCAGGGGGCAAGAATGAATCCAGCATGTGTTAAATTCAAATAATCCTTCTAGGCCTAGTCGGTGCAGAAGTATAAAACATAGCTGGGCCCTTAAGAAGCCTATAGGCTAGGTGAAGGGGACAAGACTGAGATGTTTTAAAGAATATGTGCATTTCTAAGGGTCAGACTGCACAGTGCCAAGACTTGGGGCTCTGGGAAACCCTAATAAGGCAATCAACGAGGTGGTTAAAGGAGCCTTCCTAGAGAAATGAGGAGAGTGACACACAAAGTGGCTAGTATGACATGAAAGTCCCTTCCCCACCCCACCCAGTAACTGAGGGAGAGGTGTGTGGGGGGAGTGTTAGAATAGTGTACGTGCTCTAAGACAATTGATATGTGGATTTCTTTGGCTGAGTTTCTTTTGTTTCCTCTTTCTTTTGAAATCTTTGTTATAAGACTTGGTTATTATTGGATAGGGGAACCAGGGAGGAATATATTCAGAAATGAAGACAATGTAAAAACAAAGGATTTCAGTACATATCCGATTTTAGAAGTGCATTATAGAAGTGATGGCCCTGTGGTTGGGGTACATGTGTGGTCTCGTGGCCAGTTCTGAGTTCCACATTTCAGGGAAGGACACGAGAAGCTGCATCCATGCTGAAGGAGGGTCACTAGGAAGGTGAGATGACTGGAGACCACACCATGAGCACTGGGCATGTTTATACAGCCTGGGAAGGAGGTGATCTGGGGTATGGGGATGTGGCCACTGTCCTTATGCAAAAGAGAGATCAGACTTGTTCAGAAATGGGGAGGGGGAGAAATAGAGCTTCAGACAGATAGACTGAGGCTGGATTTAGGAAGACTTTCCTACTGTTGTAAAGTAAACTGTTCTAAAGAACAGTGGGCTAGTTCAGGAGGTGGCAAAGGAAGGAGAAAAGAGAGGAGAGAAGGAGGGTACCACTATTGGAGGGTGGTTAGGTAACCACTTATCGGGCACGCTCTAGAGGAGGTGTCGTGGGCAGCCAGGGACAGGTGGGCACCGAGGCTGTGTCACTCAGGGTCCGTCAGGGACTAGGTCTGGATTCATTATATCACTGACTTCTTTCTTTGGCTTTGGGATGGTCTGGAGTAGATTTTTTTCTTTTTTTGTTTGTTTGTTTTTGCAGGCAATGAGGGTTAAGTGACTTGCCCAGAGTCACACAACCAGTGTCAAGTGTCTGAGGCCAGATTTGAACTCAGGTCCTCCTGAATCCAGGGCTGGTGCTTTATCCACTGTGCCACCTAGCTGCTCCTGGAGTAGATTTTAAATCTGGGCTGGGTGGGCAGCCCTGCATACTGGGCTTCCTGCTTCAACCAGATTTGGGTCAGTTAGAGAAATGAACTTTAAATGACACAAGATGTATTTTCCCAGAGGGAAATCCCTCTTCTCAAATATAAACCAAGACACAGATACCAGGGCTCAAGAACGGCAGGAAATGAAATTAGGAAAATTCATGGCAGGCCACCCGAGGGAGCCGAGGAGATGGCCAAAGGGCTTAAATGCTGGTCACTCTGTGGGAGAACAAGAAAAATTAAAATTGGGTCATCTGCTCATTCTTTCATTTATTTATTCAACAATCTGGGCTTTGAGGACACAAAGAAAAAAAAAATCAAACACTCCCTGCTCTCAAGGAGCTTACAGTCTACTGAGGTAAGTGTATAGTAAGTACATACAGAACTGATACCAAATAATACTGGAAGTGGGGAAGGGATCAGGCGACACTGGGTATGAGCCTTGAAAGGAGTTAGAGATTCTAACGTGGAGGTGGGGGAGGGGGAGGAGGTAAAGGAAAGTGAATTCCAGTCTTAGGGAAAAGCCTATCCAAAGGTTTGGAGATGAGAGATGGCAGTATAGTGGTTCTGAGACTGAACTGAGGAGACCAGGTAATAATCCTGGTGGCCACACTAACCAGTTGGCCCAGAGACCCTGGACAAGCCACTTTCCCACTTCTGGGCCTCAGTTTCCTTATCTGTACAGTGGGGATGTTTATACTTAGTTTATCAATTTTAAGGGGCTTGCTGCAGAAGCAGACCTCCCCACTCCATCTCAACCTTGGATGGCACAAGAGGACACCGGCTGAGATTTGTGGAGGAGGGACTGGGTTTGTGCAAGGAACCCCCTCCAGACTGCAAAGGCAGTAAACACTGGGCTGAGTTTCCTAGGGAAGCCGGGATGTCTCCAGTCTTTAAATAGGATCGTGTAATCCCGCCTCCGCGCCCTTGCTCACGCTCTTCCCGTGTCTTTCCTCCCCCTCTTCACCTGTCAAAGTCCTCCCCATCCTTCCCAGTCCACCTCCTCCATGAAACGTCCCAGAACCCCCGTCAGCCGAAACAACAGTCTTCCCCCAGAGTTCACGTGGCACCATGTTCAAACCTCTCTCTGATCTGTCAAGTTAGGTATTATAGCTATTTCTGTTTGTGCTCAGGATGAGAGGATCCAAAATCTAGAATTAGAAGGGACCTCAGAGGCCCCCTAGTGCAACCCCCTTCGTTTTACAGAGGAGGAAACAGATCAAGAGGGGCTCAGTGACTTACCCAAGGTCACTCAGGCCTTAAGTGCAGAGTCAGGATTTGAATGTGGGTCTTTAAATCCATTATCTTAACACAACTCCAAATCTGATGCCCTTTAAAATGTACCATTCTGGGAGTTCCATGAGGCAGGAGTTACGATTTGCCTGAGCTTTGCATCTCATCAGCATGCTTATTTGACAAACAAAGATTCGTTTTGTTTGCTTGTTTGTTTGTTTTGTGAGGCAATGAGGGTTAAGTGACTTGCCCAGGGTCACACAGCTAGTAAGTGTCAAATATTTGAGGCTGGACTTGAACTCAGGTCCTCCTGAATTCAGGGCTCATGCTTTCAAAGATTCATTTTAATTCCATTCAACATTTATTGATACAGTGTCCTTTCAGGTCTAAGTGCTAAGCTGAGAACCACCTGATGCCTTTCTAAGATAATCTTGTGGTTTATTGACTCAGGAATTGGGGAAATTAACAATGTTAAACTTTGGACTCAGAAATTTATCACTAATAGCTGAGCCCTTGGTCAAGTCACTGATCCCTCTCTGGGACTCAGTTTCCTCCTCTGTAAAATGGGGTGTTGGACTGTATGAGGAAATGGGGATTGGTCTCCTCTCAATTCAGATCTGTTTGAGGAAAAAGGTCTCTTTCTCCTTCTGCCTCCTCTGGCAAACAAAATCACATGGTTCAGGGAAACCCTGAGCTGGTTGCAATTGGGTCCGCTCCTGAGCTGTGTCCATATAAGGGAGGAATTGAAGAATTGTCCCTGTAACACCTCCCCCATTGGCTAAGAAATACTGTGTTCTGATTAGCTAGTTTTTGTGCATAGATTGTAACCCTTGAGTAATCAGACCAATGATGAAAAAGGGGAGGGTCCATTTGCATTAGGGACTAGGGGATAAAATGGGTCTGTGAGCCTCCATTTTTGGTCACCCATCAGTTGCACACTGGGTGGCCCATTCTCTTGAGAATGACATTAAATGAGCCTTTGAAACATCACTACCGCTGAGTTCCTGAAAATTACTGTAGGAGTGATTTTCCTCACAGACTGGATGACCTCTCAGGTCCCTTCTAAACTAAAATCCTTCAAAGCACAGCTGGGGTGCTGCCTCCTACAGGAAGCCCATCCTGGTCTCCAAATACTGCTCTCCCCTTGCTATTAACTTTCTCTTGAAATTCTGCCTCCACATTTACTTACCTTTAGCATGTCCTCCTAGAGGGAAGAGACTTTTTCACCTCTTGTCTTTCCAGTGTCCAGCACAATGTCTGGATCCTGGTGATTTCAACTGAAATGAATTCATTTTCCATTCAATGGGCTGGGTGTGAAGTAGCTCTTACCTCAGTTGTTGTGGTTGCATAACTGCAGTTCCTAACTCCAGGATTCTCTAGAATGTTCCCCTTCCTTGGAATATTTCCCAGCAAGGCCAGGGGGAATCCAAGATGTTCAAGAAGAGAGGCCTTGACTCTCTTTGTACGTCATGGATATACAATGTTCATATTTTTTATATAAACATTGTATTAGTTCTGTTTGCTCTTTACAGCATCATTTCCTGAGGAGCCCATCTCCACAGAACCCTATCATAATAAAGAAAAGCTGTTGAGCAAAACCAGCAGCCCCAGTGACAGAAGACAGGGGGCAGTGTGAAAGCACACTGGATTTTAAATCAGAGTTTTCCATTCAAATCTCAGCTCTCTCACTTACTATCTATGTAGTCTTGGACAAGTCACTTAATTTATAAGCATTTATAAAGCACCTACTACGTGTCACAAACTGTGCTGGGCTCTAGGATACAAAGATAAAAATGAAATTGTTCTTGCCTTCAAGGAGCTTATATTCTATCAGGGGAAACAACATGTATACATACAATTTACATATATATATGTACATACATATATATGTATACACACACACACACACACATATATATATATATATTTAGGGCAGGGAGGATCTAGCAGCTGGTTAGGGGAGAGATCAGTGAAGGCCTCATGTAAGAGCTGAAATATGTGAAAGGAAAGGGTCAGATAGATGACCTGTCCAGTCCCTTCTGACTCTAAATCTATGATTCTAAAACAGTACAATCTGCACTGGTAGTTCCCTGCTGCTGACTGTTGTTGTTGAGTTGTTTCAATGGCGTTTGACTCTTCATGACATTTGAGGTTTTCTTGGCAAAGATACTGCAGTGGTTTGCCGTTGCTTTTTGTTTGTTTGTTTGTTTTTTAGTGAGGCAATTGGGGTTAAGTGACTTGCCCAGGGTCACACAGCTAGTAAGTATTAAGTGTCTGAGGCCGGATTTGAACACAGGTACTCCTGACTCCAGGGCCGGTGCTCTATTCACTGCACCACCTAGCTGCCCCAAGCCGTTGCCTTTTTTTGGCTCATTTTACAGATGAGGAAACTGAGGCAAGCAGGGTGATGTGATTTGTCCAGGGTCACATAGCTAGTTAGTGTCTGAGGCTGTATTTGAACTCAGCTCTTCCTGACTCCAGGTCCTGCACTCTATCCATTGTACCACCTAGCTGCCCAAATCATAGCATACCAATACTGTCCATGGGGTAGTCTCCTACATCTCTTCTGAAAGAAGGGTGGTGTGTTTTGTCATCTGATATCCAAGTCCTAGAGTGGGCTTTACACCTCATCAGAGTTCATTTGTCTTTTAGTGTTGCTTTCATTTGCATTATTGTAGTCAATATGTGTATTGTCCTCTTTCTTATGCTTTCTTTGTTCTGCATCTGTTCATATACGTCTTCCTGAGCTTTTCTGAATCCTTTATACTCCTCATTTCTGACAGTGCAATAATATCCAACTGCCCACATATAATACTTTGTTCAGCCCCAATTAATGAACCCACTTCCTTTGTTTCCTTCAACTGTCTGGAATGTTCTCTCTTCGTCTCCACCCCTTAGAATCCCTGACTTCTTTCAAGATTTTGTTCATATCCCACCTTCTGCAAGAAGCCTTTCCTCATCTTTCCATCGCTTTGTGCTTTCCCCACTAATGTTGTTTTCCATCTACTCTTATGTATTGTTTATGTGCCTATTTAGAATGTAAGTTCTCTGAGGGCAAGAACTATTTTTGTTTTACTTTGTATCCCTAGCATTAGGCACAGGTGGTGCTGGTCCTGGAGTCAGGAAGTTGTCGTTTAGCTGATTAGTCATTTGGGATTTTCTTGACAAAAATCCTACAGTGGTTTCCTTCTCCAGCTCATTTTACAGATGAGGAAACCGAGGCAAAGAGGATTAAGTGACTTGTCCTGGGTCACACAGCTATAAGTGTGTGAGCTTGGATTTGAACTCAGGTCCTCTTGACTCCAGAGCTGGCATTCTATCCACTGTGCCACCTAGCTGTTCCCAAGTCAGGAAGATCTGAATTCAAATTTGACTTCAAATATTTACTAGCTATGTGACCGAGGGGAAGTCACTTAACCTTTATCTCCTTCAGTTTCCTCATTTGTAAAAATGGGAATAACAATAGCACCTACCTCCCAACATTGCTGTGAAGATAAAATGAGATAATATTTGTAAAGTGCTTTACCAACATTAAAGCACTATGTAATTCTAGATACTGTTGTTGTTGTTGTCTGCCACAGAATACATGCTTCATAGATGCTTATTGATCAACCCCCCAAAATGGTGAGGTGAACATTCATGTATTGATGGGGCCTTTCCCTCAGTCCTTGACATAGATTATATGCCCAGCAGTAAGATCTCTGGGTTAAGAGTTATAAAGTTTGGTGACTCAACTTCCATAGCTCTCAGAGATGATTAACCACTGAGCAATTGGTCCATTCAAAAATGCCCAAAATGGCATGTGTAAGTCACAGTCCTTCCTTTGATTTGCTCATCTTAGTTCTCCCCTACCACCACTAGGCCCAGATCCCTTTTGTTTGTGATAAGAGCCCAACACACCCACATACAGGTTCCAGGGCCTCAGCTTGGCAAGCTCTATCCAAAATGGCAGCAGCTCTGGAATGGCCTGGATTTTGGGGCTCTTTTCTCTTCAAGATGTCTGATGTCAGGAAATATCCCTAACCACCCAGAGCTGCGAGCTGTCCAAAGCGAGATGAGCTGCCTTCAGGGTGGGAAGGGGAGGGCCCCCCCACATTGGAGGGCGCTAAGGAGGGGATGGATGACAAGTGATTGAAGATGGTAGAGATGACTCCATTTAAAATAAGGGCCGGTTGGCAGCTACCGAGGCCCCTTCCAGCTCCAGCTAGCTTTGGGGATCCTCTGAACGCATTTTTTCTTCTAAACAGTATAGGGGAGTAGCAGCCCACTGTGATCTGTCTGGTTTGCTGTTCGAAGCAAACAAGCAAGGGCTCTAGGGGCGTGTGGTGGGGGGGTGGGGGGAGGACAGAATCTCAGGAGCTCCCCTTCCCTTTCTTCTCTTCCCCTCTCAGTGCCCCAGGTTCCTTGATTACACAACAGAAGTGATCATGATTGTATTCCCTGCTTCTCAGAGCTCCTATGAAGAAAATGCTTGGGAAGCCTCAGATCATTATAGACATACTGCCATCACTGATGATCCCTAGCATCTAGCTTAGAATAGCAGCCCAGGCCAGGCCCTGTTGGAGATATCTGTGTTAGGGTAAAGGGGAGACCAACAGAGAGGGGCATGACAGTGATGGCATCTGTGTGGTAGGTGGAGGACACTGCCCTTCTTTGACCCAATGACCCTGAGCACTGCCACATAGTGGAGGAAGTTCCCTATCTAGATAAAAATGCCATGGGCAAACAAAGCTTCAGGGGCCAAGGCTAGTTATAATTGACTTCAGAGGTTCTTCACTCTCCCATCCACGATCTACTAAAGTAGTTTGTGGCTCCGTGTCATAGCCTTTCTCATCTCCAAGATGGCCTGAATCCAACATCCCTTGCCCCTGCCCCCCACCACACCTATTGACCTCTTGTTCCCATACTGATTAAGCACAAAGACCATGGACAGATTATACAAGACATACCTGAACTAAATCTAATTCAATTTAAGAAGCATTTGCTAAGCACCTATTGTGTGCCAGATCCTGCCCTGGGTACTGGGCACACAAAACCCCGAAATAACAGGCCCTGCCCTCACGAAGCTGATGGGGGGGGGCGGCGTGGGGGGGGTGGGGGGGTTGGGGGGTGGTTAGAGGGGAAGTGATGTGCACAGAGTGAGAGCTGTATGGGCCCTGCCAGTCCATTGAGACTAACTTCCAAACTAATGCTTATATAAGCAGGAGTGTGGGGGGAAAAGATCTGAACTCACACCCTCTGGGTCTAGAACCAGAGTTCATTCCAGTGTTTGAAATAAGGATGGGTTTCTTGGGTAGGGATGCTTCACAGCAATGTTTGTCCTTCAGGTACAGCATAGATCTTTGAAGCAGGCGAGGCTCCTTCCTACCCTGATTCTGGGATCATGCAGGTTAGGGGCTAACAGACAGGAGTGGAGGAAAGGGCCAGCAGGTTGTTCTGGGAAAAGCAGAAAGGGATCATGGGAACTCTCCAGAGAAGACATCTTTGCTGAGCCTTTTAGGGAAGGGAAGTCTTCAGGAAGTCAGAGATTGTAGCAGTTGTGTTGGAAGAGCCCTAGAGGCAATTCTGCTCAGGGCCCTTTTCTCTCTAGAGAGGTCCAGCTGTACTTCCTTCATCTATCTCTCTACTCCAGGGGACCTTCCTTCTTGTGACCTGGATACCTTGGGCAGTGAGTCTCATGAAACCTAGAAATTCCTTTGCAGCATACTGTTTTTAAATGCATAATATGTAACTTTAGGTCCTAGGCAACTGACTGGCACAAAGATTAGAGTGCTGGACCTATAGTCAAATCCATTCATCTACATGCATATAGTCAAAGATGCATTCAAAGCCAGGCTCAGACATGTACTAGCTGTGTGAACCTGGGTTTCCATCTGCAAAATGGGGACAATAAATAGTATCTACCTCTCAGGGTTATGGTGAGGAGACAATATTTGTAAAGTGCTTTGCAAACCTTTAAGCACTATATAAGTGCTAGCTCTAAAAGAAAACGCATGGAATTACAAAGGAAGCAAATTCTGTTGTGATACAGTTACTAAATATTTAAAGAAACAAGCTCACAGACCCCAGACCAGAAGCTCCTGCCTGAGGGCAGCAGAAGGAACCCTGAAATGGAACCAGTAGATCTGGCTTCCAGGCCTGGCTCTTGCCCTTACTACATTGGGCCAGTCACATGCCTTCTCTGAACCTCGGTTTCCCTCTCTGTAAAAATGGGGATGCCCACAGCCAGCCACTCATCATGTGGATCTTTTCAAGGCTAGTGTGAGGCTCAAAGGTGCCACAGGAGAGCAAAGATTTCATTACCCCAAATAGTTGGGAATCAGAGACTACTAAGACATTATGGGCGGGGCAGCTAGGTGGCGCAGTGGATAGAGCACCGGCCCTGGAGTCAGGAGTACCTGGGTTCAAATCTGGCCTCAGACACTTAACACTTACTAGCTGTGTGACCCTGGGCAAGTCACTTGACCCCAATTGCCTCACAAAAAAAAAAAAAAAAGACATTATGGGGTCTCACCCCAGAGCTGTCCAGATGTGGCACCGGGAGATCATTAGGGAGAAAACCAGTGATAACAATAACTCCAGAATCTACAGTGCTTTAGTTAAGAGTGGAAGAGCACTCCCCTCAACCCTGTTAGTGTCTTCCATTTACAGGAAATGAAAGCAAGGCTCATGAGGAGGGGATCTAAACCCTCCTGTCTTGACTCCACGGCCACTACTCTTACAGCATCTTGACAGGTGGTGTAGCTGGAAGGTGCCTTAGCCTTCTCAGCACCAGTGAAAAGACTTCGAAGGTGCTAATTCTGCCTCTGTGTTCAAGGCCTTGAACAAGTCAGTCCTTTTCCTTCTCTGAGTCCCCATTTCTACATGTGTAAAATGAGGGGGACTGGACTGGTGGTCTCCAAAATCCCTTCAAGCTCTAAATACATGAGCCTAGGAAGCTCCAGAAAGACTCCTGAAACAGGGGCTCTAGAAAAGATCACTGGGTTCTAGGTTGTGCTAGAGCGTCAGCAGGGTGAATGGGGGTCCTTCAGGTGAGGGGCTTGGCAGGGGGAAGCCCTTCTGGTCACCCCCGGAGGAAGATAGGGGGCAGCAAGGGGCGTGAGCAGCTGGGCCCAGGGTTCTCTCCTCACCTGCTGGAGCGCTTGGGCTTCGTCCACAAGAAGATCTCCAAGCGCACTTATGTTCCTCTTCGGGTTCCTTAAGTGCCTCGGGAGCTAAGTACCTGGGGGGCCTCCGGCTGGGGAGGGGGCTGCGCAAGGAGCGGGGCGCTTGCCTCCCGCAGGAGGGTGCCCAAGCTCGCTAGCGCTCCTCTCCAGTTTCCTTGCATGGCCAAGGCCCCAGAGCCAGAGAGGGCGGGGGAGCCGAGATGCCCGTTGTCTTTAAAAGGCGGCAGCCGCGGCGCGCTCGGCGGCTGGGCAGAGACTTCGCTTCCAAAATAGGCAAGAGCTGGGAGTCCGCGCGCCCGCGGGAGGAGGGAGAGGGGAGGGAGGAGCGTGACGTCACTGGGACCCCCCTCCCCCGCCCTCTGTGATCCAGGAGGGGAGGAGAATGGAGCGGAGGGCGGGCGCCGCAGAGAAAGGGGGGAGGCACAAACCCTGGGAGAGACCGGAGAACAGGCAGCCCGGAATGTCAGAGCTTAGGACATAGAACATGGAATGTCAGGGCAAAGAGGTACCTGAAGACGTGGAGCTTGGAATGTCAGAGTTAGGAGAGAAGAGAAAACAGAATGTGGAATTCTAGGATTTAGAACGTGGACCTTTAGGACGCCAGAACTGGGAGGGACGTTCGAGATCATCCAATCACCGCTTCCCCCATTTTAGAGATGAGAGTCACCTTTGAGCCTGATGCTCATGGAGGCCGACCACCGAGTCCGACTTTGCAATAATACACACAACCTAGGCCGCTGAGGCCCAGAAGGAAGTGGGGGCTTGGTCAGGGCAAGTAAGTGGTGCCCCCCCCCCCCCCCTCGGGACTAGACTCCCAGCTCCCTCCCTCTCCCACTTCATCAAACCAGAAGGAAAGAAATCCCAGTGAATGAATAAGTCTCAACAGAGACTCGAGGCTCCTGCCTGAGCACTAGTCCAGAGAGCTTCGGGTTCTCAGTTCCTTTCCACTCTCTCTGGTCTCACAGCACTGGACTCACGTTGTGGGTCCAAGAATCATCTCTCTGTAGGTGATTCCCAGATTCCCAGACATCTAGCCCTTGTCTCTCCTGAGCTCTAATCCCACATTACTGCCTCTACCTATTGGATATTTCAAACCCAATATGCCGGTAGACATCTCAAACCTAACATGTCCAAAACATTTTTCAGATAAAACGCATTGTCCTGAGTGTGGGAGAGTTTTGGACACTTTACTGTGGAACTTGTGCCTCCCTCTTCTATTTTTCAAGTTGATTTTTTGAACCCAAGTCTGAGACTTTACATTCATTCCTAACAAATTTCATTTTAACAGATTTGGCCCAACATTGTAGCCTGCCAAGATCTTTTTGGATCCTGACTGTTGTTGTTCAGTTGTTTCAGACTCTTTGTGACCCCATTTGGGGTTTTCTTGGCAAAAATTCTGGAATGTTTTGGCATTCCCCTCTGCAGCTCATTTTTACAGATGAGGAAATTGAGGCAAATAGGGTGAAGTGGTTTGCCCAGGGTCACACAGCTAGTCCAGATCTGAACCCGGGAAGATGAGTCTTCCTGACTCCAGGCCCAGCACTCTGTGTACTGTGGAGCCACTTTGCTTCACACTGTTATCTAGAGACCACTAATCATCTCAGCTTTGTTATCTGAAATTTGATAAGCTTATGCTCTTATCCATAAAGGTCCTGAGGCACTCCACTAGAGACTTCTTTTCCAGTTGAATTTGAATCATTAATGTCTTCAACTTGAATCTGTCTGTTTGCTGTTGTTTTGTCCTTCATTCTGGAAGAAGACCATGACATCCGGAAGTGATGTCATGACTTGCAGTGAATTGGATTTAAGTGAGGGAGGGCTATGCAAGGTCAGCAGCCTCATTGTCTTTTCCAGAGCCTTTGGATCCAGTGGAAAGATATATATCAGGATAGGCAGTTAGGTGGCACAGTGGATGAGGCACTGGCCCTGGATTCAGGAGGACCTGAGTTCAAATGTGGCCTCAGACACTTGACACTTACTGGCTGTGTGACCCTGGGCAGGTCACTTGACCCTCATTGCCCTGCAAAAAAATAAATAAATAAAGATATACATCAGGATAATGGGAGATGGCTCTGTATGTTTGAGGCAATTGGGGTTAAGTGACTTGCCCAGAGTCACATAGCTAGTAAATGTCTGAGATCAGATTTGAACCTGAACCTATTGATACATCCCTTTCATTGTCAAATATCCCACCTAATGAGCCATCCCTTGTAACAAATATTACTTTTTTAAAATTATTTTTATTTTTAATGATACTCATTTTTACCAAATTTTATCCCTCCTCTCCCTCCCCCATCCCTGAGGCAGTAAGCAATTAGATATAGATTATACATGTGTAATTATGTAAAACATTACTTTTAGTCATTTTGTATAAGAAAACTTGAATAAAAGAAAAAAAATTAAGTGAAAAGTAGCATGCTTCAGACTGTGTTCAATCAATATCAGTTCTTTCTTTGGAGGTGGATCGTATGTTTCATCATTAGTCCTTTGGGATTATCTTGGATCATTGTTTTGTTTTTGTTTTTGTTTTTTTGGTGAGGCAATTGGGGTTAAGTGACTTGCCCAGGGTCACACAGCTAGTAAGTGTTAAGTGTCTGAGGTTGGATTTGAACTCAGGTACTCCTGAATCCAGGGCTGGTGCTCTATCTACTGTCTTGGATCATTGTATTGCTGAGAATAGCTAAGTCATTCACAATTCTTCATCAAACAATATCAGTGTCTCTGTGCACAGCATTCTCCTGGTTCTGCTCACTTCACTATACATCAGTTCATACAAGTCTTTCCAGGACTTTCTGAAATCATCCTGCTTGTCAATAAATTACTTTTTAAAAGTGTTGTGTGTATGTGTGTGAGGGGGAACAGTTCAGCAAACCAACCAGAATATTGACAGTATACACAGCATTACACACCCCTAGTCCTCCACCTCTGCAAAGAAAGGAGGAAGGTGCATTTTTTCAACCCTCCTCCAGGGCCAATATTGATCAATATAATTACTGCTTAGCCCTTTGTTCTTTCTGTTGACATTGTTGTAGACATCGTGATATTGTTTCCTAGTTCTAATTACTTTTCTCTTTATTAGTTGAGATAAGGCCATACTTCTTTGAATCCTTCATATTCATTATTTCTTATAGCAAGGCAATATTCCATCATCTTCATGGACCACAGTTTGTCTAACAATTATACTTTCTATTTGGTTTCTAATTCTTTGCTTCCACAAAAAATATTGCTATGATTACCTTGCTATTTATGAGACCTTTCTGTCTCTGACTTCGTTAGGGTAAATGTGCTTCAGTGACTTCTCTCTCTAGGTCAAAGGCCACAAACAAAGGAGGCAGTCTGGTAGGCTCTAGAGTTGGAGGACCTGGATTCAAATTCTGCCTTTGATGCTTACTTCCTCTGTGACCTTGGGAACATCACTTAACCCTGTTTGCCTCAGTTTCCTCATCTGTAAAATGAGAGGGTTGGACTAGATGACCTCTGAAGAGCCCTTCCAGACTGGCATCTAGTTACTTTTGAGAAGAATAATTCCAAGTGACTGTCCAGAGTAGTTGGATCAATTCACAGCTCCACCTACTGGTGTATTATTGTATTTGTCTTTCCACAGTCCCTTCAGCATAAACCAGTGTCATCTTTTGGTATCCTTTTGCTGGATGTATCAAGGAAGCCCTTCCGAGCTTATCTTTGCAGGCTTACTGAACATTCTTCTCCTTTTTTTCCTCTTCTCCTTCTTATACTTGATGGGCACACTGGTAAAAAGAAAAAAGATGAGTAGCATGATGCACTCCCCCCCATTTGTTTATTTATTTATTCATTCATTCATTCATTTATTTATTTAAAGTTTTGAGTTCCAAATTCTATCCTTTTCTCATTCCCTCCCTCCCTATCCTCCCCCCTCCCTGAGGTGGTAAGCAATCATATATAGGTTATACATGTGCAATTATGTAAAATATTACCATATTAGTCATTTTATATAAAAAGATTCAAGTAAAAAAAAAGAAAGTACAAAATCGCCTGCTTCAGTCTGTGTTCAGTCAATATCAGCTCTTTCTATGGAGGTGGATCATATGCTTCATCATTAGTCCTTTGGGATTGCCTTGGATCATTGTATTGTTGAGAGTAGTTAAGCATGGTGCACTTTTAAGTTTAATCGGCATTATATCCATTTTCTTCACCACTTTCTTAAATTGAGGTCATCATCAAAACGATAACTCAAGCCCTGATTTGAAGCATGTACTGATTTCTGAGGAGTGAACATTCGTACTGAAAATTCAATAAGTGGCTCTCACAAGCATGTTTTACCTGACTCCAGCACACCCATGGCTCCTGCTAAAATGGTGGATGAACTCTTCTCATAGAGACATTCTGTGCAGTGGAAAGACCAAAGGGTTTGGGACCAGAGGGCTTGAATTCAAATGTTGGCTCTGCTATCCACTACCTGTGTGATCTTGACTAAGTCAATCAACTCTCTGGCCCTCCGTTACTTCTGGGTAAAATGAAAGAGCTTTACTAGCTAGCCCCTAAGGATTCTTCCAACTCTAAGTCTATAGTCTACATTCATCCCTGTAATTTTTTCAAGGCTTGTCCCCTGTGCTGGGAGTGCACTTCCATTTTTGCCTTGTAGAATGCCTAACTTTTCTTCAAAGCTCAGCTCAAGGGCTATCTCCTACATAAGGCCTACCCTGATCCCCATCAGTCAGTCGACAATAGTTTATATTAAGCACTTATAATGTGCCAGGCATTGTACCAAATGCTGGGAATACTAAGAAGGGCAAAAATGATCCCTGTCCTATAGGAGGCCACATTCTAATTCCCAGTAGCCTTCTCTCTGTCTCTGTCTTTGTCTCTTTCTGTAGCTGTCTCTGCCTATCTCTGTCTGTCTCTGTCTCTGTCTCTCTCTCTGTCTCTCTCTGTCTCTCTCTCTCTCTGTCTCTCTCTCTCTCTCTCGGTCTCTCTGTTGCTGTCTCTGTGTGTGTGTCTCTCACACACACATACAAATTATTTTTTTTATACATTTTGTGTTTATTTGTGTTTATGTTGTTTCCCCTGAAATTCTATTCTCAACATCTTAGCACATGGACTGTTTTCATTTTGTCTTCAGAAGTCCAGGGCCTGGCACATAGTAGGTGTACACAGTAACTGCTTATTGAATGAATGAATGAATGATCTTCTAGCTACAATAGGGCCTTACCATGTTCATCCCCTGATAGCTAGCCTCAGTCTCACTGAGGTGCTGACACCCACTAGGACCCCTGGGGTCTGGAACTCTCTCTGGCCACCCTTCCTTTTGTCCCCTCTCAGGGAACCCAAAGGGCCCCAGGGCTTAGAAACCCCACTACCTCTGCCTTCCACATCAGGCCAATTGCTGTTCAAGTCCTAAATATCTGAGTTCATGGAGAAGGGCAGAACAGATGGTGATGTGATCTGAGCACCACCTTGTGGCCTCTACAGGAACTGGCTGATCCCTGATCTCTGAATCTGAGGAATGTGGCATTGATGCTGCTTTTTCCATGGATGTAGGAACTTCCAGGTGAGGAAACTCTCTCTCCCAACACAGATCAGCACCTTCTCTGCCACGTGGAGTTTGGAGAGTTGTCTAGATAACTAAGTTAAGTCTTGTGCCAACCCAGCATCTGATGAGTAGGAGAGCAGGGAGGGGCTCTGGACAGTCTGGGGCAACCTGGCGAAGGGGGCACCAGGACCCTGGGAGCCCCGGTGCCGAGAGTCCTCCAAGGCAACTAGTCACTGTCTCTCAAGGACAGGAGACAAACGGACAAGCCTGAAGAACTTCAGCGCTACCCCCACCTCCCCAGGAAGATGGTGTTAGTGGGATAAGGGGGATGAGATGAAAAGCATTAGGACAGGGAAAAGGGAAACACGGTGCAAATGGAAGACATGGGTGGAGATGCACAGCTCAGGGCTCATCTGGAAAGGCAAAGAGAAAGGTGTCCTCCCAAGGGCATCAATAGGAATCAGGGCAGCTGGGTCTGGAGCCTGACTTTGCCACTTATGAGCTGCTGACCTTGGAAAAGTCCAAGCCTCTGCAGACTTCCAGGTAGAATTGGAGGGAGGGAGGAAAGTGAACACACCTGTACACCCACCCCCTACACACCCACCCACCCGCACACCCACACACCCATACCCACTCATCTCCCCCCCCCCCAGTACATAGAGCACAGAATCAGAACTTTCTCTACTCTAGCTTTGGTAAATCGGATCTCAAGAGCACAGTAGCTAAATCTCCTCTTGAGGCCCTTGGATTATCTTTCTAATGCAACGGGGAATAGAACAGGAAGAAAATAAGCATTCATGTAGTACCTACTATGTACCACATGCTTTACAAATATTAGCTCATTAGATCCTCATAACAACCTTGCAAGGTAGGTGCTATTGCTACCCCCATTTTTCAGTTGAAGAAACTGAGGTAAATAGAGATTAGGTGACTTGCCCACAGTCATATAGCTAATAAGTGTCTGAGACTATATTTGAACTCATGTCTTCCTGACTCCAGGCCCAGTGTTCTAGCCACTGTACCATCCAGTTGAGCTCTCCCTGCCATGCTTGTCTGTTGATATCAGTTAGTCAACCAGACTTAATTTGCTTTTCGAAAGGGAGATTTTTTTTTTTTTTTTAGTGAGGCAATTGGGGTTAAGTGACTTGCCCAGGGTCACAAAGCTAGTAAGTGTTAAGTGTCTGAGGCCAGATTTGAATTCAGGTACTCCTGACTCCAGGGCCAGTGCTCTATCCACTGCCACACCTAGCTGTCCTGAGAAAGGGATATTAACTAAGGTGTTATGAAACATCCCTCATCAATCTGTGATGCTTGTGATACTAATACACACAGAGTCTAGGGGAAATTGGGCTTAATCTTATCGAGCCCTCAGAGCATGAAGGTAATTCCCAGCTCCTGTAAGTCCTTCTGCTGGAGCCTTAACTGTGGTGTATATTTCCTTCTGGGCTCTGCCCACCATCTTGAATCTGATTTTCTTATTTTCTGTCCTTGACTTCTGATGCAGATTTGTTCCAGTGGCATGGGACTCTTAGGGACACTTAGGAAAAAGTCCAAAGCCTCCTGGCCCTTTATCTTTTTTTTTTTTTGGTAGGGCAATGAGGGTTAAGTGACTTGCCCAGGGTCACACAGCTAGTAAGTGTCACGTGTCTGAGGCTGGATTTGAACTCAGGTTGTCCTGAATCCAGGGCTGGTGCTTTATCCACTGAGCCACCTACCTGCCCCCGCCATTTCCTTTTCCAGCTCATTTTACAGGGAAGAAAACTGAGGCAAATAGGGTTAAGTGACTTATCCAGGGTCATACAGCTAATATGTGTCTGAGGCCAGATTTGAACTCATGAAGAGAAATCTTTCTGACTTCAGGCCCAGCACTCTATCCACTGTGATATCTAGCTGCCCTCCCTTAATCTACCTTCTCTCTTGTTGCCCTCCTCCTTCCCTTTCTCCATATTTCTCTGATGAGTGAAGTGTATTTCTGTACCCAACTGTGTATATTTTTCCCTCCTTTGACCAGTTCAGATGAAAGTGAAGTTCAAGTGTCACACACTTCTCCCACCCCTTCCTCCTGGTTGTAGACTTCTCCTTGCACTAATTATGTGAGATAATTTTCCCCATTCTTCCTCTCTTTCCCCCCTCCATAGTGTATTTTACTTCCCCCCACCCCTTTCCATTTTTCTTTTAATATAATTAAAACATAACAAGATCATGCCCAGGCCCTCTGGTAATTAGCCTTCCTTTATAACCCCTAATGATGCTAGAGTTATAAAGGGGTATATGTATCATCTCCTCATATTAGAATATAAACAGTGTATCCTTATTTAGTCTCTTCTCATTGCTTGATCATGTTTGTCTTTTTATGTTTTTCTTGACTCTTGTTTTTGTACTTCAAAGTTTTTCTGTAGCTCTGGTATTTTCATCAAGAACACTTAGAAGCCTTCTATTTCATTCAAAGTCTATTTTTTCCCTATGGTTTTGTACTCTGTAGGATTATACCCTGATTGTCAGGGAAATGGGGAGGAGAGACATTTTGTACCAATTGTACTTGCTTTGCCTTCTCAGTAAATCCCTTTTCTAAAACTTAATGGAGTTCAATGAGTTAATTGCTAATGGAGAACACACTGGTGGGGGATTACTCATAATAGTGTAGATGTCACAACCTCTCAGATTTAACCCTAGAACCCTGTGTGTAATTAACTGGGGATCCCAATGTTTAGCCCATTTTCAGAGATGGTTTTACTGAGATGTGGCCACTGCATGTGCTACAGTTTCTTTGAGCCACTGGTGAGAACCGAGTGATGGGTGGACACCAAAGGTGGATGAGCAGCTCTGAAAAGGGCTCGGCAAGTCCTCACATCTGAACACCTCATGCACCCCATCCTAATACCACCATCCTTTCAAGGGATGACCTTACATAGAGTGGTGATGGGCTAAACCAGGTGGAGGGTAACTTCCCCTAGTGGGATGAGTGAGGATAATCTGGCGGCTGAAACTAGTGATGTGGTGTACTTAGAGCTTATTCAGTCATTAAAGATGTCATCTAGGCAGCTAGGTGGTGCAGTGGATAAAGCACCGGCCCTGGATTCAGGAGGACCTGAGTTCAAATCTGGCCCCAGATACATGACACTTACTAGCTGTGTGACCTTGGGCAAGTCACTTAACCCAACAAAAACAACAAGAAAAATATGTCATCCACTGCATCTGGGGCCATCACCAGTCATACTGACTTTTGTCCTGCCCCTGGATTCTGATGAGTCTGGAAGAGAGAATGAGGCTGGCAACTTCATACACCTGCCTCACTTACTCACTAATTTACACACCAGTCAAAAAAAGCTATCAGGATCAGACTTAAAGATGGAAGCATTCAATCCCCTTATTTTTCAGATGAAGAAGCTGAGGCACACACATTGAATTCGAGGTCACACAGCTAGTAAGAGTCTGGGGTGGGATGTGAATCCAGGTCTCCCTGACTACAAGTTCAGCAGTCTCTCCTTTAATTAGATATGACAAAAACTCCTGCTTCCGAGAAGTTTATAGTCTAATTTGAGTGTGGGTGGGGGCTGTCAGGAAGAAGGACAAATACACAAGCAACCATGAAACAAGGAATAGTGATGTCGATATAAAGAAAGCATCCAGGCAGAGGAATTTGAGGAGGAAGACATCACTTGCAGTCGGGAAGTCAGAGAATAACAGCTAAAAAACCATTACTAATAATTGCTAGTATTTCTATATCATTTTAAGATCTGCAAAGTGCTTTTTCCCCCCACTCAGTCGTCAATACAGCTCAGTGAGGTAGGTACTATTCTTATCCCTATTTTACAAAAAAGGAAACTGAGACTTGTTTAACAACTTGGCTCTGGACACACGGCTAGTAAGTTTCTTTTTTTTGTAGGGCAATGAGGGTTAAGTGACTTGCCCAGGGTAACACACTTAGTAAGTGTCAAGCATCTGAGGCCTGGATTTGAACTCAGGTCCTCCTGAATCCAGGGCTGGTGCTTTATCCACTGGGCCACCTAACTGCTCCTGCTAGTAAGTTTCTTTCTTTTTTTTTTTTGCAGGGCAATGGGGGTTAAGTGACTTGCCCAGGGTCACACAGCTAGTAAGTGTCAAGTGTCTGAGGCCGGATTTGAACTCAGGTACTCCTGAATCCAGGGCCGGTGCTTTATCCATTGCGCCACCTAGCCGCCCCCGGTGCTAGTAAGTTTCTAAAGCCGCATTTGAACTCAGGTCTTTCTCTTTCCATGTCCTGTGCTCTATCTGCCATGGCAGTTAGCTACCTCAAGAGAAGGCTTCCTGAAAACAGAGACCATGCTGGCTGGACGTGGTAGTCCATTATGAGTATGGAGAATGGCCTGACCAAAGGCCTGGAAGTGAGAGGGGGCTGGATGAGAACAGAAAACAGGAGTCGTTTCTTTGGCTTGAACCACAGCCTCCTGAAGGGGGAAAAGCTTCCTCATGAGAGCTGGCTCTCCATCAGTGGGATGGCCTTCCTCATGGGCTGGTGGGCTCCTCCTTCCCAGAGGTCCTCCAGCACACCCGGGATGTCTCCTTGCCAGGTATTTTCCCCTAGAGATGCCTTTCAGGAGTGGTTGGGACCCAATGTTAGATGAGCAGCCGGTGTGTCTTATCCCTGAATGAAACTACTTTGCATTTGCTCCCTAGAGATTTCCTGTGCATTTCCATGTGTGCAGGCTGTTTCCTTGAGAGCAGAGATTGTTCCATTCTTGTCTCTGCATCATCTGCCCCTAGCGCAGTGCCTGACTTCATCTGTGTTTACTGATTAATTGAGTGAAATTCCAAGATTCTGGGATTAGTGTGACATGAGATAGCTTGGAGCCCAATTGCAGAGAGCCTTGAATGCCAGGGAAAGGCAGTGGGGAGCCCCAAATGTTTTTAGTTCAGTGGCCTTTTAGGTGGAGGAGTGATCTGCTCATAGGAGGATTATTCCGGCAGTGGTGGGAGGGAGATCAGAGTGGGGAAAGCCTGGGAACAGGAAGGCCTGATAGATGGCTGTGATAATAGGACAGGTGAAATGAGCTGAGGGCTTACAGCTGAGCTAAAATGAGGAAGCCTGGCCCTTGGGTGAAGTCCACCCGGGGTGGGTTAACAGCTTGGGACACAAAAGACATTGGGAGGAAAGCAGACCTGGTGAATGGGAGGCTGTGGTCCTCAGATCCAGAAGGATCACATACACACACACACACACACACACACACACACACACACACACACACACAGACACTGTCAGAGGCAGGATTTGAATCCAGATCTTCTTGCTTCCAAACCCTGTGCCACCTAGAGGCAAGGGAGAAGGGAGAGCCAAAGATGCAATCCAAGCCTAGGTTGTTGGGTGCTGGGGAATTAGGGAGAAGGGTAGGTGTACAGGGAAAGAGGATGACTTCAGTACCTTTGGACATAAACAGCATGAAGGTAGAAATGCAGGATCTTCTCTTCACTTTGGACTTTTGATTCCCACTTCTCACTTGACACTTCTCTCTCAAAAGTCACCAACGATCGCTTCATTGCAAAATCTAGTGGACTTTAATCAGTCCTCATGCTTCTTGGGCCAGTCAGATGGTTGGGTGGATAGAGCTCCAGATCCAGAGTGAGAAAAACCTGAGTTCAAATCCAGCCTGACACTAGCTGTGTGATCCTGGGCAAGTGACTTCCCCTGGTTTGCCTCAGTTTCTTCATCTATAAAATGAGCTGGAGAAGGAAATGGCAAATCAGTCTAGGATCTCTGCCAAGAAAACTCCCAAATGGGATCATGAAAAGTCAGATGCGACTGAATTGATCGAACAACAAACATTCTTCCTGACCTCTCTGTTGCAGTTGGTATTATTGACTATCCTCTCTCTCTGGATACTATCCTCTCTGCGTTTCCATACCATTATTCTTGGTTACTTTGTGGAACTAGAAAAAATAATAACAAAATTTATCTGAAGAAACAAAAAGTCAGAGGCAGCTATGTCACAGAAGATAGACCGACAGACCTGGAGCCAGAAGTACCTGAGTTCAAATTCAGCTTCAGATACTAGCTATGTGACCCTAGGCAAGTCACTTAACCTCTGACTTGGTTTCTTCATCTGCAAAATGGGGCTAATAATAACACCTAGCTTGTAGAATTGTGACAATCAAGTGAAATAATAACTGCAGTGTTTAGCATAGTACCTAGGACATAGTAAGTGATATATAAGTGTTAGGTGTTGTTGTTACCTGGAGTCAGTAACCCCTGAATTCAAATCTGGCCTCTGACAGGCCAGTCAAGTCACCTAATCTCTATCTGCCTGCTTCTTTAACTGGAAAATGGGGACCATAATCATACCTACCTTCCAGAGGAGTTGTGAAGATCAAATGAGGCATTTATAAACCTTTTTTGTTGTTGTTGTTCAGTCATTCAGTTGTGTCTGATTCTTTGTGACCCAGTGAACCATACTGTCCATGGGGGTTTCTTGGCAAAGATACTGGAGTTGCCATTTCCTTCTCCAGTTTGTAAACCTTGAAGTGCTCTATAAATGTCAGTTATTACTAATTCAGGATCTCACACTTAGTATCTCAGGGAAAATCAAAAAAGTGTGGGAAGGAAGGTCTTAATATCACAAGAACTCAAACTTTACTACCATTTAGTCATTATCAAAACTCTCAGGGCAGCTAGATGGCGCAGTGGATAGAGCACCAGCCCTGGATTCAGGAGGACTTGAGTTCAAATCCAGCCTCAGACACTTGACACTTATCAGCTGTGTGACCCTGGGCAAGTCACTTAACCCCAATTGCCTCACCAAAAAAAAAAAACCCCAAAAACAAAAACAAAACTCTCTGATGCTGTTAAATATAAAAAAGTTTTTCAAACAGATGAGGTGCACAAGAACCAGACACAATCGATCCTTGTAGCATTGTGTTCGATAAACCCGAAGACTACAAATTCTGGAGTAGGACAAAAACAGCAGGAAAAACCAGAATGCAGTCTGGCAGAAATTAAGTTTAGAATAGCATCTCTAACCATCTACCACAATAAATTCCAAATGCACACAGGAGTTAGATATAAAACACATTATAAACACATTAGAGCAGTGGTTGGCAAACTATGGCCCAAGGGCCAAATCTGGCCCCGTACCTATTTTTGTGCAGCCAGTGAGCTAAAAACAGCTTTTACATTATTAAATAGGATAAAAATTTATTTGAAAATGTAATGTAGAGCCCTGCACTACAGAACCAGGGAGGGAAATATCCTTCTCAGCTATGAACAGCAGAAGAGTTGTTGGCCAAAAAAGATATGGAGAGGATCATAGGAAATAAAATAGACAAACCTGATTACATAGAATTGAAGAGGCTTGGGTTTCCCCCCACCCCCCATAAACAACGGCAATTGAGAGAAAGTTAAAAGGGAACCAGCTGGGAAAAGGTGTTTGCAACAAACTTTTCTGTTAAAGGTCTAATATCCAAATATATAAGGAACTTATGAAAATATTTAAGAATGAGTCATTCACCATAGACAAATTGTCAAAGGATAAAAATGGGTGGTTTTCAAAGAAGAAAGATAAGGTATCAACAATATGAAAAATGCTCCAAATCATTAATCACGAAGGAACTAAAAATTGAAGCAACTCTGAGACTCCACCTCACACTTGTCAGATCGACAAAGATGACAACCCACAAACATTTATGAAGAGCTGGCTATATGCCAAGTGTAAGGTGCACCTCGATCTGTAACCTGCATCAAAGGGTGCAGATACAAAGAGAAAGCAAAAATGAAAAAATGACAATCGTTAGAGGGGATGGGTGGCACACTAATGCACCATTGGTGGAGCTGTGAGTGGATCCTATGATTTTGTGAAGGAATATGGAACTATACCTCAAAAGTCACTAAATTGTGAATACTCATTGACCCAGCAATACTACTACTAGGTTTATACATCAAAGAGATAAAAGAAAGGGGGAAAGGACCCATACGCACAAAGATATTCATAGCAGCTCTTTTTGTTGTACCAGAGAACCCAAAACAAATGAGATGCCCATCAACTGGGAAATGACTGAACAAATGATGATGCATGAATAGAATGGCACGATAAGAAAGGAAGAAGAGATGGATCCAGAGAAACCAAGGACAATTCATATGAACTGATGGAGAATAAAGTGAGGAGGAGAGAAATGTATAAGATGGATGACTAGAACATTGTAAAGAGAAACAACTTTGAAAGATTTAGATACCATGATCAAGGCAATAACTAAACCATGAGTCCAAAGGACAGACAGTGATGTCTGCTTCCCACCTCCTGACAGAGGAGCCATGAATTAGAGGCTCAGCCAAGGACAAATGTCCATTTTTTGTGGAGCAATGAGGGTTAAGTGACTTGCCCAAGGACACACAGCTAGTGTCAAGTGTCTGAGGCTGGATTTGAACTCAGGTCCTCCTGAATCTAAGGCCAGTGCTTTATCCACTGAGCCACCTAGCTGCCCCTGACAAATGTCCTTTTTCTAAACAGGTCAATACATGGATTTGTTTTGCTTGACTAGGTTTATTTTTTTATCATTGTGGGGTTGGTTTTGGCAGGGAGGAAGGGAATAGTCAAACCAAGTCAATAAGCCTTTCTTCTGATCCATAGGACCAGACACCCGCAAGAAACTTGCATTCTAATGGGGGAAGAGAATGCTTGGGAGAAAGATGAAGGTGAGGGGGAGAAGGTTCTAGGAGGAACTGACCTATCAGAAGAAGGGGCCATGGGCTGAAGGATCTTCTAGGTTGAGAGGATGCTGGGACTTAGTGGAGAAAGAGGTCCAGAGAGTCAAGAATGGAGCCCAGAGAGGAATGAAGAAGTGGGAGTGAGTGGGAGCGGGCAATGGGGGGGAGAGAGACAAAGGAAAGTACAGCATGTCAATGAAACATTTTTTAAATGCACAGAAGGGAACAGAAGGTTCAGACACAGAAGGAAGGCACAGACAAGCAAAAAGTTTGGGAACTAACATGTTGAATTTATTATCTATTTTTAAAAAACTGTACATAATCCAGGGAAAAGGAAGAAAATTAAATACAACAGAGATCTGTACTTCCAGCTACATATACGAATTCATTTCCAGGGGAAGGGCACCAGCACTTAGAATTAGGAAAGGCTTCCTGGGGGAGGGGGTCTTCGAATGGAGATTTGGATGAAGCTGGGGATTCTAAGGGGGGAGATGAGGAAGGAGAGCAGCCTGGGTAGTCACTGACATGTAGACTGGAAGATAATACCCAGAGAACCAGATTGTAGAGCCAAATCCTGAAGAGCTGCCAATGCCAAACCCAAAGAGATGAGATAGGATGTTGGAGGAGGTCCCTGAAGCTTTTTGGCCACTCCAAAAAAAGGTTAACCACAACAATGCTTTCCTCTTTGACCGTTGAAGTTGTCGACCTAAAAGTGGACTGGGACCACTCCAACTCTTTAGAGAGCAGATTGTTAGATGTTCAGGGGGAGCATTTACACTTGTAGCAAGAACTACAAATCAGTAGAGAAATGCAAATTAAAACAACCACTACCTCACACTTATCAGATTGGCTAATATGACAAAAAAGGAAAATAATGAGTGTTGGAGAAGCTGTGGAAAAATTGGAACACTAATGCATTGTTGGTGGAGTTGTGAACTGATCCAACTATTCTGGAGAGCAGTTTGGAACTATGCCCAAAAGGCTATAAATCTGTGCATACCCTTTGATCCAGCAATATCACTATTAGGTCTTTTCTCAAAGAGATCATAAAAAAGTGAAAAGGACCCATATGTACAAAAATATTTATAGCAGCTCTCTTTGTGGTGGTAAAGCATTGGAAATTGAGGGAATGCCCATCAATTGGGTAATGGCTGAACAAGGTGTGGTATATGAATGTAATGGAATACTGTTGTGCTGTAAGAAACGATGAGCAGGCAGACTTCAGAAAAACCTGGAAAGACTTACATGAACTGATGCTGAATGAAGTGAGCAGAACCAGGAGAACAATGTACACAGTAACAGCAACATTGTGTGATGATCAATTGGTGATAGACTCAACTCTTTTCAGCAATACAATGATCCAAGACAATTCCAAAGCACTCATGATGGAAAATTCTCTCCACATCTAGAAAAAACTATGGATTCTGAATGCAGATTGAACCATACTGTTTCTACTTTTGTTTTTGTTTTTTTGAGGTTTTTCCCTTTTGTTCTGATTCTTCTTTCACAACACGACTAAAGCAAAAATATGTTTAATGTGATTGTACAAGTATAACCTACATTATCAGATTGCTTTCTGTTTTGGGGAAGGGGGAGCGAAGGGAGGGCAGGAGAAAAATTTGGAACTAAAAATCTTATGAAAACAAATGTTGAAAACTATCTTTACACATAACCGGGAAATAATAAAATGCTTTTATGATTAAAAAAAATAGTTGCAAATCAGGGCTTGGTTTATTGTTTGGTTAACTGTCTAGACTTAAGGTGGCCAGGTGGTGCAGTTGATGGCATACAGACCTGGAGTCAGGAATACTCATCTTCCTGAGTTCAAAACCTGACCTCAGACACTTACTAGCTATGTGACCCTGGGCAAGTCACTGTTAGGAAAAGAAACCTGTCACCCACAAAATTAGTGAAGCACAGTTATCTAGACAAATACCTATTTTATTCTCCTCATCCAGGTGGCATGCAATGCATGGAGAAATCTCAAGAGAGACCCTTGCATTATTTGAGGAAGGGGATATTTAAATAGCCAAGTTAAAGTTTATGGGGATATGGTTAAGATTAATGGCCTTGTTTATTACCGGTAAGCAAGATACCTGTACTGTTAGGAATTCACCACTGGTGCTGATAACAAACACTTGAGCTTCGCATGCCATTCACAATCTGACAGTTCAAGACTCAAGCAAAAAAAAAAATAGGCAAGGGGAGAGTCTGTAGATAAGCTGATATGAGCTGGAGCTGCTTCAGAGGGTCCTGACCACTGCAATGATTGCTGATCTGTTCTCATTCAGTCTTCTGGTTACCTGGATAACTGGGAGCTCAAGCAATTTAGGGCACCCCTGTTTTTCCCTACGTCACTTAGTCCAGTTTGCCTTGATTTCCTCATCTGTAAAATGAGCTAGAGGAGGAGATGGCAAACCACATCAGGATCTTTGCCAGGAAAACTCCAAATGGAGTCAGGAAAAGTCAGATATGACTGAAGTAACTGAACAACAAAAACCAATGGAAAGGGAAAGAAAAGGAAAAGGACACTCTTGTAACAAATGTAGTCAAGTGAAAGCAATTCTCACATTGGCCATGTCCCAAAATGTGTGTCTCTTTGTGGGTATTTAGTCCCTCACCCCTTTGGAGAAGTGGGTAGAATTCTTCATTGGTTCTTTGGAATTATGGTTGCTCATTGAGTTGATCAGAGTTCTAAAGACTTTCAAAGATTTTTGCTTTTACAATGTTGTTGTATAAATCATACATAGCTATATTACTAAGTAAATGTTGGCAGGTGATATGTCTGGCGAGATTGATTGCATAACAGGAAACCAAAAATAAGAGCTACTGTTCCTCTGTCTCCCCATCTTTACAATTCAGGAAGGATGGATTCTTTCTCAACTTCTCCCTACAGCCAATTCCCTGGGTTGTGACTTTTCTTGGGTCCAGGGTCCAATACTCTTGCCCTCCCTGAAGGAAAGCAGGAATTGTTTGAGTTGCTTAGGAAGGAACAAAAGAGAGTGAACAAGGCCCCAAATTCCTTCCGCTACAATAGGCTGATCCACTGGAAGACAGTGGGCATGGAGCCGGCCACAGATGGCAAGGGCATCATGGTGATGCTGAAGTGGTGGTCAGGTCAGAGGAAGCCTGCCACTTCCTGTGTGAGGACCACCATCAACGAAAATGCCCAGGGCACTCTCAACAGCGTCTGGCACATGATTCACAAGAACAAATACCAGAAAGATCTCCACATGGCTGTTTTGCACCAGGCCAGTGCCATCCTGTGGAGCCAGAAGCCAGTGGTGGTGAAGAAGAATCAAACCCGCCCACCCAAGAGCACTTAGGGTGTCAGACCTGCCTTTGGCTAATAAAGTCAAATTGCCCAACCAAAAGAGAGAGAGAGAGAGAGAGAGAGAGAGAGAGAGAGAGAGAGAGAACTTTGCTGGTGAAGCCTGCCCCTTTAACCCAAATTTGTTGATTCGTGACTTAATAGCCAAGGGTTGGTCCTGAGTCACATGGTTAGTTTCTTCAGCCATTGAAGCACTCATAAGAGTTAACCCCCCAAAAAATCAAAACCATTAGATTCACTCATGATTATGACTCATACAAGGAACTCTAGCTATTTAGACTGGGATTCAAACCTCTATCTTGTTTTGTTCTGTGAACTACAAGCTACTCCCCAAACTCCTCCATTGCAACCCCCTCTGTACTTAAGAATAATGCAGATAACAGCAGTTATGACTAGTCATAACTTTGTATTAAAATCAGGAATTAATAACTTAGAGGAACAGAGTACTTTGCGAGTGAATCTCTGCCGTCTGCAGACAGAAACAGAGAAACAATTATATCTACAATATGTCCCCTGAGTAATCTCAGCTCCCGTCTGTTTCAGTCACACACCTCTTCTCAGCCACTGGACTGGGTGGGGAACAGCACATGGAGGAGATCTCTAGACACCTCCATTTTAGTCTCTATCCAAAGCGCCTGCCCTGCTGGAGCATCTCTGTAACCTGCCTGCTATCACTGCCCACCATCATCACCACGGGACACCACCTGCTCATCTTGAAACAAACGAAACGGTCCCAGTCGTCCCTGCTCATTGCCTTCCCCCAATTTCGGTGTCTATGTTGTGTTCTGGGAGGTTCCAATTCAGCCCTCAGAACTTCGACTACCTTCATTTATTTCTCCCTCTGCTTACATTAGGATTTGTGTGTATTGAAAGTTCATTTGCTAAGGGGATAGTAGCAAAAGCTGACGATCTTCAGAGGCCTTTTGGTAGATATGGAAAAGCAAAGGGAGGGAGGCTTCATATAGAAAACAGTCATTCCCCATCCTAAAAAAATGTGGGAGGTTTGGGCCTGCCTGAGTAGCAAATGAAGAAGCCAGAAAGACAACAAATGTGACTCCAAGCCATAGTCTGCATTCCCACCTTTGTGGGAATAAGATTCCCAAAGGATGATGGGAATAAAAAAATAATAACTGAAATTAATCACCCTAAGGCAACATGGTGCTAAGACTTATCAAGCTAAGGGGCTTTGAGGAAGAAGAATCCTCCAGAAATCCATCCTTCCAGCTCAGAAATGACAAACAAATGCTGAGGGAGTCACAGAGAAGAAATGGCCACCGTGTGACTCTAACTGAAAGAGCTCAAAGTACTTCAGGTATCAAGAGAATGATCTCACCCCATCTGATGATGCCTGAAAGTGGAAGAAAAAAAAATGACTACAACTTCCCATTGGAGAGCAAGCCCAGGAGACAGGGAAACATCCTGTCAACCCACTCAACAAGGGTGAGAGGCAGATTTTGGCTCTTCCATCTGAAACATCATAGCCCAAGAATAACACCCAGGTGACACAGTGGATAAAGCACAGGCCTGGAGTCAGGAAGACCTAAGTTCAAATTTGACCTTACATACTCACTAGTGACCAGCAAGTCACTTGATCTCCATCTGAGGATAATAATGGTAACTATTTAATTTTGGTTTAGTTTGGTTTTTCAGTAGGCAATCAGGGTTAAGTGGGGACTGACCAAGATGAAGAGACTTAAATGCAATCTTACCAGTAAAGTCTTTTGGGAAAACTGCAGGATGTTTGGAAGAAAGGGGGAAAGTTCTGAAACTCTCCAAGATAAGGGTTATTAATAATCATTTCTCACAATCCCCCATTTGAGTCTAATTGAGAGATGAAGTCTCCTCAATGAATCACTAACTGATACTACAAACTCTTTATCAAGGAGTTTTAACTATTCAGCTTATGATCAGTGACAATGTAAGGGGGAAAGGGAGAAATTAAGCTGAGCACTGACAAAACCAAAGGGGGCATCTTCCTCTGAGGGTGCCCCTCAGTCTTCCTTGTTACTGAAGAAACTTTCTATGGTCCTCACCTTTCTCTGTCGGCTCATCTTGCCTTTCTTTTACTAGACTTTTAGCTCCTTAAAGTGGGGCACTGTTTCCAGGCTGCAGCATCCCAAGCTTAAGAAGTCCCAGGTGGTATGATTTAAGGAGAATCAGGTTCTTCACTCGCTTGGCCTGTTCCCTGGTCCTTAGATGACCCCAGACCAACTTGTTAATCAACCAGCTTTGTGTGTCGTGGTTGTTAGCTCCGATGAACCTGTGCCCCTCCCCTACCTGGGCCACTGCTACTCAAGCCTACTTCCTGGTTCCCAGCAGGGGTGAAAAACCCAAGTTCTGCCTCAGCACCAGCATAGACCCCTGTAGTCTCCCCCCCCTGCTCAGGGCTCAGCCCTCTCACCAGACTGTGAGTTTAGTTCCAGATGACATTGGCGCTTCAGCTGATTCAGAGGCTCTGGGGGTCTCCTTCTCTGGTGAGGCCTTCCTGGGACTGGATCTGTGTCAGGGTGACTGTGGGGTTGGGCTCGACTCCTATATCAGCACGGCAGCTCCCTCCTTCTGACCTTCCAAGCTGTTCTTGGTTAGAAGATGATTTCAGCACATTCTTCTGTGAGTTTTGCTGCTCCAGGCATTTTCCTATGATGTTATTTGGATGTTTTTTGGAGCAATTGTGTCATGAGTTCAAGAGCTCACTGTCTTTCCTCCGCCATCTTGGCTCTGCCCCGGAAGTCTCAGACACTTGACACTTACTAGCTGTGTTACCCTGGGCAAGTCACTTAACCCCAATTGCCTCATCAAAATTTTTTTTTTACTTTGCCAATAACCAGGTCAGATAATGAAAGTTAGCTTAAACCTTTTGTCTCTATTATTAGAAAATTAAATTTGGAACCTTTTGGATGAGAGACTTTTAAAATTTTCGGTTGTCTGATTGTTATATGTGAAACTCAGATATAAACAGAAAATTAGAACCCAAAGTTTATACTTGGAATTATTCATTCCCCCTTTAGGAGGATGAGCTTCTGCTAAAGAATCTCAGAATTCTTTTTTGTTTGTTTGTTTTGTTTTTGTTTTTTTGCAGGGCAACGAGGGTTAAGTGACTTGCCCAGGCAGGGTCATACAGCTAGTAAGTGTCAAGTGTCTGAGGCTGGATTTGAACTCAGGTACTCCTGAATCCAGGGCCAGTGCTTTACCACTGCACCATCTAGCTGCCCCAGAATTCTTTTTTATAAGCAGATGAACTTAGCTACTATTTTTGTGGTGGCAAAGAATTGGAAATTGAGGGGATGCCCATTAATTGGGGAATGGCTGAACAAGTTGTGGCATATGAATGTGATCGAATACTACTGTTCTATAAGAAATGATGAGCAGTCAGATTTCAGAAAAACCTGAAAAGGCTTAAGTGGACTGATGCTGAGTGAAGTGAGCAGAACCAGGAAGAGCAAAATTATGTGAGGATCAGCTATGATAGACTTTGATCTTCTCAGCAATACAATGACCTAAGGTAATTACAAAAGACTTATGAAGAGAGCATTTTCCAATGCTCTCCACATCCAGAAAAAGAATTATGGAGTCTGAATGCAGATCGAAGCATACTATTTTCACTTTATTTGTTGCCGTTTTTTTTCTTTCTTATGGTTTTCCTCTTTTGTTCTGATTCTTTTTTCACAAGATGACTAATATGGAAATAAATCCAACATGATTGTACATATATAACCTATATCAGATTGCTTGTTGTCTTGGGGAGGAGGGAGGGAAGGGAAAGAGGGAGAAAAATTTGGAACTCAAAATCTTACAAAAATAAATGCTGAAAAATACCTTTACAGGGGCAGCTAGGTAGTGCAGTGGATAGAGCACTGGCCCTGGAGTCAGGAGGACCTGAGTTCAATTCAGGCCTCAGACACTTAACACTTACTAGCTGCGTGGCCCTGTGCAAGTCACAACCCCAATTGCCTCACCAAAAAAAAAAAAAAAGAAAAGAAAGAAAAGAAAAATACCTTTACATGTAATTGGAAAAAATACTATTAAAGAAAAGAAAAAAAAGAAGATGTATTGCAATACAAAAAATGAATTTATTTTAAAGTTGCCAGAGTAGCAATTTTAACAATCATCCTTTTTTTTTTTTTTGGTGAGTCAATTGGGGTTAAGTGACTTGCCCAGGGTCACACAGCTAGTAAGTGTTAAGTGTCTGAGGCTGCATTTGAACTCAGGTCCTCCTGACTCCAGGGCCAGTGCTCTATCCATTGTGCCACCTAGCTGCCCCGAGTCAGCAATTTTAAAACAGTGCATATTAAGAAAGCTATTTAGAATAGAACATTTTCAGCTTCCAGCCATACTCACATGAAGAACTCCTAACAAACGTGGGTGTCTTTTTAAGGCTCTTACAGGCTAGGCCACAAGCTTTAACACAGAACTGAGACAGTTTTGATATTAACTTCACTAAATAACAGAATCATATCCTGGTTTCACAAATCTTTGCATCATTTGCCTAATCATCTCCATACCATTATGAGACATGAAAGGATCTTACTTGTTACTTGTTTGGTATCTAGAAAGGACTAAAATAAATCTTACGCCTGCATCTTATTATAGTAACTCAGATGTGCTCCAGTATTAGCCCAGGAGATAGAGATCTAATATTGTGTTCATACTGATCATCTAACATGATTATAGAAATCTGTCATAGAAGAATAGGGACGAAACTGTGCATGCCATTTCTTCCCCTAAGATCCCAGATGACTGACTTCTTTTCCCAGGAAGATAACTCTAAGGGGTTTCTGGCCAGGTGTGGCCAGTTTTCTGAGGCAGAACTTTTGAGAGTTAATTAAATAATTCTCAATTTGAACAGTACAAGGAAACATTTAAGATTTTACACAATAATCACAAATCACAATAACTAGTATCTTTACCATATCCAATATTTATGTCATGTTAGATTTAATAAGACCTTCCTACAGATTGATCGTAAAAGATGGATGGACATGATTAATCAGATGATTATCTAACCTTCCTCTTAGGCTGTAACTGGTTACAGACTGATCTCTAAAAATGTTTTCCTTTACAATTTCTAGTTCTTAATTGAAGCCAAGTCACTGCACTTTAACCACCCAGCAATGGGGCTAGATTCTGAAATCTTAAAACACTGGCACTCTAACTCAGTTGCTAATCTGCTACTGATTAATTAATATTATTTTTACATCAGTGTTTTAAAAGTTAAATCCATAAACCAAAAGAATTAAGGAAGAATTCACATCCTAACAATATTTCGAATACAATAAATGATCAAATTACTGTTAGACATAATCTTTATATATATTACAAATCACATAACTGGAATAACTTGGTTAAAACCATACAGCTAACAAAATTTCTGATATAGCCTAATAATAATAAGTTTCCCTTAAAATGAAACCAAAATATGGAGCAGCTAGATGGTTCAGTGGATAGAGCACCGGCCCTGGAGTCAGGAGTACCTGAGTTCAAATCCGGCCCCAGATACTTGGCACTCGATGGCTGTGTGACCCTGGGCGAGTCACTTGGCCCCAGTTGCCTCACTAACCCCCCCCCAAAATGAAACCAAAATAGAAAACACCCAGCTCTCTTTTCCTATTGTTATCATACAGAACCTTGATTTTTTATTTTAAATTTTCAATTATTTTTTATTATTTTTATTATTATTTTACACAAGGCTATTTATTCCAAGATTTCACATAATAGGATTTACTATTTCAGCTAATCCACTGCAAAAAAAAAATTAAGTGGCAGTATATTGCAGATTTTAACTATAATAAATCCTATCACACTTAGGAAACAGTTCTTATCAGATTCCTCTTCCCCCCACCCCCCATAACTGAAACTGCCAAGTGGAATAAGAAGGGCTTAGAACATGTGGTACCCTCTATTGTCCTCCTTGCCCTCAGTAACTTTGTTTATTGACTTTTTTTTGTAGGGCAATGGGGGTTCAGTGACTTGCCCAAGGTCACACAGCTAGTAAGTGTCTATTGACTTTCAAACCAAGCTACCAAATTTTCATTCTCAGTCTTTCTACTTAAAACCAAGTCAAACTTCCTCAAACCCTCTCCACATGCTTAAAACATCTGAAGTTGGCACACGGGCATCCAGAGCAACTTTTCAGGGACAGGAGGGGCTTGGAGTACATGGACTTGCTGCTGCCCACCAGCTGTGTGCAGGCTATGTCCCCATTTTGTCCCCAAGCCTTCTCTACTTTCTATATTTTCTCTCAAGCCTTTATTTCTCTTTCCTAATCTTTCAAACCTGTTACTCAGACTACCCAACTTTCCTTTACATTTCAACCATATCCCAGACTGCACATACTATGATTAAACCAACTCTTTCTAAAGCCCTACTTTCCCAAGTTATGGAGTTAATTTCAACCCAGGGAGTTCTCTTCATTAATCTATATATCACAAAATTCAGATGTTCTCTTGAAAAACAAAAAGATTCAAATCTCTCATTCTCCCAAAAGGAGATAGAAACTGTTTCAATATAGGAAGAAATTTGTGGGACAAAAAAAATCCATTAAGATGTTTTTAGTGATTCCAAAAACTTTTAGGAGACATGCAGTAGCTTATGTTCCTGTTGAAACACGAGGGGGGTTCTGGCTGTTCCCAAATGCATTAACAGATTACAAAGGGTTCTCTTAGCTCTCCCTCATAGGCCCTTGCTAGCTTCATCTGCTCAGTCTAAATCTTTTTTTTTTTTTTTTGCAGGGGCAATGGGGGTTAAGTGACTTGCCCAGGGTCACACACCTAGTAAGTGCCAAGTGTCTGAGGCCGGATTTGAACTCAGGTACTCCTGAATCCAGGGCCGGTGCTTAATCCACTGCACCACTTAGCCACCTCTGCTCAGTCTAAATCTTATCAGTGTAAAGCTGTGGCTCTTCTTAAACTGCCTCCTGGGAATGTCACACTGCCTTTTGCAGCTCCCTTACTTAAACTACTCTTAGGAACGTCTCATAGGCAGACACAAAGACAACCACAGCCTTAGTGACCCTGAAAGCAAAGAGTTAAGATTAAAACGACTTTCATTCCTTGCTTTAATCTCACACACTTTATTTGCTAATATCTCATTTCATTTTATTCACTTTTCCTTTTGACACATTTCTGCCTGAAAATGCTAAGAATAGGGCTTCTCTTGGCTCTCTTGGGCAGGTTTACAGACCTCTACACCTTTACTTCCTCTCAAACACACAACTTAATCTATATGTACCCCCAAAACTCGAAAGCAAGGATTGTAGCTTTGGATATCATCTTGTAGGTTATGGGCCCAGATTTCCTTCTTCAAAACCCTATTCCTACAAGTTGGGAATTAGAGAAGCTACAGTGGATAAAGCACAGGTCCTAGAGTCAGGAGGACCTGAGTTCAAGTCTCATCTCAGATAATTACTGGCTGTGTGACCCTGGGCAAGTCACTTAACCCCAGTTGCCTTAAACATCCAGGGCCATCCCTACTCATCCTACTGTATAAGTTGCCACTGGACCACAGATGGCTCTGGAGGAAAGAAAGAGAGGTTGATGACCTTGCACAACCTTCTATCACTTAAATCCAATTCAGTACAAGTCATGACCTCACCCTGATGTCATAGTCCTCTCTGAGAATGAACCTACTGGCAATTTGTAACAAATTATTAAATGTTTGGGGGTTTGGGGCAGCTAGGTGTCGAAGTAGATAGAGCACCGGCCTTGGATTCAAGAGGACCTGAGTTCAAATCTGGCCTCAGACACTTGACACTTACTAGCTGTGTGACCCTGGGCAAGTCACTTAACCCCAATTGCCTCACCAAAAAAAAAAAATGTTTGGGGGTTTTCTTTTTTTTCTTTCTTTCTTTCTTTTTTTTTTTGTGAGGCAATTGGGGTTAAGTGACTTGCCCAGGGTCACACAGCTAGTAAGTGTTAAGTGTCTGAGGCCTGAATTGAACTCAGGTCCTCCTGAATCCAAGGTCGGTGCTCTATCTACTTCGACACCTAGCTGCCCCTAGGGGGTTTTCATTCAATAATTAGTTTTGTAAGCTGAAAATCCACAAAGCACCAAATGGCCCAGGCAGTCCCCTACTGAGTACACAGCTTTTGTGAATCTCTGTCTGTCTGTCTCTGTCTGTCTGTCTCTGTCTGTCTCTATCTCTGTCTCTCTGTCTCTCTCTCTGTCTCTCTCTCTCTCTCTCTCTCTCTCTCGTCCTCATATCGCTTACTTCAGAGGAACTTGTTCAGGCAAACACATCTACCTGACAATTGTTGCCCAGTGAGAGTGAAAATTAGGGAAAAGTGCTGCTGCAGCACAAACACTAATAACAGCAACATACAGACAGACCCATCTATGCTTACCCAGAAATGGCCAAAGGTTAGAATCAGAAGTTTTAGGTTGAGGAGAGTCAGAATCTTGACTTAGAGTTAGTTCCTTGGGGAAAGGCCTCTCTCCAGGTGAGGAAATCTCACCATGCGTGCTCGTTCCAAGGAGAGGACAGTTTCCTGGGAGACCCTAAGCCAGACTTGTCTCTTTACCTCAAGTGTCCCTTCATTGGGCTCCATAATTCCAATATAGAACCTAACTGAAACAGACGACCATGAAGACTTTTTTTTTTTTTTGCGGGGCAATGGGGGTGAAGTGACTTGCCCAGGGTCACACAGCTAGTTAAGTGTCAAGTGTCTGAGGATGGATTTGAACTCAGGTCCTCCTGAATCCAGGGCCAGTGCTTTATCTACTGCACCACCTAGCTGCCCCCCATGAAGACTTTTTAAAAAGAAATGCCCCAGGGCAGCTAGGTGATGCAGTGAATAGAGAGAGCACCTGTCCTGGATTCAGGAGGACCTGAGTTCAAATCCAGCCTCAGACACTTGACACTTACTAGCTGTGTGAACCTGGGCAAGTCACTTCACCCTCATTGCCCAGCAAAAAAAGAAAAGAAAAGAAAAGAAAAGAAAAATCTTCCTTGGACATGCTGAGTGAAGGTCTCCTTTTCCTCTCTACTGTGTAAGCCCTGGCTACCACATAAATCACCAGTCATTTGGACAGACATCTGCCACCACATGAAGGAGCTGAATTCGGTTGGAGAAACAGTAAAGCTGCCCTTTTCCAAACTCCTCTGATGCACAAAGCCCTCCTTACAACCAGGGCAGTAACATGGTCAGGAGCTAGACGGAGGAGAAGTCGAGAGAAGAAAGAGTAGCACAATGGCTATTGTAGCAGTGCACGGGAGGGGATAAGGGCCTGAGCGGTGGCCACACTGGGAGTGGGGGGGAGGGGACACATGGGGGGGTTGGTGCCGGCTCAGACTCCACAAGTCTTGGCAACTCGGCTTGCATTGGGAAGCAAAACCCACCAGGGAGCTGCTCCTTAGGAGAACTTGAGAATCCCACAGGAGGACAAGAGGATTTCCAGGCACCAGAAGGTGTGAGTAGAGTGCCAAGGCACGTGGACTCTTCCTCAAACCCCTGTTCCTGGCCCATAGCACAGACAGTGGTATGTGCTTAGGCAAGATGGTGTCCCAAACTTTGTGGGGAAATGTTTCCTACCAACTCTGCTTACTTGGCCACGTCAGTCAATGCCCTGAAAGAAGAGTCAATTAGCCTTGGCTAGAACACGTGATTCCTAGGAAGGAATGAGGGGAGGGGAGGAATCCTAGCCCAGGGACCATCGTCACTCAGCTGTTACCCAGCATGACTCAGTCCCTTTGAGAACCTTTGAGAACTTTAAGTCTCCAACTGAATTCAGTAAACATTTTAAAGCACCTACTAGGTGCTAAGCACTGAGGATGCAATTAAGAAAAAGCGAGTTTGGGCAGCTAGGTGGCACAGTGGATAAAGCACCAGCCCTAGATTTAGGAGGACCTGAGTTCAAATCTGGCCTCAGACATTTGACACTTACTAGCTGTGTGACCCTGGGAAAGTCACTTAACCCTCATTGCCCCACAAAAAAAGAAAAGAAAAAGAGAGTTCCTGCCCTCAAGAAGCTTACAATCTAATGGGGGAAGACAACACACAAAAAGGAATCTGCAGAGGGGGGTGGGGAGACATCGGGGTATCTTGGACATGTGAGTTGCCTTCTTTCTTCTAAGGTATCTCCACAGAAATCTCCAGGGAGGTTTGAAGAAAACAGTCTACTTTTTTTTTTTTAATCACCTTGAGATGTTCAGCTCCCTAGCCCTTCTCTTGAACACCCCTGGCCTGCCTGGTCTATTTCTGGGTGAACTCTTACTGCTGGTGGTGCTGGCTTTGGGATATCCATCCCCTGGGCAGTCCTCTTCACACCCTCCTGATAACAGTAATCACCAGCATTTTATCTAGAACTTTTAGGGCCTGCAACATACTTTACATATTATTGGTCTTATTTAATCCTCACAAAATGGCAGACTGAGAATCCAGTGGCTGGATCTTGCCTGGGTGGTGCTGAAGTCCAACAGAGCCAGGGCAGGGATACTTGCTGTTGATGCCTTGGACTTCATCTGGCACCTCTGTGACGGGCATCATGATTCTGAAGCAGGTCTGCCCCCTGGACCATCTCCTGGAGGCCAGGTTCCAGAAGGCTCAGCCTCACTTTGGTGCTGGTCTCCAACCCCACAGTCCTATAATGACTGTGGTTGGGTGTCCCTGAAGATACTGCCGCCAATGCCTTCTGGGCCCCATAAGCCTCTCTCCCTCCTGATCTGCTCGCTCCCTTCCCTGGCTGGGGTGCCCAACGGTGGCTCAGAATGAAGCTGCCTCTTCTTCCTTTCTTGCCTAGGATGATTCTGGGGCAAGACGTGGGTTTTTTATCCAATCTTTCTCCTCCCAAATCTTTATGGCTATAACAGTCGGCCTGCTCAGAAAGGTGAGGGTAACTCAGGAGTATGTGCCCCTTCTAGCCCCTCCAGGGCTCACTAAGTCAACTGTCGCCTCACCCTGCCCTGGTCATCCTGCTTACCTTCTGATTAGCACAGTGCCTGTCCCTTGGTAGGCAATTAATAATGTTGATTGATTGCTGGGTCAAGGTTGATGGTTAATTCAGTTGAGGGGAAAAAAATAACTCAGGCTGGCTAATTATATCAACTGATAAACATTAAGAGAAATCACGAGAATCCCCCCCAAAAAACCTTTGGGTGTTACTCTTAGAATCAACATGGAGGGGTTTGGAGAGTGAGCTCCAAGAGACATGAAGCCAATGGGGGACCAGTCAATGAAGCCAGTGAGTCCTGAGGGCACAGTCATTCTCTGCCTGATACCAACCCATGGCTAGGCTTGGTCAGCCTCTTCTGGAAATTCATGACGGAGGGGCCCTCCCCTCCTCTCCTAGTGCACACTGGATTATCCTTAGTGGACTGTTTCCTGCTTCTTCCATATGCAGGACAAAGAGCCTTTTTATTTGCCCACTGAGCCAGGACAGAGTGTCCCACAAAGGTTCAAGTGGACAACTCCATCTTCTCTAGAGGCTTTTGAGTGAGAAGAAAGAGACTCTGTGTCCCTGGGGATGGAAGAGAGAAGCAGCAGCATCATACCCCCTGCCTACCCCACCACATTGCCATGTAGCCGTGAACACATGGCCTTGCTATTTCTTTTGTGTCTTTGCATTTATTCTTTTCAAGTGGTGCAGCAAGAGACCTCTGAGCCCACTGTATGACCCCAAGCCAGTCACTTAACCTCTATTTACCTCAGTTTCCTCCATGGGACAATGGAGATCATAATAGCACCTCCCTCCCACAGCCATTGTGAGGATTAAATGAGATAGTATTAAAAAGCACTTAGCACCCCTGCCTGACACATAGTAGGTGCGTAATAAATGTTATTCCCTCCCTTCTTTCTTAAGTTAATGAGCATCAGGTTATGAGCTCAAAAGGTCAGAAGGACGGGGGCAGCTGGGTGGTGCAGTGGATAAAGCACCAGCCCTGGATTCAGGAGGAGCTGAATTCAAATCCAGCCTCAGACACTTGACACTTACTGGCTGTGTGACCCTGGGCAAGTCACTTAACCCTCATTGCCCTGCAAAAAAACAAAAAACAAAAACAAAACAAAAAAAAAGTCGGAAGGACAACCAGAGCCAGCAGCAACAATAGTCAAGTTGGCTGAGAGGCCAACCCCGAGGAGAGCTGTTTCCCCTGGATCATCAGGCCTGTGGCTCCCTGCAAGCAAGCAGGAGAGTGACAAACCCACCTGCTCTACACAGAAGGGGACTTGGAGTAGGGAGGGGGAGGCCAGGAAGTGCCCTCTGCTGGCGGACAGGGGGTGTTCTTCAGCAACCAATTCAGTTCCTCAGGGACCTGGTGAGTGGATGTATGTGACCTGGCTTGAAGGGCATGCTTTTGTACAGCCTTCTCTCCTATACCTTCTCAAGAAAGATGTCTTTGTAAAAGCTAAGGGGGGGTGGGGCAGAGAGCACAGCTAGGTGGTACAGAGGATTGTGAGTCAGGAGGACCTGAGTTCAAATCTAGCCTCAGATACTTACTAATTATATGTCCCTGGGCAAGTCACTTAGCCCTCCCCCCCCCAAAAAAAAAGCTAACAGGCATTGGCTAATGAATATTGGACAGGTGGAATGTGATAGTAGAAGGATCACTGGCTCCTAGAATCCTGAGTAACTATATCTTGGGCACCTGTCCCTGCCAGTGTAAGTGGTATTGGGGCTGAGCCCCAGAACCTGCTCACATGAATGAATGTACAATCAATATAGACCCTTGCCAAAGTGACAATGAAAAGACAGGTCTCAGCAGTCACCCCCCTGCTCTGGAAGATTCAGTGTGGCCCCTTTGCCCTTAGATAAAACACAGGGTTTTCTGTTTGGTCTTTAAAGTCATTTACAAATCTTTCTGCAGCAAACTTTCTGGTCTAATCACTGTACTCTTCCCTGAGCAGGCCTGGTCTGGCCAAAGTGGCTCCCTTGTTACTCCCTGCAGGAGCTTACATTTGCCCTTGCCCCAGGGGAAGGAGAAGGATCAGTGGACCTGCTCTCTCAGCTGATGTGTTCCTGGCCCCCTCTGTCTTCCTGGGGTGGGGGCCTCAGGAAAGGTTCCCACCAGGCTTTGCTATCATGCTCTAAAAGCCCAGAGGCCCAACGCTCTTCCCCAGCCTCAGTACATGCCCCCACCAGGCCAAGCCAAAGCATCCCAGAGCTGGACTCTATCATTTCCTAGAATCAGATCAAGGCTGGGACTACCCCCCCAAAAAAAAAGCAGAATAAATGTCTGCTTCTTTCCTGTTCACGGGAGCAATCATTCTACTGGGAATTAGCACGCCCCTATCTCTCCATGGTGGACAGCATTGGTCCCATAGTGAGGAAGACCTGGGTGTATGACCTTTGGCTTACTCCCTCTAAATCTTGTCTGCCCCAGCTTCAAGCCACAAGCCCCCACTGGGGGATCCCCTCTCCTTGCCTCAGGCGTTTATTGTGGATGCACATACTTGTTTGCCTGTTACACATACCATTAGAATGGGAACCCCTTGAGGGAAGGAACTCTGGACTTTCTTTTTATTCCTAGCACTCAGCACAGTGCCTGGCATATTAGTAGGTGCCTAATAAATGCTTTTTGTCGATTTTTTTTGGCGGGAGGCAATGAAGGTTAAGTGACTTGCCCAAGGTTCACACAGCTAGTATGTGTCAAGTGTCTGAGGCGGGATTTGAACTCAGGTCCTCCCGAATCAGGGCCAGTGCTTTATCCACTGCATCACCTAGCTGCCCCTAATAAATGCTTTTTTGACTGACTGCTGAACCCCTAGCCAGCCAGAGGTCATGATTAAATTCAAAAACAAGGTATTTAATGAAACATCTCCCCCACTGACATAGGGTACATGCTCCCACAAATAAACAAGCCATTAGTGGAGAGAGTGAGCAAGCCCAGGCATCGGGCATGATAATTCAGAATAATGGCTTGGCCCTCAGCTGACTTGCTCCTTGCTGGCTGGACCAGGCTTCTCCTACTCTGCCCCAGGAATGTTGCCCCAGTGCTCATTGGTCATCCTCACTGGATGAAGTTTCTCTGCCTCTGGGCTCCCATTCTGCTAGGGTAAGGTAGCAAAAATAAATGGACATACAAGTACTAAGCATTGTCAATGAGCCAGGAACTATGTTAAGATTGGAGCTAGAAAAGAAGGCAAAAAGAGTTCTTACCCTCAAGAGGCTTACAATCTAATGAGGGAGTCAACATGAGAGAGGGGATGAAGGGGAAAGCCCTGGCAGCTGGGGTTTTGGGGGGGAGGTCCAGGAAAGGTATCTTGCAGAAGGTGACCCTTGATGAGAATATTTAAGGAAGCTAGGGATTATAGGAGGGGAGGCCTAGGAGAACCTTCCACACATTGGGGGACAGCCAGTACAAAGAGAGAGGGAGCATCTCATGCAAGAACAACAAATGGGTCAAGATGGCTAGACTGGACAGTCCAGAGAGAGGAGGTAGGAACAGGTAAGGAGACTGGAAAGAGAGGAAGGGGCCAGAGGAAGGAGGGCTTCAAATGCCAGGCAAAGGCCTTTATAGTTGATCCTGTGGGTAACAGGAACCACCAGAGTATATTGAGAAGGAAGGCTTTTAACAGATGCCATTAGCAACTAAGCAGAGGATGGCCTGAAATGGAGACAACAATCAGAAGCCATTGCAGTAATCTAGGCAGGAGGTGATAAGGCCCTCAGCTGCATGCATGGACTGAAGAAGAGGGATTTAAGAGATGTTGGGAAGGAAGAGGCCACAGGACTTCTTAGACATATCCATTGGTATCCGTATGGGCAGTTAGAAGGCAGATTCAAGGGCGACATAGGTTTGGGGTCCAGGAGGACCGAGAAGATGGCGGTGCCTTCCAAGTCATCAAGAAGTCTGGACAAGTCTGGGGAGCCAGGGGGAAGAGAGTGAGATCAGTTTGGGACAGAGAGTAAGACTCCTGTGGCACCACTAGCTGTAGATGTTCATGAAGTAGTCGGTGATACAAGACAGGAGATCAGGAGAGATTCAGGCTGACTCTCAGAGATCATGCTCTGCAGATGTTCACTGAACCCAGAGGAGCTGATGAGAGAATACCAAGGACAGAGACTTGTGGTTGGTGCATGTGACATGTGTGGAGAACCAGTGAAGAAGAGGGAGTGTTTGGACAGACAAGAGGAAAATCAGAGAGAAATTCATAAAAACCCAAAGAGGAGAATGTGACCAGTAATGGCCAATGCTGCTGAGATCAAGGTCAGGAGAAAGCCATTGGGTTTGACAAGAAGAGATGCTTGACAACTTTGGAGTGAGTAGTTTCAGTGGAATGATGAGGCCATGCCCTTGGGGATGATTGAGTTGTGCATAGGAGCAGCCTTGGACTTTCAACAATTCAATTTGGGAAGCTATATGACATCACAGCGGATAGAGGTCTGGGCCTAGATAGAGGCAGGAAGACTCATCTTCCTGGTTCAAATCTGACTTCAGACACTTACTAGCTAGGTGACCCTGGACAAGTCACTTCACCCTGTTTGCCTCGGTTTCTTCATTTGTAAAATGAACTGAAGAAGAAATTGGCAAACCACTCCAGTATCTCTGCCAAGAAAACCCCAAATGGGGTCATGAAGAGTTGGACACGATTGAAAAACAGTTGAACAAACATTTATTAAGCAGAGAGTAGCCAAAAATCCAAAGACAAAAATGAAACCCTCCCTGACCTCAAGAAACTTACATTCCGTGGATAGGTATACTACGTTCACATTAATAAACAAATAAAGCATTTATTAAGCACTAACCATGTGCACAGGACTGAGTTGTTTTATGGTTACAGATCAACAAGAGTCCTTGCCCTCCAGGGCCTCCTTACAATGGGGAGATATCACATACAGAAAGTTTCTGATGGAAAGGGCCCATGGTCCTTAAGGGGCAGATGGTCATACTCTCATGTTCAGTTGTGCCTGACTCTTGGTAACCCCATTTAGGGTTTCTTGGGAAGAGATACTGGAGAGGTTTGCCACTTCCTTCTCCAGCTTGTTATACAGGTGAGGGTCACATAGCTAGTCAGTATCTGAGGTCACATTTGAACTCAGGTCCTCCTGATTCCAGGCCCAGAACTCTATGTCCAATTTCATGTCATTTCTTTAATGTCATTTCCATTGATCAAACCAGATCAATTTCCTTGTTTTCAGAAGCTGTACCTGCAGCCCCTGCAGGAAACCAGCCCTTGCAGACTTAGTGTCCACAGGGGTTGGTCCCCTGGGAAATGGCTGAGGGAATCCGGCTAGGAGCATCACTATTCCCAAGGTTCTTGGGTTCAGGGGCCTGGGCTGTCCCCATTAGGGTCTGAGGAGAGATGGTGCTCAAGGTGGTGGGGGTGGTTTGACTCAGGCAGCATTTGTGGCAGCTCGATTCTCCCCAAGATACCTCATTGCTTCATTTAAGTTGGTTTGCCTGCCTGTGGATGGTGGTTATTAGCCGCTGGTGGGGCCGGCTGCCCCCTTCTCCTGAGGAGCTGTCCACTGGCAGATGGCTTCAAGCGCTGGGCTAGAAGCAGGACCAGTGATCTGGGGGGAGGGCGGTGCTGCCACTCCCGGGGCTTGGCACAGGGCCTGACACACAGTAGGCACAATAAGCACTTTTCCCCTTCCCTCCCCCCACGTTTCTCAGTTTGGCGGTGGCTGCTGGTGATGAAGAAGGTTGGTGTCTTCTCCCTCATAGGCTGCAGGGACTGGGCAGCGAGCAGGTTTGGGGGGGGGGGTACATAGAGTTTTATTGACATGTAAATAATTACAGAATGTATTAAAAAGAGCTCACAGTGATGGGGGTGGGGGTCAGAAAGGGAATCCCGGAGGAAGTGGCCCTTGATTCGAACCTTGAAGGGAGTCCGAGGTGAGGAGAGAGCCTTCCAAGACTGGGACGGCCTGAGCAGAGAGTGAATGTTGTGTGGGAAGCAGCAGCCAGTAGGCCAGCGTGAGTGGAGTTTGGGGGTGGGGGCAGAGCTGTAATGTGTAAGCAGCCTCGGAAGTCAGGCGAGAACCAGATGGCAAACGGTTTGCAGAAATCCCCAGGCGCCCGGACTCACTTAATCATCCCCAACCCAGTGGGGAGATAGCTGCCAAGCGGGAAACAAAGAGGGTTTTCACTTTTCGCTCGTGGATCTGGCCCGGCCCCTCGCTGTCACGCCCGGGAGTCGGGACGCCTGGACCCGACAAGAGGCTGGGACCACGCACACAGCGCCCTGGGGCCGGGAGCTGTCCATCGGAGCATCCTTCAGCTCTGCAGACACGCGGGCGGCCGCGAGAGGCAGGCTCGGTGGGCCCGGGAGCAGAGGGGGACCAACGTCACGTGACACACCCCCCCCCCCCCCGCGGCTCAGGCCGAGGGAGGCCGCAGTCTCTGCAGCTCGGCCGCCGCCAGCTTGTCCCCGCTGTCCTTGGCCGGCCGGCCCGGGGGCACGGTGCCCTCCGGCCCCGGCGGGGGACAAAGGTGAGCAGCACCTGCCCCTTCGGGCTCCTCGGAACAGGTGCCCGGGCCCCGGGGGGTGGGGCAGCCAGGTGGGTGCGCGCGGGGTGGCAGGGGAAACAGCTCCGGGCTCTGCAACCAAGGTCCTGGAGGCTGGGGTAGCGGAATCCGCTGGGGCCGTCCCGGGCGGGGGGTGGGGTGGGGGGAACGAGGGGGAGGGGGGCTGCAGGCACCGGGCTAGGGAGAGGTATGAGCTACTTCCCCCCTCGGGAGAGGCGGAGCGCAGCCTGAGCCGGGCAACTGGGGGGGGGGGGTGGCCCTGGGCCTGGCTCCCTCATACTCCGGAGTGTCCGGCTCCAGACCCCGCCTCCGCTGCGACATGGGCTCCTTTCCAGGTACGCCTCCCGCCCGGGTCCGCAACATCCCAGCTCCAGTATCCATGTCCTCCCTCTGACCTGGCCCCTCGACCCCAAATCCTGCCATGGCCCGAGGAGACGCCCCAGAGGACGGGTAAGCCCGAGCGTGGGGTGCGGGGCACGGACACTCCGGGTGAAGACCGAGAATCCCCAGCCCGGAGTGACTCGGCAGGGGATGGACTACAACCCCCATCGGCCCTGCGCCCTGGGATGCCCAGGCCAGCGCCGAGAGTTGCTGGGAGTTGTAGTTCACACTCTCTCAGAGGGGCATGGGGGACGCCTCGGATTTCTGATCCCCTTCCCCTTGCCCGATCCCCACAGCTACTACCTGGTCGGGACCAGCTTCTTTATCCTTGGATTGGGGACTCTGCTGCCCTGGAACTTCTTCATCACTGCCATTCCGGTAAGAGTGAGTGACTAGGGGCAGCTAGGTGGTGCAGTGGATAGAGCACCGGTCCTGGAGTCAGGAGGACCTGAGTTCAAATCCGACCTCAGACACTTAACACTACTAGCTGTGTGACCCTGGGCAAGTCACTTAACCCCAATTGCCACACACACACACACACACACACACACACACACACACACACACACACACAAAAGGAGTGACCAACCAAGGGACAGACAGACAACATTATCATAGATTTAAGGGCTGGCAAGGGATCTCAGAGGCCATCTAGGCAAACTCTCCCATTTTGCAGCAAGGAAAACTAAGGCCCAGAGAGGCCAGAGACTTGCCCAGGGTCACACCAATGGAAAGCTCCTAACCCTCAGTTCACCAGCTCCTATGACAAGGATGTTTTCCCACTACATCACACTATGGCCCTGGGCTTCTCTGGTTCCTTCTGGGATCCTGCATAGCCCCAGTCATGGAGAGATTTTTAGGCTCTGGTCTTGTTCTGATTGAGGTTTGGCTCCTGGCCAGAGTCACCATCTGGCCATCCACGAGACTTTATACTGGAGGTGACTCTGGTTTCCTTCTCCATTTCTCCCTCAGTACTTTCAGGCTCGGCTGGCTGTTGTCAATGTCACAGAGGAGCCCTCTGGAGCCAACATCACAAGCCCTGGGGACGCTTTCAACTTCAACAACTGGATGACTCTCCTGTCCCAGCTGCCTCTACTGCTCTTCACTCTCCTCAACTCTTTCCTTTACCAGTGGTGAGCTCCCATTTCCCTGGAGAATCTAAACCCCACCCCATGTACATTACTCGTCCTCTTTGCCACCATGTTCTAGTCCCATTAGCCATTGCCTACTTCAGCCATGATCGCTAGAGACAGCTACATACTGTCTCCTCCATCAGCTGTACCCACCCATGTGCACTGCTTCTCTGCCACTTCCTCTTTAGTCAGCTCTACCCACCCATGTGCAGTGATTCTCTGCCACTTCCTTATCCTCTCCAAATTGGGCTCTTTCTTAGTGGCACTCAGACCAGAATAGGGGCCACAGATATTTCTGTTCATGCACAGCATCCCAGAGATAGTACGCATCCTTGGCAGCCTCCTTGGAATCCTAATGCTCTTCATCCTGACTGCCGCATTGGTCAAAGTGGACATGAGCCCTGAGCTCTTCTTCTCTATCACCATGGCCTCCATCTGGTTCATCAACTGTGAGTGACATATGTGCAGCCTGGGTCCTCACCACTGAGGTCCTGCCTCCCCATGCTGGCCCTGAGGATTCCCCAGCCCAAGTCTGGAGGTGGGACAGATGAACACAACCTGCAAATGTGGAACATCAGAGCTAGGAGAGAGCACAGAACAGAAAGAATATCAGAACTGGGAGGAACATTAGAATATGGAACATCAGAGCTGGAAGCATCCTTAGGACTTAGAACAAATCTAGAATGTCAGGGCTGGGAGGGGACATAGAGCAAAGAATACCAGGCCTTGGGAAAGAACTTTGAACATAGAATATGGAATGCCAGAGCTGGGATGGTTCTTAGAACCTGGAATTTCAGAGTTGGGCTGAGGAGCTTAAAGATTTTCTAGTTCAATCCTTCCATCCATTTTAAAGAGGAAGAAACTGATTTGTCACCCCCATTTTCTAGAGAAGGAAAGTGAATTCCTGAGAGTCCTAAGGCCTGGGCAAGCATTGCTTGGCTGCCTTGAAGAAAGTCTCTGGGCAGCTACTTCACCTGTCCTGTGCAGAAAGCAGGACTTTTAGCCCTGGCCACAGACCCCTCACACAAGAGAACAGGAACTCACTCCCAGGCCACCCCAGGCCTCCCCTCCCCCCAGACTGGGCACTCACAGCCCTGCTCCCTCAGGGGCAATGCCAGTGGGACCCATGGTTTGGCTTTCCCCCCAGCTTTCTGCGCCATCCTCCAGGGCAGCCTCTTTGGGCAGCTGGGAGCCATGCCCCCTACCTACAGCACCCTTTTCCTCAGCGGCCAAGGCTTAGCAGGGACCTTTGCTGCTCTCGCCATGCTGATGTCCATGGCCAGTGAGTGTGGGCACGATGGTGGGCTCTGGTTGGGCAGGAGGCTGGCTATTAGGAAGGGATGGGAGCTGGAAGCCAGCATTCCTTGGTTCTGAGAAGGGGTGGGGGGAGAGTTGGGGACCCAGAGGCTGGGCCTGGGGCTCTCAGAGGCTCTGGGTTGGGAGCAGAATTCCTCACAGATCCAGGGGCTGGGAGCCAGGCTGCCTGGGCTGGGCTCTCAGGCAGTTGAAAGGAGGCTCCCATTCCCATTGTAGGTGGAGTAGATGCCCAGACCTCTGCCCTGGGCTACTTTATCACCCCGTGTGTGGGAATCCTCGTCTCCATTGTCTGCTACCTGTCTCTGTCCCACTTGGTGAGCCAACCTACCAGGTCCTCTCCTGAAAGCTTGTGAAGCCACACCCCAGAGCCAAGCACAGCTTCGCTACATCCTGACCAGGGGAGGCAGGGCAGGGCAGGGCAATCCGGCCTGTCCTCTCTTGCTCCGAGGAGAGCCTGCAGGGGCTCTGGTTTGGGGGGACTGGGCTCCAGAGCAGGTGAAATAAGGGAGGTGGAAGCCCCTCCCCGCAGTGGCATGCCTTCTCCTGAGAGGTGTGGGCTTGGAGAAGTAGGCCTGCAGCTCTGGCTTCTGGATTGATCAGAGGGACCCTGCCTTGGCTAGTGAACCCCTTCTCTTTCAGTCCTCTCTAGTACGCTTAGAGGAAGACTGTGGTACAGTAGAAAGAGCACTGGGTTTAGAGTCAGGGGACCCAGGTTCGAATCTCACCTCTGGCACTTCTGGTGTGACCTTGGGTGGATAAGTCACTTCCTGGGCCTTTTAAAGGGTGAAGGCTGGAACCAATGATCTCTAAGGGCCCCTCCAGGCCTCGCTCTGTGACCCTATAGTTATAGCTCATGACCATTACAGGTCATTTCTCCTCTCCCAGCATCCATTTCTTTCTTGGCTTCTCATTGTCTCATAGCTGGGGGGGGGGGGCCTTCCAGCTCTAGGGCCAGGCTGCACCTGATGACAAGATCAGTTCTTGGAGTTGTCTCCTGGGGCCTCGATGTCCACTACTAGATTGTGAGCGCCCTGAGGACAGGCAACCCCGGTGTGGAGCAGAATCCTTGTGCCTCATGTCCGTTACAGAGGCCTGGCTGGCTCTGTGTTGCTACAGGAGTTTGCCCAATACTATCTGGACAAGAAGATGCCCCACCCACAGGCATATGAGCTGGAGACCAGGGCTGAGCTGCTCCAAGCTGGTGAGCCAGGCAGGTCTGAGGGCCACACAAGAAGGTGGGAGTGGGGGGCAGGTGGGGAGCCTCCCCAGCCCAGAAGGTATAATTTGGGCTGAGCTGCAGGGGCAGCTGTGAGTGGGGAAAGGGGGACAAGTACAAGAGATGGTATGAAAGTATCGACAGCAAGACTTGGCATGAGTGAGCGAGTGTGAACAGTGCCCTGATTCTGAACCTGAGACCCTGATAGGAGGGAGAGTTTGGAAAAGATTTGGGGAGGGGAAGCAATGGGTTCGGTTTGGAGCAGGCTGAGTCCGAGGCATCTCTGGGACATCCTCTTTGAGATGTCCATTGGCCAGTTGGTGACGGGGGAGCTGGGAGACCCTTTTTGGTCTAATTCTACGCTCATGAAAGCCAGCCCTCTTTGCCTGTACCCCATGGTCTAGCCTGCCCCACAGATGGAATGGTAGTTTGCCTTCTGGCTTCTGACACTTTAGTTTGGCTCACTTGCTCTTCCCCCAGATGAGAAGAATGGCTTTCCAGGGAGTCCCCAAAAAGCAAGGCTGGCCCTGGAGCTGGAGCCAGAGAAGGGGCCCAAGCCTCAGAAGCCTTCAGTCTTCGTTGTCCTCAGAAAGGTTTGCTCCCCACCCTCACCTGAGAGGAGGAGACTACAACTCCCATGAGCCTCTGGGGCTTCTGCTCCCCCCCCCCGCCCCCCTTGTCACTAGCAAGCTCTGGCTTGACCTAAGGCTTCCAGCTGGCTGCGGTCTCTCCCCACCTGATCCTCCCCCCTGAGTGGGAAGTTCCTCCCCCTCCAGACACAGACCCCCCTGTTTTGCAGATCTGGGTGATGGCTCTGTGTATCGTGCTGGTGTTCGCAGTCACCCTGTCCGTCTTCCCGGCCATTACCGCCATGGTGACCAGCTCCAGGGGCCCTGGAAAGTGGAGTGAGTGTCTGAGCCAGGGAGGGGCCCTTCGGGTAAAAGAGGACGGAGGGCGGGGGACCAGGGAAGAGCCTCGGGACTGCCGAGGGAGGACTAGGGTGTGGAAGCTGCCTAGTGGGCAGAGGCCCCAGACACTTACCAGCTGGGTGACCTTGTGCAAGTCACTCTCCTAGCTGGGCCTCAGCTTTCTCATCTGTAAAATGGAGGGTCCCTTCCACCCTTGGATCTACAATCCCCTGATTCATGACACTTAATAGAGGCTGGGTAAGGCCCCGACTCCCCCCTGAGCTTCCGGACCTCTCCCCTCCCCAGGCAAGTTCTTTAACCCCATCTGCTGTTTTCTCCTCTTCAACACCATGGACTGGTTGGGAAGAAGTATGACTTCCTACTTCCTGTGGGTAAGTGTCCCAGGCCCATGGAAGAAGGGCCTTGGGGTGACAGTCAGAAAAGCCGGCTGTCAACCCCAGGTTAGCTGGGAACCAAGTGGGACCTCGGGCCGGTTCCTTCCACTCTCTGGCGCCCTGTCTCCCACCTGGGAAGTGAGGGGGGTGGCCTTGATGGTGGTGGTGGGAGCTCTTTGGAGGCTTCTCTCTCCTCTGGGATCCCAGTCCTTGGGCAGGAGGCCTGGCGGAGATGAGAGAGGCGACAAAGGCTGAGCCCTTCTGGTCTTGGCCCCCAGCCTGACCAGCGTGGTCGCCTGCTGCCGCTGCTGGCCTGCCTGCGTTTCCTGTTCATTCCCCTCTTCATGCTGTGCCATGTGCCCGAGCGCGCCCACCTGCCCGTCCTCTTCCCGCAGGACGCCTGCTTCATCACCTTCATGCTGCTTTTTGCGCTCTCCAATGGCTACCTGGTGTCTCTCACCATGTGCCTGGCCCCCAGGTGAGCGGGGGGCTGGGGGAGATAGCAGGGCAGAGGGTGGGCTGCTTAAAGGAGAGCCCCCTCCCTGGGTACTCCTCCACTGCTGAGGCAGGATGGTTCGGTGGGATGACCACTAGACTTAAAAGGCTGTGGGAGGGGCAGCTAGATGGCGCAGTGGTTAAAGCACTGGCCCTGGATTCAGGAGTACCTGAGTTCAAATCCAGCCTCAGACACTTGACACTTACTAGCTGTGTGACCATGGGCAAGTCACTTAACCCCCATTGCCTAAAAAAAAAAAAAAAAAAAAAAAAAAAAGGCTGTGGGAGCCTGGTCATTAACTAGCTGGGTGACTTTGGTTTTTGGTTTTTTGTGGGGCTATGGTGGTTAAGTGACTTGCCCAGGGTCACACAGCTAGTAAGTGTCAAGTGTCTGAGGTCAGATTTGAACTCAGGTCCTCCTGAATCCAGGGCTGGTGCTTTATCCACTGCGCCACCTAGCTGCCCCCTAGCTGGATGACTTTGGGCAAGTTCCTAGCATCCCTGGGCCTGTTTTCTCACCTGTAAAATGAGGGGGCCCTTCCACCTGGAGCCATCACACCTCTGAGGAGGGGACAGTGCCGACTTCCCTGAGGTCAAGGTGCACCTTGCCAAACCCTGCTAGCCTCACTTATGGGGAGGCCTGTCTTTGGGGAGGTCACCTTAGGGGCCTGCTGGTTGAAAGGTGAGCAACCTGGTCCAGGACCAGGGCCTACCTTTCAGTGGGAAAGGTGGGTTTCCAAGAGGCCTAAGAAATGGACTTGACCAGGGGCAGCTAGGTGGCGCAGTGGATAGAGCACCAGCCCTGGATTCAGGAGGACCTGAGTTCAAATCCAGACTCAGACACTTGACACTTGCTAGCTGTGTGACCCTGAGCAAGTCACTTAACCTTCATTGCCCTGCCCCCCCCAAATAAATAAAAATAAAGTCTTTTAAAAAAAAGAAATGGACTTGCCCACAGGAGGGAGAAGACACAAGGGCCCTGTCCATCTGGGGAGCAGAGGAATGAGTGACTGGGGGGGGGGGGGAGTAATCAGCTAGGAGCATTTCCTCAGAGGCCTGAAGGTGTCATAGACCACAGAACACCAGAGCTGGAAGGGACCAGCAGGACCCACAGAGGGAGCAGGGATCAGAAGAGCGCCTCCTACCTGCACTGGAGGGAAGGATAGTGGGTGGTCTGGGGAGAGCTTGGCAGCCTGGGGATGCCCAGGTGTGGGGAGGGCAGCAGGCCCTGTTCTACCAGCGGGTTTTCTCTCCTTCGCAGGCGGGTTCTGCCCCATGAGAGTGAGGTGGCCGGAGCCCTGATGACCTTCTTCCTGGCCCTCGGTCTCTCCTGTGGGGCCTCCCTCTCATTCCTCTTCAAGTCCCTGCTGTGAGGTAGCCCCGTTTCCTTCCTCGCCCTGCTTGAGTGGGGCTGGGAGCCTTCCAAGGGCCCTGCAGTTGGAGGCTTGGGAGAGGAGGGAGCTGGTCTAGAGGCATGACTGAGGAACAAAGAGAACAGGCAGATGGGGCGGAGCCAAGGTGATCTCAACAACGTCTTCCACACCTGAAGGACTCTCGGGAGGGCCTTTACTAGCCAGCGGCCTCCCCCTCCTGCTTGCCAAGGAAGGGCTGAGACAGGCCAGCAAGGGGGATGGAAAGGCCCCCAGCTTTTCCAGGTCCCGGACAATCCTCCAGTAGCTCTGGGAAGGGGCTTTTGGCCACCTGCCTGGGGTGGTTTAGGTGCTGACCTGCCCTGGAGGCAGGGGGATGGACCAAATGACCTCTGTAGGCTCCTGTTGGAGAGCTCCTTACCTTGACCACTGTTAGACACCCCCCCCCCTATTCTAGGGAGCTCCCGGGCTCAGGCCCTGGGGGGAGTTAGGAGTTTCATTGAGGACCTTTCTTTTAGGGAGCCTGTGGGGAGAGAGGGGAGGACAGAATGCCAAGTTCTGCCCTGATTTCCTTTCTTTCCAGAAGAAGTATTACTAGTGAGGCCAAGCCCACCTGCTGCTGCTGTGAGCTGAGGGAGTGAGGGGTGTGGCCAGGGCCTCTGCCTGAGCTCAGGGAGAGAGCTGAGGCCCACTCCTGGGGCCTGCTCTAGGACAGGAAAGGCAGGGGGGAGTCAATCAGCAAGCATTAGGGGCCTCCCCTGTACTGGGTCCAGAGCCTGTCCTCACAGGGCTTCCATTCTGAAGGGAAAGATAAGCACAGGGTGAGGACAGATCACCAGAGACTGGCAGGGATGGCACTTTGCCAATGACTCAGGGAAAAAGCAGCTGTGATTGTGTCCAGGAGCCCTAGCGCCCATCTGTGCTAGGCACTGGCAACCTGGTTACCTTGCCCCTGCCACTGCCCAGTATACAAGGCTGCCCACCTGGCCCAGGCCCCGGGGGAGAGCTTCTGGAAGCCAGAGTTCCTGCCTTCCAGTGGGTGCTGTCACACCTCCCAGAAGCCATTTCCCTTTTCCTGCAGGAGGTGCCTTACCTCTGCCGGGCTTCGGCCCCACAGTGCTCAGCACCTGAGCAGGAGCTCATACACTTACACGGGGAGGGTGGGGTTTGGTACCTCTATTTTCAAGGCCCCCCCCACACACACACAATAAGGAACACTTCAGAAACTGTAGTTCAGAATGAGTATCTGAGAAAAATGGGGAGTCCAGCTCCTTAGAAAGCAGCATTCCATCCATTTAACCAACGTGCATCAAGCACCTAGTATATGCATGAGGGAGATATGAAGTTTAAAGAAAACACAGGACCTGCACTTAGGGGTTTTATAGTCTGATTGGGGGAATGAAGACACAAGCACAGATAATCAATATGCATTTATTAAGTACCTGCTGTGTATTAGGCACTGCGTTAGGGGCTGAGAATACAAAAAGAACAATGAGACAGTCTTTCCCTGTCTACTGGGGGAGACAGCATGTTCACAGATAGCACTAGCGAATCAGAGAGGGCTCAAGTACTGGCTGAGGCTGGAGGCTGGGATCAGGAAGGTACCCTGGACAGCAGCATCGGCACGTGTAGGGAAGATTGGGCTAGGAGCTGAGCTCTTTCCTATGTGCTCACTGCTGGGGACCCACCCAGCCCCTGCCTTCGGGGAGCTCACAGTCTAGTAGAAAGGTGCGACTCCCCCCCACCCCCCCCCGCCCCATGCCAACATCTCCAGTACTGAGGAAATGCCTTGTACTGAGGGCTTTGGGGGGGAGGGGGAGACTGCAGGCTCAGGGCTTCCCCTCCAGGGAAACGGGGCAGAGAAGGGAAGGAGAGGCGGAGGACCCCAGCTCCACCCAGAAAGTAATTATAACTGTAGGGATCAGTCTGGGAATGGCAGACTTGGTCATCTGGAAAGGAAGGCCACAGCTGGGATAGAGGCTCAGGAGCTGAGGGAGGTTTGCTAAGAAGCCCTTTCCAGGTGAACAGAACACACCAGGAGGAGGGAAATTAGGGGCTTTTTAGCTTTTAGCCTTGGATAAGTCATTTCCCTCTCCGGTCCTCAGTTTACAGCTTGGACTCGGTGATTTCCATGGCCCCTATGACTCTGAGGAGTCCATGACCCAGGCTAGGTTTCCTCACCTTTTTCCCCCAGGGATCCCCAGGTCAGCTACTTGTGGAGAGAAGTGATGTTTGGTGTGGGAAATAAATGATTGAATTTTTACATCCCATCTGGCTATTCCTGTTTCTTCTCGGACACGGCTGCCCCACCTGTTGGGGCAGCCTCTGGCCCTGGGCTCAAGCCTGGCTCTGTCCTGTCAGGGCCCTGTGTTGGACACCTGGTGCCCTGAACATGAGCTGAACTGATTCTCAACTAGCCATCCCTTGTGGAGTCTCCTCTATGGGCAAAGAAAGTCCCAGAAGGAGACAGAGAGGAAGCAAATGGTAGGGCCTACCCTTATCAAGGAAGATGTGACAGCTGGGTCTGTTGTGAGCCAGGGGCCCGGGGGGAGGGAGGGTGATGCTTCAGTCAGTGACTCAAGGATCTCTGCCTTTACTGCTGTGGGAACTCACCAGGCCAATGCAGACACCAGCTGACTCGGAGGCCAGGTCTTGGAAAATTCAAACAATATGGTAAATGAAAGCACAAAAGTGAAGCCTCGTGGTGGTGTTGGTTCAGTGCACATAATGCTTAACCATACTCAGGAAGAGCTGGGTTCAAATCCTGCATCAGACACTTAAATGAATGAAAAAGCCTTTATTAAGCACTTCCTATGTGCCGAACACTGTGCTAAACCCTGGGAACACAAAGACCATTTTAATGGGAGAGAGAACATGAATAGACTGTCAGAGGTCCCATGATCCTTAGGGGCAGCAGCAAAGCAGATGGTCGGACCTCTTCTTTCATGCCATTTCCACTGATAAAAATCCCATCATTTCTGAGACTGAGCCATTTGACATTGAGCTGGAAGCATCGCTAGTCTTCAGACTCCTTCAGGGGCAGAGTGGAGATGGGGGGTATGGCCAATGGTGGGGGGAGGGTCTCACTGGCACAGGCTACCTCCTATCTCCCCTTCAGGGTGTCTGGCTACATCCCACAATTGGCTGTGTGACCTTGGGCAAGTCACTTAAATTCTGAACCCTGGTTCCTCACCTATAAAATGAGAGAGTTAGACTAGCTGGCTTCTCAGGTCTCCTTGTAGCTGTGGGTCTAGGATGCTAATCGTAAGACCCTGTTCAGGGGTCTTTCTTTGTGACATTTGGCTGGATAGGGAGGAGAGCCCTAGACATCAAATAGAAAGGCCGCAATAAAACTTTGCGGCCACTAGGTGGCGCCACAGTACATCGAGAGCTGGGCCTGCCTCCACGAAGACTTCTCTTCCTGTATTCAAATCTAACTTCAGACACTTACTAGTTGTGTGATCCTAGGCAAGTCACTTCACCCTGCTTGCCTCAGTTTCCTCATCAGTAAAATGAGCTGGAAAAGGAAATGGCGAATCACTCCAGTATCTCTGCCAAGAAAACCCGAAATGGGGTCACAATGAGTCAGACGGGACTTAACGACAGTAACCCCTTAATGCTGTACAGAAGTCATTGCCGTATTGTCTCCCCCACTCAATGGTGGGCTCCTTCCAGGCAACGGTGTTTTTGCCTTTCTTTGTATCCTAGTACTTAGCACAACACCTGGAACTTACTGAGTGTGTTCAATGCTTTTTTTTTTTTAAATTTGATTTGACTTTATCCACTATCATGAACCACAGCAGACAGATGCATGTGATATAAACAGGGTCAACCACAACAGGAAATCCCAGGAAATCTCAAATAGCCAATTTCAATGTCCAGAAATGTCAATGCTGGGGGGCAGCTAGGTGGCCCAGTGGATAAAGCACCGGCCCTGGATTCAGGAGTACCTGAGTTCAAATCTGGCCTCAGACACTTGACACTTACTAGCTGTGTGACCCTGGGCAAGTCATTTAGCCCCCATTGCCCTGAAAAAAAAAAAGAAATGTCAATACTTTTGCACAAACAAAACCAATGCAATTAGACTAAAAGAAGAAGCTATAGACTGGGAGGGGAAAAATCATTGTGACCAACCTTTGACAAAAGGCCTACATCCAAGAATGCATAGGGAATTGATACAAAGACATCAGAATAGGAGCCACTCCCCAATAGAAAAAACAACAACACAGGTTTCAAAAAATGGACAGCAATCTATCAGCTCCAAATCACAAAAATAAGAGAGGTGCAAATAAAAGCAACTCAAGGCTTCTCCACAAGCCCATTGTTTTCAAGGATGAAGAAAGACTGAAAGGGGAAGGGGGTTTAACAGTGAGAAATCAGGCACTGATAGAGCCACCAGTAGGCCCATCATCCTGGAAAACAGCCTGGAATTATGGGAGAAAAACAACTGACCCAATAATTCTATTACTGACCTTATACTTCAAAATTATGGATAGGAAAGAAGTTCCCATGCTGAATATGTGATTGATAGCACTTTCTGTAAAATCAAGAAATGGGACAAATGAGGTGACCTTGGATTCAGAAGGGCTGGACCGACTATGGCATGTGGATGTGGGACCATATCAGAGCTAGGTGGCCCCTTTCTCTAAAGAGCTGCCTCGAGCCAGTATTGAGAAATAAAGACCCAGGGCCTCCTCTGGCCTCCAAGACCAACTCTCTCGACTTATCCCATGCTGCCCCTTTTCCCCCTTTCCCTATTGAAGTAATGAAATATGATTGTATCATAAGGAAGACATCAAAGGAGCCCAGAGAAACATGAGAATATTTGTATCAACCCACAGAGAATGAAGAAAGTAGAACCAAGAGAAATATGTGAAGCAAATTAGACAGTAACATATATTGGGACAACATTGAAAGACAACAGAGCTCAGAAAAAATTCAGTGTTTAGGACTGATTCCAGAGGAGCGACCTAGAAACACACGACCTTCCTGTTGGCAGAGAGGTGGTGGGCTACAGGTGTGGGGTGTTATGTACTCCATCAGCTATGGTTTCTGTATCAGAGTTTTGCATGCATATATATATATGCATATGTATATATATTAATATAATGCATATATATACATATATTATGAATGTTTTACACTACATTTACTTCCCAATTATTCCCCCATTGTATCTTCCCATATATATGTGTATATCTATATAGTAGTATCATAGAGTTTTGCACATATATATGTGTACATGTATGTGTACACACATGTATATGTGCAAAACTATGATACTAGTATTCATAAGTAAAATAATTTTTAAAAAGAAATCCTGTATCTTGCCCCTCATTTGGAAGGATTAAATGAGATAATAATTGTAAAGCACTTAGTTGGATGCCTGGCACAGAGTAGGTGCTTAATTAATGTTAGCTGTTATTAGTAAATCTATGGTCCTGTGACCTGGGTTCAAATCAACTTTTCATTTCTAACTCTAAAATGGCGGCATGAACTAAATCGATGTTTCGATAAGCTGCATGGAGGACTGAGTAGAATGCCTGGGCTGGGAGTCGTATACTTGCTGAGATGCTGAACAAGTCACTTAATCTCTGTGTCTGGACACTTCATAAATGCTTGTTGCCTAGGCTGGACTCAGTTTTCCCATCTGTCAAATGGGAATAATAATAGCACTTACCTCACAGGGTTGTGTGAATCAAACACAAAAGTGCCTGGAAAGAACTTGGCCCCCCCCTTAAGATGCTAATAAATTCAGGCTGTTCCTATTCCGGGGTGGTCCCTCCTGGGGAAGCCGTTTTGTGCCTCAGGCTCTGCTAGGAGGGAAGTGGCAGGACCAGGAGCTGAACCCAGGACCTGGGGCTCTTTCCACTGTACAGACACAGGGCACAGGGCTGCCTTGAGGCTCAATCGATGGCCGAGCATTTATTAAGCCCCACCGTGTGCAGGCACAGAGGTTCCCAAGGAGTGTTCTCTTCTTCCTAAGGCAGGTTAGTCTATGCAGATTATATGTAATATAATAATATTACATAATAATAATAAATGTAATAGATCGGTGGTTTGGGGGGAGGCCAGAGACAGGGAAGGTTTTTGTGGAAAAGGCTGTGCTCCAGCTGGGTCTAGAAGGCAGTGAGGGAGTCTCTGGGCCTCAGTTTCCTTATCCGTAAAGGGGGACGCCCAGATGACCTCTAAGATCGAGTTCTAAATTGATGAGCTTCTATGTGCGTGGAAGTGGACTGGAAGCTCGCTTAGGGCAGGAGCCCTTGTCTCAGCCAGCTCTGTCTCCTGGTGCCCATCGGTGTTTGCCTCAGATCTTCCTACTGACCTCGGGGGCTACAGAGATAAGGACAGGAGAACCACGAGGTGACAGAGACCAACAATCAGCAGACATCCCCTGCTGCCTTCTCTCGAATGGGGGCTCCTTTCATTGTGTTGCGGTCAAACAGGGACTAAAAGCGGGGTGGACTCGGACTCTCCTGAGCTCCTGGGCACGGGATTGACCGCAGGGAGGAGGGATTTCAGAGCCGCTCACTCCTTTCCCCAAAGCCCCTGACAAGTGTGGGGGTTTCCAAGGGACCCCAGGAGGAAAATTACTGCAGGGCGGGCGGAAAAGGGGAACGACGAGGATGGGATTCGAACCCACGCGTGCAGAGCACAATGGATTAGCAGTCCATCGCCTTAACCACTCGGCCACCTCGTCCCGCCGCGGGCTCGCTTCTCTGCGCAGCCCCTTGTCCCTGCGCCCGGCGGCGGCGCGCTCAGCGCCAGCCTTTTCCTTCTCCTCCCCCTCCTCCCTGGCCCCGGACTGCGGGAGAGCGGCGCGCGAGCTCCCGTCCGGGCCAGGTGTGCGATTTCAGACAAGCCGGAGGCGGGGGGGGGGGGGGGGAGGGAGAAGGGGGCGAGGGAGGGAGCGAGAGAGCCCCCCCCTTCCCTCCCAGCTCCGGGAGGGCTCGTCACCTCGCTTCCTGCCCACTCTCGCCCAGCACGCCCACGCTCGCGTTTTCTTTTCTAAGTGTGGCCCCCAGCCCGCGGGCCCCAGGTTCCCAAGCCGCGAGCGGGCTACAAGGAAACGTCCCGCCCGCCGCAGACCTCTGTGGGCACGTCCCGTGCTCCCAGGGAAAGATTGAAGCTGGGGAGTGGGGGGGGGTAAACGGGGGCGCAGGTGTCAGGGGATCTCCTTCCACGACCACATTTGTTTGCGACTCTAGTATCGCGTGCATTGTGTCCTCCCTCCCTCCCTCCATGGGCGAGTGGACATTCCATCCGAAAAGTGGGTTTGCAGACGTTTTGTCCCCTTCCTTGCATTCCTGGGGCAGCCGGGGCGGGGGGCTTTGCACCCTGGAGAGCACGCTGCCCTGGGTTCTTACTGGGGGTTGCAAGTAGGGCAGCAAGGGAGGAAGGCTCAGGACACCTTTGCAAGGCCACCACTTGTCCCCCTTCTGAAATACTTGGCTTGCAGCCAAGGCAGCGCACCCCCTTCCCTCACATTCCTATGAGAACCGGGGCGGAGGGGGGGGGGTCTATACTCTTATACTCCCCCCAACTCCCGCACACAATGCATACAAGGACCTGCGCAGCCGCAGTAGCCGCCGCAGCCCCAGCCGCCGCAACGCGGCTCGCCGCGGGGGGCGCGCGGAGCCGCGGCGCGCCGCTGCAGTGCCTCCTCCTGCTGGGCAGAGGGCGAGCTCGCGCGCCCCGGCGGCTCCGCAGTGCCCGGCCAGCGGCGGCGGCGGCAGTAGCAGGGACAGCACAGCGGCGGCGGCGGCGGCGCGGCGCTCCGCTCGGCCCGGCTCGGTTTCCCTCCTCGCCGGCTCCCCTCCCCCCGGCCCCGGCCGGCCCGGGCTGCGCGCGATGCCCAACCCGCTGGCAGTGGCGGCGGCGGCGGCGGGCGGCGGGCACGCGGCGGGCCGCTGCTCGGCCTATAAGCTGGCGCTGGCCGCGCTGCTGGCCGTGGCGCTGCTGCAGTTCGTCTACCTGTCGCTGCTGGCCGGGCTGCACGGCCGCGAGCAGCGGCGCCGCTACGGGCAGCTCTTCCCCGGCGGGGCGGCCCTGGGCGCCAGCCTGCAGCGCCGCGCCGCCGAGAGCGCCAAGGAGCAGCTGCGCGCCGTGCTGGCGGCCGGGGGCGCCCTGGACGCCAGCGGCGACTACCGCGTGTACCGGCACGTGCTGGGGGACCCCTCACGCCGCCCGCGTGACGCCCTGCTGCTGGCCACGCATGCCAGCCTCAGCAACCTGGGCCATGTGGGTACGCTGCTGGAGCGCTGGGCCGGCCCGCTGGCCGTGGCCGTGTTCGCCGCGCGGCCTGACGAGGCGCAGCTGGCCACGGTGCTGACCTACGCGCTGGGGGCGCTCTGTACGCAGGCCGTGCGCGACCGCCTCACCATGCACCTCGTGTGCCCGGCGCGCACCGAGGCCGCCGTGCCCGATCCCCGCGAGCCCGGCGAGTTCGCGCGTATCAGCAGCTGCACCGACGTATTCACGAGCTTGGGCGCCCGGAGCCGCTCCGGGCGCAACTACGCGCTGGCCACCAACGTCTCCTACCCCAACAACCTACTTCGGAACGTGGCCCGAGAGGGCGCCGGCCATGCCCTCGTCGTGGACGTGGACATGGTGCCCAGCGAGGGCCTTTGGACCGGCCTGCTGGAGCTGCTGGCCCTGGGCGAGGGCAAGGCCGGTCGGGCGCTGGTGGTGCCGGCCTTTGAGATCCGCCAGGGGGTCCGTGTCCCCCGCACCAAGATTGAGCTGATGCGTTTCCTTAAGATGGGACACGTGCGCCCATTCTATGCGGAACTGTGCCCCCGTTGCCAGGCGCCCACCAACTACACTCGATGGCTCACCCTGCCCCCGGGGGGACCCCTGCGTCCTGCCTACCGGGTGACCTGGCAGGACCCTTGGGAGCCCTTCTATGTGGCTGGAGGTGCAGTGCCCTCCTACGATGAGAGGTTTCGGCAGTATGGCTTCAACCGCATTAGCCAGGTGCCAGATCCTCTCTCCCTGGGGTGGTAGGGAAGGGGGTGGCAGGAGGTTAAGCAGCCACTTTAACCTTTCCCCCTCCCCCTTCCTGGCAGGCCTGTGAGCTCCACGTGGCAGGGTACGAGTTTGAGGTACTGAATGATGCCTTCCTAGTCCATAAGGGCTTCAAGATGCCGGGGGACTTCCACCCCCAGAAGGAGGCAGAGAACCAACGCAACAAGATCCTCTTCCGACAGTTCAAGCAGGAATTGAAGATGAAGTACCCGGACTCCCCGAGGCGATGCTGAGCTGCTGAGCTGCTGAGCCCCAGGCGCAGCAGCCTCCAAAGGCAGGGCTGGGGCCTTGGGCTCTTTAGGTTTCCCCCTCAGGCCTGTGGGAGGCAAGAGGGGCTAACCCAGTCCTTCCCCCTGGGGGTGGGCCTTTTTTAGGTGGGTGATGAGCTCTGAAGTGACAAAGCCAAGAGGTAAGATTCTGTGGGGGGTTGGAAAGGGAGTGGGGACTTTGGGAGAAGATATAAGCTTCAGTTCAAGAAACCTCAACTGTGGTTCCCAGGTAGAAGCTAAAAGTCCTTCATTCTTCTCATTCTGCATATCCCTGGGTCCCTGCCCTTTGTCTCCACTGCTTATCTTGGGCCACTCTCCTCCCCTCTCTGGGCCTCAGTTTCCCCATCAGTAAAGTGAGAGAGTTGGACTAGATGACCAACGTCTCTTTCACCTCTGAATCTGATGGGTTAAGTGAATGGAGGAGGTTGGGAGTCCTGGACACCAGCCCCAACACTGCCTCGGACTTGCTGTGGGACCTTGAGCAAATTCCTTCCTCCCCTGATCCTCAGCTTACATGTCTGTAAGGGAGAGAATTGGACTCGGTGACCTGTGAAGTCCCATCCAGCGCTAAGGTTTGGCTCCTGTGACTGGCACAGCCCTGGGAATCAGGATGGGTGGGGAAGGAGCCCCATTGGGGAGAGGAAAGCCCCATCCGAAATAGGTTGCAGAGCCAGGAACTTGGACTTGGATGATCATATGCCAATAAACCAGTGTTCACGTGGACGAGCATGTCTCGGTGTTGTTCCCTTTCAGCATCCGGGTGAACCTTGGAAGTCAAATCCCTTGAATAGCAAACCTCTTAGTTTCCTCATCTGTTAAATAGCAGCAATAATCATGTGTTATATTTTATCTCCCCGGGTGGTTGTGAGGTTCAAAGAAGAGAAGGACTGTAAGGTGCGGTACACGTGGGGATGTTTCCTTATTGTCCCTTCCACCCTAGGGACCTTGGTTTCCCCCTCAGTACTAAGTGAGTAAGTGGGAGTGGCCGCTACTCCGGCCGATTTGCCCAGAGCGCTGGGGGCCAAGTAGGGGCGAGTTCCTGGGGCTGCTGTCGGGCGGAGTGCAGGATGAAAGAGAAATTCCCACGGCCTTGGCCCTCTGCTAGTTAAAAGGCCTGGGGAGCGTTCCCAGTTGCTATGGGAACGCAGGGTGCCGGCGGCGTCCCACAGTCCCTCGCGGCTCGGCGCTCCTTAATGACGTACTCATCATCGGGTTCCCGCTCGCTCCTCGGGGGCGGGCCTCGATGCGCTCGCCCCGCCCTGAGGGGCAGGGCCAGGAGAGAGACTTCCGGGACGCTGCCGGCTGCGTCTGTCGCGGCCCCCCACCCGGACCCCCAGAGCAGCCGCCTGGATCTGGGACCCCCGGCGAGAGGTTCGTTCCAGCCGCGTTTCTCGCCCCCCCCCCCCGCGGCGCAAGCGGTGGTAGCGTCCGCCCGGGCGGGTTCAATGGCCTGGACCGGACCACGGCTCGGGGTAGGGGGAGGATGGTCCTGATCCCTTGAGGTGGGAGACTCAGCGCCGTGACAGTGGGCAAGTCCCTGGGCCTCGGTGTCCACCGTACAACGGGCATCCCCCCGGCTCCGGCTGCCCCTGAGACCATCCGACGCTGGCTCCCCGTTGGGGTTACCATCTTCGGCCTGGAGGCTTCGGACACTCCTCCCCCCATCTCCTCCGGGCTGGACCTCGGGATTACTCCTCGTTTGACTAAGCCTACAAATAACAAAAAGTGAGGCGGACCCTGCCCTCCAGGGGCTTAGCCTCTAGAGCCCCTGGGAGGTTAAAAGGGGGAGAGGGGCGTGGTGGAGGCTCGGGAGGTGACCCCGGGTAGGGCAGACCCATGTCTGTTGGCGCAAGTGGTAGACGCGGGACCTTTGCCTGGTTTGGCCAGGGTCTCCTGCCCGGGTCGTTGGCGAGATGAGACCGGTGCGATCCGCAGCCTTCACAGCTGGCCAAGTGAGGCCTCTCCTCGTGGCCCGAGGTCTCCAGGGGGGCGCCCCAGAGGCCAGGGCTTGGCTCAGTGCTTGGGTCAGTGGTCCTTCAGATTTGGGGATGACCAGGCTGAGAGGAATGGCTAACCTAGTGGATGCTGGAGCCCGGATCTAGGGGGTCAGACAAGCTAGAGCACCCCCCCCCCCAGCGCTACCTTCAGGAGGGAGAGATGGAAAGTCACGTGCTTAGGTCCAAAGAACCCCCTTCCCAGGGGTGAGATCAGAGCCCCAGGGATGGGCAGCAGATGTTCCGGGAAAGTTCTGGGGCTCTTCATGAAATGAAAGTGCTCCCAAAAGCCAGAAAATTAATTGGAGAGGCCCAGACAAGAAAAAAGGAGGTGCCAGTCCCACTGTGTGCTCTCTTGTAGTCACACTAGATGTGAGTCAAACCTGTGGGCGGGTGGGGCACGGTTGTGAAGGATAAAGAGGCTGGAGAGTATCCCGAATGGGGTAGCTGATGGTCAAGGGCCTTGGTCGCACATCTTATAGAGATCAGTCTGTTCGGTTAGTAAGCATTAACTGCCTACTGTGTGCCAGGCACTGGGCTGAGTACCAGTGGGTGCATGTACAGAGTCCAAAATGTAACTGGTGAAAAATGGGGAGAGGCCATCCTGAATCTCCCCTCACCCCCTTTCAAATAAGGGCCCTGGAGCCCAAGAGTCTCAGGCGCTGTGAGCACCAGCCAGATGTTGTCTTACAGCATAGGAGCTCTCCCATGGATCAGGCTATGGAAGGGGCTGGACACAGGTTGAGCCTGGAGAAGACTTGGGGAGGATGGAGTAGTCTCATTCTTTTTGCTTTTTTTATTTTGGTGAGGCAATTGGGGTTAAGTGACTTGCCTAGGGTCACACAGCTAGTAAGTGTTAAGTGTCTGATGCCAGATTTGAACTCAGGTACTCCTGAATTCAGGGCTGGTGCTTTATCCACTGTGCCACCTAGCTGCCCCTGAGTAGTCTCATTCTTGTTCAGCTTGGCCCAGAGGGCAGAGCCAGGAGCCAGTGGGGGGGGGGGCATTGAGGCCCGTTGAAGCTGGAGGTAGATGGGCCCTGTTCCCAGTAGGGTGGAAGGGCTTCACAAGTTAGCCAGCCATGTGGTGGGAATTCCTTTGGTGGGCCGGCCTAGAGGCTGCCAGGTTCTGTGGTTCTGTGCATGGCCGGCATGACCTGCCAAAACACATTCCCAGTGGGTCCTCACCAGGCTTAACTCACTGAGCATCAGAAATGTGCTGGTGTCAGGGAGACAAGGACACCCTCAGGAATCGGAGACTCTGGGCATTTGATTCAGGCGGTGCTGACTGATAAAAAGGTGGAGCTGGGTCTTTGATGACTCTCCACTGGGCTTTGAATTCTCTGGACAAGGCCAGACCTCCCATGGGGGACCTGAGCAAGGTTTTGGCCAAGCAGCTGCTCAGGACTCTGTTGTTTGTTGTTGGGTCATGTCCAGCTCTCTGTAAAGTTTGGGGTTTTATTGGCAAAGATGCTGGAGTGGTTTGTCATTTCCTTCTCCAGCTCATTTGACAGATGAGGAAACTGAGGTAAAGTGACTTGCCTAGGGTCACCCAGCTAGGGTTTGAGGCTGGATCGGAACCCAAGAAGAGGAGGCGATCCTTGCTGCTGATACTCGACCCAAGTCAGGTGAACTGACAAAACAGCAGCTGACTTTTGCTAAATCCTAAGAACTAAAATGCCTCAAGAGCAACTGGCTCCTTGTTCCTCCTCCTGAGGAAAGCCCCCTTTAAAACGAGCTGGGAGTGGGCAGCTGGGTCTGCTAATGGGAGAGCCCTGATCAGGAAGACCTGAGTTAGACCCAGCCTCACTCAGATACTTAGTTGCGGTTTGGAGGTAAGTCATTAACTTGTCTGCTTCAGTTTTCTGAGCTGTCAAATGAAGATAACAGCACTTACCACCCATGGCTGTTGGGGAGATGGAACGAGATGTTGGTACGATATTGATCCTGGACCCTGGCACACACGTGGTGCTTGTTTCTTTGCAGTGCTGGGGAAATGTTATTATTTTTTATTAACCTTTAAGGGCAGAGGAAGAGCTAATTTTGGGGCTGCAAAGGTCTTCTGTGGAAGCCTCCTTCTGGTAACTCATCTACATGGAATTTGCTTGGATTGTTTTGGCCTCAGAGCTCCCTGGGAATCTAGGCTCCAGCTCCTTCGGGGGGGGGGTCTTTGGGAGAATGCTGGCCTCTCCCTTTCTCTCTGTATTTCTGGTGAGGCCCGTCCCAGGGTTTAGATGGGGACTCCCTTTAGAATTAAGCTTGGTTTTTGTCTTTCGTTATATGCCGTGTGCCTCAGCCCCCTGACTCTGGGTTAGATTCCTTCCTGTGCTGAGCTCACCACCTTCCCCAGGACAGTACTTAACATGGGAGGGCTCCTCTCTTCCTCCCTGGTGGGAGCCCCATGTCCAGTCAGTGGGGCCTCAGATCTTGTTTCCTTCCCCTCTGACCTGCCACTGCGCTGGGCCAGGCCCCATCCCCTCATGCCTGGAAAGGTCTTTGTTTGACCTCTAGTCCAGCCATAAATTGGCCTCCCTACTACTCTTCATCTCCTGAACTCCATCTGCTCTCTCCGCCTTTGCCCAGGCTGGCTCTCCCCCACCCCCACATTGCTTACCTTCCCTGGCTTCCTTGTAGGGTCTCTCCCCTTTGTCCTCTTCCCACCCGCATCCACCTGGAAGTCCCTTGTGTACATTTGAGTGTAAGCTTCCTGAGGGCAGGAACTGCACCTGCGTTTTCTTTGTGAGTCTGGGGCTTAGTTCTGTCCCTGGGGCACCCCTGATAACTGATGGATGGATGGAAACCCAGGCCCCATGTGACTGAACTAGCCAGATCAGGGCATAGATTTCCACCCGAAGGGACCTTGGACTCTGTTTAGTCCAACCCCCCCATTTTACAGAAAAGGAAACTGAGGCAGAGAGGGGAAGTGACTCGTCTGGGGTGAGATTTGAGCCCGAGTCCAGTGCCCTCTGTGATCCCTGTTACATGCCAGAGTCCAGGCTTTCAGACACCACATCTGCTCGCCAGCCACCCCCCGCCCAGGACAAATGACTTGCCTGCCATCCCCGGCCACGTTGCCTTAGCAAGGACACTTCAAGTCATGATGGGTTCCCTTCTGGCCGTTGGCACTTGGCTGCCCCGGGCAGAGCCCTGACCTCTGAGGTGCTGGCCTGGGCCCACATGGCTGACGGTCTGGCTCATCACCAGCCTCAGAGACCTCGTGCACCCTTGCTATTTGACAGAATTGAATTTGTCTCAGCAGGACACAGTTCTGGGGGCTTCACAGTCGGTGAAGTGTGTTCTCCAGCTTGTTTTAGGGGTTGGATCTGAGCCCCCATAGGGAAGTTCCCAGCCCCAGTGGACAGCTCACCGTCCTTAGTATCAAGTGCCTCCCCGCTTTGGCACTTCCTTCGCTCCTATCCCTAATCAGAGCCTAGGATGGTCCTAAGAAGTCCTCTCTCTTCTCAGAGTGATGCCGAGCCAGCCCCTGAGCCAAGAAGCCAGGGCCATGGAGGGGGACGGGGACTCTGCCCCCGAGATGAACGGGCTGGAGGAGGAGGCCAGCGAAGATGAGCAGAGCAGTAGCCAGGCAGAGTCCGAGGGTGAGAGTTCAGGTAAGCCTGCTGGGTCCCGGCCCGGAGCAGCCCACACTTCCTTTGTTCGGAGGACTGACCGGCCCTCTGTCCCACAGAAATGGATGAGGAAGACTGTGAGCGCCGCCGGGTCGAGTGCCTTGGGGAGATGTCGGAGCTGGAGAAGCAGTTCTCAGAGCTAAAGGAGAAGTGAGTTTGGGCAGCTGCCCCCGCTCCTTAGTACTGACTCTGCCACTAACTTTCTAGGTGACCTTGGGCCACGGTTTCTTCCTCTGTCAAATGAGATGGTAAAGGTGAACTCCTTGTTTCTCAGGCTGTTCAAGGAGCGGCTGAGCCAGGTGCATTTCCGGCTGGAGGAGGTCGGGGCAGAGCGTGCCCCTGAGTACACCGAGCCCCTTGGGGGACTTCAGCAGAGCCTCAAGATTCGAATTCAGGTGGCAGGTGAGAGCCCTGCCCCTGAAGCCCTTGAAGCTGTCCCTCTGCTTCCCAGGCAGCCTTCTCCTCATCCTCTCTCCTGCCCTAGTCCCCACCACCACCTTTCTTTGGGTCCTGCCTGCCAGCCAGCCCTGGAGCCCCAAGCAAGAGCCACCGCCCATTGCTCCTTCTCCCACCAGGTATCTACAAGGGCTTCTGTCTGGATGTGATCAGGAATAAGTATGAATGTGAGCTTCAGGGAGCCAGGCAGCACCTGGAGGTGAGTGGAAAGGGGGCAGAGCAGGCTTAGGGAGGGGTTCCAGCCACTTCCAGTGCCCCCCCAGGACTCCCAGGCTCCCCCCCCAGGCCTGGCCAGCACCCTCTCCCCCCCTCCCTCTGGCCTGGCTAGTGTCCCCTTTCCCCCAAGCCTGGCCAGTGCTCCCCCTCCCCCAAGCCTGGCCAGTGCCCCCCCCCCCCCAGGCCTGGCCAGTACCCTATCCCCCCTCCAAGCCTTTGCCTACCTGTGAGCATCCTTTTCAGAGCGAGCGGCTGCTACTCTATGATGCCCTCCAGGGGGAGCTCCAGGAACAGATTCAGCGACTAGAGGAGGACAGGCAGAGCATGGACATCAGCTCTGGTGAGAGGGCAGTGGCCGGGTGGGGGGGTGGGGGGCCCGCCCCCCCTGGCCCTGCTGACCCACTGACCCCTCTCTTTGCTGCAGAGTGGTGGGATGACAAGCTACACCCCAAAGGGAGATCGCGGTCCTGGGAGTCCCTGCAGCCGGGCAAGAGGAAGAAGGCGCCCCTCGTCTCTGGTATCCTTATGCCTGAGGGGCCTAGTGGAGGGGGCCATGTCCGGGTCCTGTCTCTGGCGCCTCCCGGCTGGAACACCTCGGGTGAAGCAGCCACTGCATCGTGCCCCAGGCAGGGCTTTGGGCAGTCATGGCATCAGTGGAGAGGATTCCTGCCTCGAGGAATCACAGGCCTGGACCAAAGCACCGTCCGCCTGCCTTCAAGCAGTCATGGGGGGGCGGGGGATACTGCATACGGTCAGCGCACTAGAAATGAGGGGGGATTCAGCAAGCATGTGGGGGTGTCCAGTGTGAGCCAGGGACTGCAGGCGCATCAGGCCTTCCTTGCCCTCTGCTGCAAGGGGGCCCCCATGGCGATGTTGGCATCAGAAAGGAACGTGGCCCCTGGCTGAGCCTTGGAAGGAGCCAGGGCTGCCCTGGACAGCATGAGAGGAAGCTGGGCATGGAGGCTGCCCGGGGGGGCCCTACGTGGTCCTCTAGGCATTCGGAAGCCACTGGAGCTTCCTGAGTAGGGACACGGCCCAGTTTGCTCCAGGCCATGGGACGACCCCCAGAGCAGCTGTGGGGAGGATGGGCCTGGAGACTGGGGGCCATGAAGGACGAGCTCTGGCCCCTGACTGGATGGTGGGGAGGTGCTGGCGGTGGAACCCGTGCTCCGCACCCAAATAGTGATTCCCCAGAAGGCACAGCGGGGGCGGTGACAGGGAGGGGCCTGCTCCCTCCCCACTAGGCCTGGTTTCTGGTTTCCTTGACTCCTTCCCAGGCCCGTATATTGTCTACATGCTGGAGGACGTGGACATTCTAGAGGACTGGACGGCTATTAAGAAGGTAGGAGGGTGAGAGGAGATAGCCACAGTAGCAGGGCTGGCTCCTCTTGACTGCTGCCCACTTTGGGGGCTGGGCACACACGAGCCAGTGAGATAGTCCCTGCCCTCGAAGAGCTGGCTGCTTGGGACCCAGCCCTGAGGGGTGGGGGCGTGGCCTGGTCTGTGCCGGATCAGCTGGGTGCCTCTGAGGGCAGAGTCCAGATGTGCTTTGGGAAGAGGAGGTGGAGGCGACAACCCACAGGGAGGGTCAAAGGAAGGAGCGCCGGCTTTGCTGTCAGGACTTTGCTACCACTAGCTGGGTGACTGTCATCATGCATGAGCATGCATCGGGGCAGATGGTGCCAGGCACCGGGCAAAGCACTGGGGTCCCTGTCACTGGAGGGGGGGACATGGCCAGACCTGGGCTTTAGGAAGATCCCTTCAGTGACTGAATGGAAGCTGGACTGGAGTGGGGAGAAACTGAGGCTGGCAGACCCCTCAGTGTGAGGGGGCCTGCACCTGGTTGGAGGCATGTTCTGGAAATGTGGAGGAGGTTGTGTGAGTGGGGTAGAGGAGTCTAGGATGGTGGTAGCCTGCATGGGACGCTGGGGCTTAGAGCGGGCTTAGGGCTGGACCCACCCGGGAATCATCTGCACAGAGATGACTGTTGGATCCATGGGAACTGAGGATGGCTGGGATGGGGAAGAGGGAGCTCATGAGAAAGGTTGGGGCAGAAGCCACAAGGAGCTTGGGGAGGAAGAACAGGGAAGGCTCCCTGGCTCTGAGAGGAGCCCATGGAGGAGGGGCCCGGCACCGCAGATGATGTCACCCTGACTCGTAGAGGCCCCTCTGCTCCATTTTGTGCAGCCGATGGCAGCATGTGAATGGCTGGGAAGGCATGGCCAGGATAGGCTGAGGCGCCTCGCGGGGGGCTGGGGTGCAGAGTGAGCCAACCAAAGGGTCAAGATGGGGAGGGGGCGACGGCCCAGGAAAGAAGAGAGAAGGGGAGCTGGAGGTGGCCTGGAGGACCAAGTCAGCAGGAAGAGAGAGTGATACAAGATCCGGGTACTGAGCAACGTTGAGGCCGAGGGCATGGCCGGCTGGGGGGGGGGGGGCGTGCCGTGGAGGTCATGGGAGATGAGTGCACTGAGGGAGGTTCCTCCTGGCCGGCTCTGCTGACCTCGGAATGCCACAGGAGCCTTCCCTGTTCCCCAGCAGCTGGTGCAGCCTCTAACCCTCATTCAGCATGAAGGGATCCCTTTGATTTGGGGCTTAGCGGCTTATATCTGAAAGTGTGGAGTGTCCCTTCCCAGATCACCTGTCCAGGTGAAGGGAGGCCCAGCAAAGGGAAGCGTGGGGCAGTGGGAGCCTGGGTGGAATGTCTGCCTCTGCTGTCCTGCCTAGAAACCCCTTTAAAGCCATCAGGGTACACATACTAGCTCTGGAGTCCAAGGCCCTGGGTTCAAATCTCACCTCAGGTTTGCTTCCTGTGTAACCTTGGGTCAGTCCCTTAACTTCTTATTCATAAAACACAGGCACAGCTGGCCTAACTGGACTCTGGGGTCCCATAATCCCTGACCCATTAAGGATCAGGGACTTGGGGAATAAGGACACTTGCTTGAAGATGTCACGCTACTCTTTCTTCTCTCCCCAGGCTAAGGTGGCCGTGTCCCCACAGAAGAGGAAACCTGAGGGTAAGAGTGAGTCTGTGAAGCTGCCCATCCCACTCGGAGAGGGACCACGGGGCGGGTGTTGAGGGGCAAGAAGGAGGGTGCGTGGTACGGGGAATGTTGAAAGAAGTGGGGCAGGTGACCCTGCTTGGCCAACAAGCTACCCAATCTGGGGCGTGAGACTTGAACCCAGGGCCTTGGACTCCAGAGCTAGTATGTGTACCCTGATGGCTGACTCACACCTGGACACGCCATGGCCTCCCCCAAGGATACCTGTCCAGCAGCCCACGTAGGCCTGCCCACAGCTGATTTCATGTCTTCCAGGCCCTGAAGGGCAGACAAGCTGCACCCAAGGCCTGAGCGGACACCTGGGGCTCCTGGACCGCCTCCTGGGCCCTGCAGCCACCAGATGACTCCGTGGCCCGCACTCTGCCGCCCTTTCCTCCACTGTCTAGCCTCATGACAGCCGGGATGCCACCGGGCTTCAGATGTGGGGCTGACCCAGGCGTCCTGGACGCCCAGAGCTGCTAGACTCTAAGAATGTCCCTTTGCCCACCCCTCCCCCCCCAGGCCCAGGGCCGGCTGCCGGGGCAGGGCCGGGCCCTTGGAAGCTCCTTGAGATGACATCCGGGGATTGAGAAGGGAGGAGCCCAGTCCTTCTGGGGTCCTGGGGATCGGAATCATGGGAACATAATTAAAATTAAATAATGAAAATGACTTCTCCCTGGCTCTTGTGTACCTGTTCTCCCCCCACCCTCCTCCGCTGCGAGCATGCTGACGTGGTCTCGGCAGGGGGCACACAAGCCCTCTCTGCCCAGCGGCAGCCTGAGGCCCTGGTTGGCCTCCCAGCAGACCAGGCACTCACCACTGGGCTTCCTATCAGAGATGGGCCTAACGGGTGCAGGGGGGCTCAGGGGAATCCTGTCACATCAGGGTGGGACAGGGCTCCATTCTTGGCCTCATGATCAGTCACAGATTAGAGGGAGAAGAGTAAGCACCTGCCTCAGGGGGTCCTGAGGCTCCAAAGGGATATTTGTAAAGCACCTAGCATAGTCCCAGGCGCATAGTGGGTGCTTCTGTTTGTTCAGACCGCTCAGGTCAGGGCTGAGCCAGTTCCTTTGGCCGCCCTGCTCTTGCCCACGGCCCCAGGTGCCTGTTAGCTCCTGTACCTGGGAGAGGCCCTGCTGGAGGCTGGGCGCCTCAGGAATGCACTGTGGGAGGAGCTGCTTCCCGGATGGACCCACCTGCCCCAGCTCAGCTGGACTGGACCCAGGGAATGATTTGGGGGGAATGCACTGATGACCTCCCAGCCAGGCTTTTCCAACCCCCCTTAATGCTGTCAGTACCACCCCCAGAAAAAGGGGGTGGTTACCATGGAAATGATGTGGGGGGACATGCAGCCTCCTCACCATGGCAACCTGAGCTACAAGCCCAATGCAGCTGCAGCGGGGGAAGCCGGCCCGTGACCGTGAGGGGGCACTCTCCTACCTGGGGAGGGGCTGAGCCCAAGGATGGGCAGGGTGATGCCCCAAGGGTGAGTCACCGGGCCCTGCGTGGGCCCAAGGCACATGCCCAGCTTAACCCACTCCTGCCTCCACTCCCGTCAGCTGCGGCTTTGGGGGAAGCTAGGGTGGTGGAGCCGAGCTGAGACACTGGGGGCACCGGGGTCCCTGGGCACCCTAGGGTGCTAAGCAGGCGGCGCCAGCAGGAGCCGAGGCAGCTGGCACCGTGTGGGCCTGGCAGGGGTGCTGTGGGCAGAAAAGAGTTAACATGTTGGGGTGTGCCAGGGCTGAGCTCCCTTCAGGAAGTGTTACTCACTGGGAATGTGACTGCGCCTTCGCTCGGGGCCCTGGATTCTTGGTCTCCAGAGGAGGGAAAGGGGGCCCTGCAGAGCCCTCTGCCCCAGCCATGGAGCTTTCTGGGGAAGCCAACGGCCCTGGTCTCCTGCCCCCCACCAGGGCCGGCTCCACCTCCAGGTACCTGCCCGAGAAAACTTGGGGAAGTTGGAGGCTTGGAGCGGGGGAGGGGAGAACTGGAGGTGGGGGGAGGAGATTACACAGAAGGATAGGGGGAGCAGGAGATGGGACGGGGAGGGAAACTAAGGCAAGGGATGCCAGTGGGAGGGTGACCCCCACAAGAAGCAGCCTCACAGGCCAGGGAAGACTTGGCAGGCAGCAAAGGAGTCAGATGCTCTTCGGACCTCTGTCTATGTCTCTCTTGCAGCCTGGCCCGAGACCCCGTCTATGACATCCCTGAGGCCCGGGGAGAGCAGGCTGGTCAGCTGCGGGGCCCCGTGCGCACAGTGAGCCTGCGGGAGCGGCTGCTGCTCACCCAGCCCGTGTGGCTACAGCTCAGTGCCAATGCCGCAGCTGCCCTCCACGTGCTGCAGAGGGAGCCCCCCGGGGTGAGGGACGACAGGATGGCCACACGCCTCACCCACGTCCAGGGCCTTCCTCCCGGGATGAGGCGAGGGGCAGGGAGGATGTGAGGGAGAGCAGCGCCCCCGCTCCTCTGAGCCTCCCCCTCTCCCTCAGCAGACGTTCCTGGTTCGGAAATCCAACACCAGACAGTGTAAGGCCCTGTGTGTCCGGCTCCCTGAGGCCTCGGGACCTTCCTTTGTCTCCAGTCACGACATCCACGAAACCCCAGAGGGTGAGACCTGGGGGAGGAGAGGAATGGCAGGCCTTGGGGGCAGGCGGCCAAGTCTGCTGGTGGGGAGAGGGCTGGCAGGAAGGATAAGGGGGCTGCCCCTTCCCATCATGGACTCGGCTCCTTCCTTGCAGCCGTCTCCCTGGAGGGCTCCGACCTCTCTTTCCCGGACCTGATCCAGCTCATTGCCACCTACTGTGAAAGCCGGTGAGCAGCCTGGTGCCCCCCCCCCCCCGCCGCCCCCTCAATGAGGAGCACACAGCATGCAGCCCTGGCCTGGCCCAGCCCCAGGTTCCCCTTCTTCCCATCCGGGAAGGCCCCTGCTCCAAACTCTCACACCCTTGGGGACCAGGCAGGGACCAGGAGCCTCCAGCCTGACTTAGAGCCCCCTCTCTGCCCCCCAGGGACATCCTGCTCCTCCCTCTCCAGCTGCCCAGAGCCGTCCGCAGAGCCACTACCCACAAAGAGCTAGAAGCCATATCTCACCTGGGCATGGGTATGTACCCTGTGCTTTTCTGAACCAGAGCCAGGAGAGGAGGGTCCCAGTGGACCCCTTCCTCTTCCTGGAGTTCTAGCATCCTAACTCCCTCCTGCCCTTAAAAAAAAAGTGGCATTTCCCCTTGGAAGAGACCTTAGAGGTCATCTCCTGAGTGATCCAAGCCCCCCATGGTATAGATGGGGCAATGAAGACCCAACCCCCTCACACCACAAAAGGGGAAACAGGCTCAGGGGCCTGAATTCTTTCTTTTGCCCAGAGTTCTGGAACTCATCCTTGAACAGCAAGGCCCATCGAGGTCTGGCCATCCCTTCTCCTGAGGCCCCACCGATTCCCCGACTGAAACCTCGATCCCCAGAGGAACTGGACCAGGGGACCAGGGGAGCCCTCTGCTTTTTCAATCCCTTATTCCCTGGGGATCTGGGCCCGGCCAAACGGGAGAAATTCAAGAGGAGCTTCAAGGTTCGTGTATCCACTGAGACCTCCAGCCCGTTGTCACCCCCTACTGTCCCACCACCCCCCGTGCCAGTGCCCCCTGGGGGTCCCTCCACCCAGACTCACACTGTGCCGCCTCGAAGGCCACTGAGGAGGGAAAGCTCTGGGGGCTACCGGGTCCCAGGGAGCCCTAACCCCAGCATGCCTCCTCTGCCCTGTCTGCCCTCCCTGCGCGAGGTGGACAGCGGCTCCCCCAGCAGCTCGGAGGAGGAGGAGGGCCCACCTGGCGGCCTGGCCTCATCCCCTCGCCCCGGCCGTCGTCGCCGGCTGCTTCGATCCATGAGCGATGCCTTCTGCTCCCTCCTGGCCCCCGAGAGGCAAGTGGCCCGAGCCGTGGTGGAGCTGGCTCAGGACAGACAGACGGTCACTGGACAACTGGTACAGGACCTGCTGACCCGGGTGCGAGCTGGGCCGGAGCCCCAGGAGCTGCAGAAGGTGCGGGAGGTGCTGAGTCAAGCCCGGAGCCTGCTGGCAGCTGAGCTGGCCCAAGAAAAGCTATTGGCTGAGGAGCGACTGGGTGAGTGGCCCCACTCCAGCTCTGAGACCCCAGGCTCATCTTCGGTCCCATCCTGCCCATCTCCCCCCAACCCACCTCCCTGGGAGTTCCTGCTCATTTAACACTCCCTCGTGCCCCTGCCCACAGAGGAGCCACATGACACAGTGGGCAGGATCGTGGCTGTGGGAAGCCCTGGGTTCAAATGCTAGCTGGGCCTCAGTTTCCCCTCAGTTTGTTGACTCTAAATGCCCACAGAGCTCTAGGTCTGTGACCCTGAGAGCCCCCTTCCCCTCCCCGGCCCGGCCCCCTCCTCAGAGCCTTCCTCTCGTCCCTTCCCAGAGCTTGTGATCGAGAAGTCTCTGCACCGTGCGGTGCTGAAGCCCCTCAGGCCTCTCCTCCTGGCCCGCCTGCAGCTCCGCTTTGCCAAGGACGGCTCGTTGGGCCGGCTGGCAGAGGGCCTCCAGCTGGCCAGGGCACAAGGGCCCGGAGCCTTCGGAAGCTGCCTCAGTCTCCCCTCCTCGTCCGAGATGGAGCGCATCCGCCAGAAGCTGCTGAAGCTCCTGCGGGGCTACTCGCCCTCGGCCAAGGTCACGCGCCTCCTGCAGGCCTGCAAGCTGCTGTACAAGGCCTTGAGGAACTGGGCAGGTACCGTGGCGTCCTCCAGGTGGGCAGGAGCCTAGAATGCAGGGCAGCCCGCCCGGCCCCAGGGCTAGAGCAGGGAAGAGAGGCCAAATCCTCTAGCCTATTGTAAAAGGGCCGCCAGTGGCCTGGGGCGGGGCGAGGTCACTGCCCGCCCCCTGCCCACCCCTGCAGACCCAGAGGAGACCCTCTCCCTCGCGCCTCCCTGTCCCTCCCAAGCGCTGAAGATCCAAACAGTGGAGGGGGCTGGGCTGGAGCCCATTCCTTGTGGAGCAGGGAGATGGACCGAGACAAGAGCAGTAGCCACTGGGGTCCCAGGGCCAAGGGGCAGAGAAGAGACGCGCTTGTCCCAGGTGTGGCCGAGCTGGGGTGAGGGTGAGCCAGGAGCCCCCTGTCCCAGGGTCCGTTCTCCAGCCCTCGTGTGGTCCCCAGTGAGTCTGGGGAAGGAAGGGAAGGCCCGGCCTCCCTAAGGGCTTCTCCCTCGGCAGGGGAGACTGCCGGGGCTGATGAATTCCTGCCCCTGCTGAGTGCAGTCCTGGCCCAGTGTGACCTCCCAGACCTGCTGCCCGAGGCCGAGTACATGACCGAGCTCCTTGAGCCCAACCTGCTCACAGGAGAGGGTAAGCATGCCCCTTCCCCCTCCCTGCCATGGCCCCCAATCAAGGGTCTCCCCACCTGCCCCTGGCCAGTACCTGGCCCACACCCTCACCTGAGACCTTCTCATCCTCAGGGGGCTACTGCCTCACAAGCCTGGCAGCCAGCCTGAGCCTGCTGGGGAGTTTGGGCCAGGCTGGGGCACAGCCTATCAGTCCATCCCAAGAGCTCCAGCGCTCCCTCAGCCTCTGGGAACAACGCAGGCTCCCTCCCACCGGGAACTTCAAGGTAACCTGAGGCTCCTTCCAAGACAGGGTAGAGAGTCGCAGTGGAGCAGAGCTGGGGGTGGGGATGGGAGCTTAGAACATGGGATATCGGGGCAGCTAGGTGGCACAGTGGATAAAGCACCGGCCTTGGATTCAGGAAGACCTGAGTTCAAATCTAGCCTCAGACAACTTGACACTTACTAGCTGTGTGACCCTGGGCAAGTCACTTAACCCCCATTGCCTCACCAAAAAAAGAGAGAGAGAGAGAGAGAGAACATGGGATATCAGAGAAGGGAGGAGACTCCAAACCTAGAACACAGAGGGTCTGAGCTGGGAGGAGCCTTAGAACATGGGATGTCAGGTCTGGGAGGGACCTTAGAATGTGGAATGTCAGGGCAGGGAGGAAGCTTAGAACCTAGAACACAGAGAGTCAGAGCTGGAGGAACCTTAGAACATGGAATGTCAGAGCTAGGAAGGACCTCAGAAATTAGCATACAGAGGATCAGAACTGGAGGGGCCTTAGAACCTAGGACACAGGGTCAGAGCAGGGAGGAACCTTAGAACATGAAAGAGCTGGTTTAGGAAGGGACCTTAGACAGTGCAGGGGGGTGTCTTAGAACATAGAACGTGAAATGTCAGAGCTGGAAAGAACAGAGACCTCTGTGTAAGATGAGTCATGGTGCAATTGAGATCTCTAGACTTTGATTCTGCAGACCTGGGTTCAAGTCCCACCTCTGGCACTAACTTAGTGACCCTGCTCAATCCTTTGCCTCTTGGGGCCTCAGTTTTACCCTCTGTCAAATGGGGATAACAATTCCTGCCTCAGAATTGTGAGGAAATCTGACAGAGTCCTAGAAACAGGAGCTTTCAGTTCATGCCCAGACCCAGGGGGAAAGGAGCATTTCTAGGACCTGGCCCCTGCCTCCCTCCTCCTCCTCTCCAGCCTTGTGACCATTCAGGCCCCCTCTCTTGCCGCCCCCCCCCACTTTTCCTTAGCCACAACTTGTTCCCAAGCTCACCTCTTCCAGGAAGCCTTCCCTGGTTCCCCGCCTCCCCATGCATCCTGGCATTATTCCCTAGCACAGACAGGGCCATAAGATGTCAAACCTGGAAGGGACCTTAGCGTTCCTGTAGCCCAAACACCCCGTTTTACAACTGAGGGAAACTGAGGCTCAGAGAGGGGCAGTCACACACGGCAGCCTCTGGCTGCTCTGAGCTTGGCTCCCATCTCTCCCTCATGCCGGGCACGCCCTCCCTCCTCCTATGCCTCTTAGGCCACCTCCACCAGGAAGGCCTCATCATGGCCCATGCCTGGCTTAGGGTCAAGCCCCCCTGAGGGCAGGAGCTTTACTGGGCTCGTGTCCCACCCTGATCTTAATTAGACTGGAAGCCCCGGGATGGATCAAGTCACCAGTTACTAAGCAGACTTGGTGCCCAGGCCCTGGGGAAAGAGGCCAGGTGGAAAGTGTCCTGCCCCCAAGGAGCTGCCCTTCTCCCCAGGAGGTGTCTGCCAGCAGGGACCGGGGATGCTCTCACCGCCTTAATTCCTTGGACAGCGACACAGACTTCCTCTGGCCCATCTGTCCCTTCCAGTTCCAGAGCATTGCCCAGGGTACTAGGTCACACAGCCAGAATGTGCCAGGACAGAGGAAGGATTTGAACCCAGGTCTTTATGACACCATGGGCAGCTCTGCACCAAAGCAGCCACCAGTTAGGACGGTCATTATTAAACAAAAAAGCAGACCCTGTTTCTAGGGCACTTTCCGGCTTGCAAGTATTTTGGTCCCACCAGCACTGTGAGGTGGGCTAAGGATTGCTGTCCCCATTTTTCCGATGAATAAACTTCGGCTCAGGAAGCCCAAGGGGTCTGCCAGGTCCACACAGCTCAGAGTCATCCTGTGCCCCTCTCCTTCCCCCGGAGCTGACTAACCACGGACCCTTCCCCTTTCCCAGCACCTCCTTCGGGTGGCTTACCAGGACCCCATTAATGGCTGCACTTCCAAGACCCTGGCCCTGCCCCCGGGCTCCACAGCAGCCACACTGGGCCAATTATGTGCTGCCAAGTTCCGGGTGTCTCAGCCTGAAGCCTTCGCCCTGTTCCTGCACAATGAAAAGGGCTCCCGCCGCCTGTCCCCCGACACCCTGCCCCATGATCTCTCGGGTCCAGGCTACCTCATCTACCGGCAGGTGGAGAGAGACTCCAAGGCTGAGGCCAGCAGACCCGGAGCCGGGGAGGAGGTTCCCGGGGGTGAGGGGGCAGCCCCAGGGATAAACCCGGCCAGCCAGAGCCCAGAGGGAGGTGGAGGGAGGGCAGAGGGGCCGGGGATGGTAGAGAGCAGAGGGACCACAGGAGGTGAGGTGGAGCAGGAGGAAGGGAAGGAGACAGAATCGGGAGGGGCCAGGAGGAGTGACTGACCTGAACCAGTTCCCCAGGGTCCTCCACCAGACCCATAGACTGGTGAACCCTCCTGATTCCCTCAATGCACTTACAACCACTTTTTGCACCTGACTTTGGGGAAAGAAACTGCCTTGGGGGTGGCCCAACCTGGAGACCCCAGAGGGCTGGAGGAGACTGCTGATGAACGAATGAACGAATGAACGAATGAACGAATGAATGAATGAATGAATGAATGAATGAATGAATGAATGAATGAAGTGTTTATTGGGCGCTTATTATGTGCGGAGCTCTGAAGGTTCCTAGAGAAAGGCAGACGGTGCCTGCCCTTAGGGATCATCTGTTCTAGGGAGGGAGACTTCATGTTGTGCTGCTGGTCAGAGGCAGGTGGTGGGCATGGCTGAGCCCTCCTCACACAATGGCTCTGCTGCTCCCAAGGCTCTTGCCTTAGGGTCCCAGGAAGTTCCCATGGAGGCTTGAAGGGTCAAGGTCGGGGCTGGGGGTGGGGGCAGTTACTGGCCCTGAAGGAGCCTGACCCCCCCCCTCCTGGGGGGCCTGGCTGGTGTGTGGGAGAGAAAGTCTTGCCAGGTCTGTATTGGGAGCCTTCCTCAGTCACTCATGGAATGGGTCAGCTCACCTTGTCCAAGCCCCTCAGCTAAGGAGGCAGAAGAGACTGGCCCAAGGTCATTCGTAGAAAGGCAGTGTCTGCCATTCTAACTCCCAACTTCCGGGTCCAGGACAGTCAGAGGTAGCAGGACCCATTGTTAGTTGGTCCAATCCTGAGCCCTCTCTGAACCAGTGACTGCCTGGGCAGCCCTCACCACGCACAGTGGAGGCACATGGCAGGTGGGGGTGGGGGTGGAGTGAAATCCAAGCTCCCTCAGATCCACCAACCATCCACCTAAATTCTCTGAACTCACCATAGAGTCCCTCGGGCTGGAGGTCAGTGGCACAGACTGGAGAGGGTTAATTCTTTCCCCAGCCTCTGAGCTACAGGGAAGGAAAGAGCCAACGTCCCTGTGGACGTTGTGGTCAGGAAGCCCTGACCTCAGGAGCTGAGGATGGAGCTGGAGAGTTAGCCAAGGGCATGCCTTCTCCTTGACAGCTCCCCCCACCGCCCCTCCCCGTTGCAACGTTCAAGTCTAATTTCCCGGCTGGTCACCCCTTCCCTCCTTCCTCACTCTAGCCAGAGGCTCTGTATGTCTTCTTTTCTGTCCCCCTTGAGTGCCCAGGACTGTGCTGACCACCCCACAGACATAAAATCAATATTGTTGATCAATGTGTGTCCAGGTGCGTTGTGTCTGGAGAAGAGTGATATGTGGGGGGAGGCCTCAAAGCCATTGGATAGATGAGGAAGGGGAGGGCCTGAGTGGGGAAGGGGCTTGTCCGAGGTGGCAGGGTGGGTGAGTTAGGTTAGATTAGAGCCCAGGCTTCTTGTCCAGAGGAAGGCCGGTCACACCCCGTCTGTGATTCTTCCCGACAGCCACTGGCTGGAATCCAGGCTGCAGAAATGATAGCATCCACAAGAGCCCATTTTCCTAGGGCTTTAAACAGTGACCCCATATGGTGTACCAGATAAGAAGGCCGGGATTGGGGGTAGGAAGTTCTGGGTTCAAATGCAGCTTCTGATGTTGAGTTAGCTGGGAGACTTTGGGGAAGTAGCCCAGCTTTTCTGAGTCTGTTCCCTCCCATTGAGGCCAGTGGTGACAGTGTGGCTTACCCACCTCACCAGGTGGTCGTGAAAAGTAAGAGATAATGTAGAGAAAGTCTTAAAGAGCTGCAGAAATAGCCTGAATATCCCATTTGACAGATGAGGAGACTGAGGCTCAGAGAGGAGGCGCCCCCAGAAGTCTTCGAGCCCTAGCAGTCTCCCTGAGGCCAGGGAGCTCACTACCTCTCGGCACAAGCGCCGTCGGTTTTGGACAGCTCCTGTGGTTAGGAAACACCTCCTAGAGGAGGGTGCAGGCCCGGCTCTTGCGGCTTCCCCCCATTGTCCACAGCGACAGGGTGGGGGGGTCAGCTTAGGCGCTTTGGCCCCCGAAGGGTCTAGCCCCCCCCCCCCCCAGCTGCTGCTCGTTCCACTTCCGTCTTCCCAAGGGTCAACAGTTGAGCTTGGGCCGGAGACCCCGGCTTCCCGCCACCAGCCCCACCTGGCAGAGCTCCCCTCTCCGGCCTCTAGGGCCTTCCCTGCTGGCCACCTGTACCTCTTAGCCCCGTGGGACCCTTAGAAGCCCCAGGACTCAACCAGAGACCCCCAGGGCAGAGACCCTCTGCCCCCCACTCTGCACACGCTGTGTCTTCGTTCTCCCTTTGTGCCACCAGGGGGCAATCGTGCCCCGTTCTCCAGGCCTCGGAAAAGAAGGCCATTTGGGGAGGGGGCATATCATAACATGCTTCTGCCCAGGGAGCTCAATCTGCAGAACGGGGGGGTCAAGGGGAGCCCGAGGAGGCCGATTGTCTCGGACTGAGGGGGGGCCACAAGGAGAGGATCATCACCCTCAGATCTGAAATGATACCTGGAAATCATCCAGGCAACCTCTTCCCTTTACAGAGGAGGAAACTGAGACCAACGGGAGCCTCAGCTGGGGGCGGGGAGGAAGGGAGGAGTACCATCGGAGGTTCTGAGCTCTTGGGTCCAGGCCCCACCCAGGTCACAAGCGGAGATGTAATGGAATCCCCTGACCTGTCCCCTCACACTGCACGTCAGAGTCTCTCAGCAGGAGGATTCGAACCCAAGTGGTCTTTATCCAGACCCAGGGCTCCGTCTGAGACATTGTGTTCCCAGTCTCAGAGCTTCCTCCCAGGGGGCTGGCTCTGCTCCGGGGAGGGGGGGGAGCTCGGACCAGGAGGGCTCAGCTCCTATCTGTAAACACAGCTGCTGGTGGGCCAGGAATGTCTCCAACCGGAGAGGGAGAAGGGGCCAGTTGCCCCAGCCCCAGGCTCTGGGACCAGCCGTTTCTGCTGCCTCCCTTCCCCCCCCCCGCCCCCCGACACTTCCTTCTCTGATCTTGGCCTGGGAACTGAAGGGGCGGCATCCACCTTCCACAGCTGAGTGGGATGCAGGCTATTCCTGGGTCCAAGGGCTGGGCCCAGATCCCTCCCTTCCTGGACCAAGTTAGATGCCGCCTTCTCAGGGAAGGAGCCTCGTCTGCTCCCTCCCAAACTCCGTGGCCCAGGTGAAAGCGCTCTCGCCTTCTCTGCACTCATCTCCCCTCCCTCGCACTAGGGTCCACATGTGGGTTATAGATTTAGAGCGGGAAGTCACCTGAGACAGAGGGGTAAACTGAAGCCCAGGGAGAGCAATCAAGGTCAGAAGGGACCTCAGGGGTCATCAGATCAAACCCTCTTCTTTTACAGGTGAAGAAACGGAGACCTGTAAAGCTTCAGTGATTTGTCCAAGGTCACGCGAGTGAGACTTGAACCTAGATCCTCTGAATCCTGTTCCCCTCATTAGATTGTAAATTCCTCGAGGGCAGGGCACTCATCATATCTATCTTGTATCCCTGGAGAGACTGAGTGGCTTGCCTCCCCAAGGTCACACAGATAGTAAGTCTCTGAAACACAGGACCTTTGCACACAGTAGGTGATTAATATATGTGTGAATGAATGAGCACTGAGGTCCAGGTCAAGTGGTTGACATAGAGAAGTCATGGACAATCATCTAAGGAAGCAAAGGATGTTAGAGGAAAGAGTCCTGGCCTGGAAGCGACTGCCTAGATGACAGCCGCTAGGTGGCACCATGGTACCCAGAGCTCTGGCCCTGGCGACAGGAAGACTTGAGTTCAAATCCAGCCTCAGACACTAGCTGTGTTACCCTGGCAAATGACTTGACCTCCCTAATCTGTAAAATGGGAATAATAGGAGCAACTACCTCCCGGGCTCGTTATGAGGATCAAACAAAATAAGGTCATATTTGTAAAGCCCAGTGGCTTGCACACAGTAAGCATTTAGTTAATGCTTCTTTCTTTCCTTCCCCCTTCCCACGACACCAGAGATGCCACTTCTCTTTGGGCCTCCGTTTCTTCCTCAGCACATGAAGGAGCAGAAGTAGGGGACTCCGAGGTCCTTCCCAGCCTGACTCTCAGCTTCACACAGTCCCCAAGCTGGGAAACATTACTGCCCACAAGGGACCCACAGATACCACAGAGGCCTGGGGTGGTCTCAGAAACAGTGGGTAAGACAACAGAGACAGATGTGGGTAAGGCCCCCAGGAGGGACACCCTCCCTGTCTAGGCCCCTCCTCTGGACCTGGGCTCCCAGCCCCTGCCTACAGAGGCTGGGGAAGGGGGCGGTGCCTCAGCCAGCTGTTGAGCAAATCCAGATGCACCAGAGACCTAGATGGCTGGGGGACCAAAGGAGGGGGGAGGGCCAGAGGGCAGGGAATTCTCTCATCCTTTCTCCTATGAAGCCCTGGGGTCTGGGGTATTGGGGGTGGGTGGGGGTGGAGCTTCATCCAGCTGTGGTGGGATTCCAAAGGGGTGCAGGAGTGGGGAGCTGGGACCCCTTGGCAGGGGCAGGGAGGAGGGTAGGCAGCCCTGGGTGGGGTGGCCTGAACTCATCAGATTCCAGCCCTAGTGACTCATGGGGTGAACGCCTGGAGGTGGGGGATGATGGAGGAGAGACGATGGAAGGGGGAGACAACAGAGGGGCCAGAGAGGTGCAAATGATAACTCTGTGAGGTCAGGGGCAAACTAGGAGGAAGAACTTGTGCCTGAGCAGGAAGGGCTTCCTGGAGGAAGAGGCATTTGAGCTGGGCTTTGCCGGACAGGTAGATACTGAGCTGGTAGAAAGTTCCAGGAAAAGCCTGGGGGTGTAAGGGAAGAGTGATAATACCGGGTCAGGGATGTCAAATCAGGACGACAAAATTTGAGTGTGAGTAGGAAATGGGACAGACCCAAACTGAAGCAGAGCCTTGAAGGAGGCTGGGGAGAGGGGTGGTTGCCCCAGGGCTCAGAAGCAAAGCTCGGAACTGCTGCCATCCCGATTCAGGCCTGAAGCTTTCTCAATAATCCTACTCTCTGCCTCCTGCCCCCATCCTGGAAACAGAAGAACTGGCTCATGTTTTCTCTCCACCCCCGGGAATATCAGAATTTAGCTTGTCTCTAAAACAGCTCAGGCTAACGAGACATCAAGGATGGGATGAGACTTACTTAATCTAACAGTGAATGAAAAAAATTCACCCCAAAGCCCATGAGCCGCCCATGAACTCTGGCTGCTTGTGAACTCTTCCCTCCTCAGGGTTCTCTCCATTCTTTGTGACTTATGCTTCTACCCTGGGTGCGCCTCCATGAGGGGTAAGAACGAGAGGTTTCTAGGGAGCCAAGCCCAAGACCCCTTCACAGCCACTGATACACAACCTGTCAGTTTCTGAGGTTGAATCATCTGACCCTGAGCTGGAAGGTTGGCCTTCCCAAGGCTCTTGGGCTGAGCTGTCCGTCAGGGTCTGAGAGGAGGTGACTACGAAGGAGGTGTTGGTGGTCTGATTGTGTCCCCTTCAGAGTGCTGGCTCACCTGCCCAATGGGAGGTGAGAAGTTGGTTGGCAGTCAGTGGCAGTGGCCAGTCCCACCTCCCCAGGAGCTGCTTTTCCGAATGATGGCTGGGAAGGCCAATGGGGGGGGGGTCTTCTACTCCTGGGACTCCACGCTTATCTGATCATTGGTGGCAATTGGGCAGTAACCGTTGCTGGTGGTGATGAGGAAAGTGGACCCTTATCCACAATGCTGTCTTCCCATTGGCCAATGATGGCCAGGGAAGGCTGGGGGTGAGAGGCTAGGCAAGAAGCAGGTTTGGTGGTCTGGGGGATCGTGTGACTTCCAAGGCTCTTGCCTTCATGCCTGGTCTGCCTTTATTGGGGCCTGAGAGGAGATGTCTCATCTTTAGGATGTCTTGCTGTTCGGGGTTGGCTGGATCAGCTGAAAAAAAACCACAGATTTTTAGTCAGGAGAAAAAAAGACTTGCGAGTGGGAGGAGAATCTACACATTCAAATATATGCAGGCTTTCAGAGAAGCCAGGGGCATCGTGTGCACTTTTATGTCTACACGAGGAGACGGGACTCTGGATCAGGGAGAAAAGCTGAAAGCAACAGTAGACGCCCATGTAAGTTTACCTGTGTAAGTGGCAGTGTGGGTGCAGAGCTTCTTGGGGGATTCCAGAGATGCTGAGACAAAGATGCCTGGAGAAAGAGAAAAAAGGACAGACATCGAAAGGAGCCAGCCTCTGTGGGATTTCCAAGAGGGGATGTGACTGGGTCTGGGTCCTCTTTGGGCCTTGGTTTGAGCTGAGACCTTACCTAGCTCCCCTGTAAAGAGCCCATTCACTCTTGTAATCTTTGGTGTATACTAACCTGTAAAACTGCTCAGGTTTCTGTGGGCCGTTTGCTTAGGTTCGGGGGTTTATATGCCAGGAAGGCATATATGCCATCTGCTATTTGTCTTGGTCTTTCTGTTTAGCAGATATTTGGTGAGGAGGGGCTAAGCTGGGGAGTGTAAAATAAGCGCTACCTCCCCACAAGAGTGATCACAAATGAGCTTTTTTCTGAACCTCTTTTATCAGCAATATCTGACGGAGCAAAAAGAGATCAATTTAACCCAATATCCTTCTCCAACATGGATGTGGGAAGGAGCAAGGCCCAGCCCCCGCCTCTCAAGGTAGAAAAATCTCTGTCGCCCTTGGAGAGAGGAATGGTTCAGATTCCAGAGGCCTCTGTCCATACCACCCGGGAGCATTTCTTAACCAACAGAACTATACAAAAGGAGGAATGGGGCTGCCCCAGGACATGGTGAGGTCCCCTCATGGGAAGTCTTCACACACGGCTTAGGGATGTCATAAAGGGAATTTTTTCCCACATAGATTGGATCGGATGACCAATGAGGTCCCTTCTAGTTCTGAAATCTTCCAATTCTGCATCTCTCCATTTCTTAGCGCAGTGCACGGCACTAAATAAATGTCGATTGTCTGACTTTGTCCAATCTCCCAAACTCCTCTTGTTATCTATGGTGTCTATGTTATAGGAGATCTGTTATAGATTGATTGGAGGGGGCACAGAGTAGTCAGGAAGACAAACGGGGAGACTATTACAATAGTCCAAGGTGGTGGGTTGTGTCAGTAGGTATTAGAGGAGAGGAGAGGAAGGGTGTGAGAGCTAACCAGAGGTAAGATATACCAGCTTGGTAGCTGACCAGACAGGAAGGGTGGAGGAAGAGGAAGGGGGTCAGAGGGAGGCAGAGGGCTCTCCTTTGCCTCTTAAAAGTATCCCTGGGGGGCAGCTAGGTGGCACAGTGGATAGAGCACTGGCCCTGGATTCAGAAAGACCTGAGTTCAAATCTGGACTCAGACACTTGAAACTAGCTGTGTGACCCTGGGCAAGTCATTTAACCCCCATTGCCTCACACACAAAAAAAAGTATCCCTGGCATCTTTCAGAACTTAGCTCAGATGTCACTTCTACACAAAGCCCTTCAGTAACTCTTCAAGTTGCACTAATTTTGTGTTTCCTTTGTCTCATCAGCGTCCATGAATTTAATAATAATCTATGCCACTGACTCCCAAATCTACACATCCATCTCCCTATATAGCACCAACTGCTTAGTAGCCATTTGGAGCTGGAGGTCCCGGAGGGATCCACAAGTCAACACATCCAAAAGAGGGCTTGTTACGGAACTTCCCGGTTAGGGTACTACCATCCTTCCAGCCTCCTGGGTTCAGCTCAACACTCTTGCCCACCCCACACATTCAATCAGTTGCCTAGTCTTGCTGTTTCTATCTCTGCAACATTTTCCACACCCATGCCCCTCCTCAATACATCCATGGCTGTGTCATCACCTCTCACCTAGACTATTGCAGTAGCCTCCTGATTGGTCTCCTCTCTCCCAGCCATCCTCCAGACAGCTGCTAAAGTGATTCTCCTGAACCTAATGCCTCTATAAGCTTCTCTGTTTAGTTTGTAAAGCTCTTGGCAACTTGGCCCCCACCTGCCTTTCTAGCCTTATTTATGCCTCTTTTCTCTCACCGCCCTCCCTGCTGTTCACACACACACACCATTCCATGGCTTATCTTCCCGTGCCTAGAACATACTCCCACCTCCCTGCTGGCTCGCAGAATCCCTGGCTCCTCCTGCGTGAAGCCTTTTCTCATGCCCTCCCAGCCACCCCCAGCTGCCAATGGCTCCTCCCACCTCCTAATTGTCTCCTATTAATTGTGTTTCTTCTCATTTACATGCATGTGGCCTCCCCAATTGATCGGAAGCTCATTGAGGGCAGGAGGGATGATTTCAGGAGTTCTGTCTTTGTATCCCTGTTGCCTAGCACAGTGCCTGGCACATAGTACTGTATATTCTTGTTTGGTTTTGCAGGTGCAAATATTAAGATGTAAACATTAACACCTTGTGAATACAATTTAACTTTCCATTTAGCTATAGCTTTACTCAGCATGACTCTAGATAAGGATAGTAGCAAACAATCATTGGAGCTTAATGAACGTTTTGAAAAATAAGTACCAAGGCCTCCCCTCTATTTGTGAGTTTTGAAATTGTTTTGTTTATTTTCAGGGAATACTGTTTAATTTAATTGTATGATTTGTCTGCACTCAGTTTATTTCTCTTCCCAGTATCTCTCAGCTATAACAGAATTAAAACGGGCCCTGCTATCAGCACCTGCCCTAGGACTCCCACATTACAGTAAGCCCTTCGCTCTCTTTGTGCACCAACAAAGGAGGGTGGCTTCTGGAGTTCTGACTCAATCACCAGGGCCTAACCAATGCCCCATAGCCTACTATTCAACCCAACTGGAACCTGTAGCGTCTGGGGTGCCCCCTTGCCTTAGGGCAGTGGAGGCCACAGCCCTTTTGGTAGAAAAAGACTCTGATTTGGTCCTAGGTAATCCTCTAATCATGCAATGCCCTCATGAAGTAGAGGCTCTCTTACCATGTCACAGGACACAAGCCTTTTCAGATCAAAGGCTGGCTAAGTATGAAGTAACCCTGTTAGGCAATGAGAATATCACTCTAAAACGCTGCACAGTCCTTAACCCAGTAACACTACTCCCTAACTTACCACTCTCTCTGGCTTCTGCTGTCCTGGTGGCTCGAGCAACTGTAGACTGTCCAGGTTTTGGTGAGTTAATTACTGAAAACCCTAAACTCCTTTGAACTAGCTTAATTGGAAATGATCTGGGGATTGCATAGGCTAAGTTTAGAGGTAAGAGTATTTATCTGTATTTCTTTTTTTCCTACTTCCTTATCTTTGATTTTTATTAGTTTTACCTTTGTTGTTTAATTAATTCCCAAGTAATAAAATCTGATCCTTTTGTGAATTAAAGCTTAAAAACTCCTTTCTTATTGACCCGGGAGAAATATCTAAAAAGGGCAGTTCAGAGGGGAGGGTGAACCTAAAAGGTCCCTCATTATTTCTGCAACCCCAATATTAAGGCGAGTTACCCAAACAATGCTCCATATACCAAATTTTGACCCTCACACAGGGCAATGAGGGTTAAATGACTTGCTCAGGGTCACACAGCTAGTAAGTGTCTAGCGTCTGAGGGTGGATTTAAATTCAAGTCCTCCTGAATACAGGGCTGGTGCTTTATCCACTGCACCACCTAGCTGTACTGTATATTCTTTTTTCTTTTTTTTTTTTTTTAGTGAGGCAATTGGACTTAAGTGACTTGCTCAGGGTCACACAGCTAGTAAGTGTCTGAGGCTGGATTTGAACTCAGGTCCTCCTGAATCCAGGGCTGGTGCTCTATCCACTGTGCTACCTAGCTGCCCCTGCACTGTATATTCTTTTCTTTTCTTTCTTTCTTTCTTTCTTTAAGTTTTCAACCTTTGTTTAGATAAGATTTCCAATTTCAAATTTTTTCTCCCTCCCTCCCTCCCCTCCCTGTCCCCCTCCCCTAGACAGCAAGTAATCTGATATATAACATTAAACATATTTCTGCATTAGTCATGTTATACAAGAAAAATCAGAGCAAGAAGGAAAAACCTCAAAAAAGAAAAACAACAGCACCAAAACCAAAAGAGATAGTACGGTCCAATCAGTGTCCATATTCCACAGTTTCTTTTCTTTTTTTTTTTTTTCTGGATTTGGAGAGCCTTTTTCATGAGTCCTTTGGAACTTTCTTTGTACTGTATATTCTTTTTTTTTTTTTGATGAGGCAATTGGGGTTAAGTGACTTGCCCAGGGTCACACAGCTAGTAAGTGTCAAGTGTCTGAGGCCAGCTTTGAACTCAGGTCCTCCTGACTCCAGGGCCGGTGTTCTATCCACTGCACCACCAGCTGCCCCTGTACTGTATATTCTTAATGAATACTTGTTATTGATTACAGGATAGCTGGAATTCTCCAATGTTGAACAGAGGATACCAGGTGAATGGGTATGCCATGGACTGATAGCCAGGAGGTGGGTCAGGTTTAGGAGGAGAAACAAAGAGCTTAGCTTTGTACCTGTTGAATTTGGCGGGGCTGATGGTACTTGCAAGTGGAAATATGGGTCTGGAGCTCAGAAGATAGCTCTGGACTGGAAGCATGGAGTTGGCGGTCATTTGCATAGAGGTGCTATTAGGAAATGTTCTGAACAAGCTCTCCAAGGGAGAAGGGGGAGGGAAGAGAACCAAGGGCAGGCTCTTGACGGGCATGCACATGGAGGAGTAGGGATGGGGTGGGAAACCAGCAAAGAAGGTGGAGAAGTAGTTAGGGAGGTAGGAGTAAAATCAAAACCTTGGGACATCTCTCCTGCCAATGGAAGAGAGAGTATCCAGGAGAAGAGAGTGGCCAGCAGAGTCAAAAGCTACAGAGAAGTCAGAGGATGGGTGCATGGATTGGTGGGTGGATGCATGGATGGGTGGGTGGATGCATGGGTGGGTGCATGGGTGGGTGCATGGGTGGATGCATGGGTGGGTGCATGGATGGATGCATGAATGGATAGATGCATGGATGGGTGGATTTGTGGATGAATGCATGGATGGATGGGTAGATGTATACATGGATGCGTGGAAGAAGAATGTAGTGCCTACTTTGTGCAAAGCACTATGCTAAATACTGGGGATGCAAACAGAAAACCAAGACTCCCCCTGCTCTCAAAGAGCTTTCAGTCTAATGGGGGAGACAGCTCCTAGACAAGGTTTCAGCTGCAAGTGAGATGGAAAGGGTCCTTAGGGGACAGCAGCAAAGCAAATGGTCACATCTCTTCCTTGATGTCATCGCCACTGATAAAGCCCCATCAGCTTCCACTGTGTCAAGGACTGTGGTGACAAGACCTTTCCTGGTCTCCTGGAGTTGTAGTTGTAGCCCCTGTGGGACAGGGCAGTCCCCAGCCTGCATCTTCTAGGGGCTTCTGCCCATGGGGATGGCTGAGGGCACTGGCCTGGAAACCTCCCAAGGCTCTTGGGCTCAAGGCTGTCTCCTAGGGTCTGAGAGAAGGTAGTGGTCGAGGGGGTGAGGCTGGTGGTCCCAAATGTCCTGCTCCTGCTACCCTCCATCCCTTTCTCAGGGTGCCTTGATGCCTGCTTTGTGAATGGTGAGTCGGCTGACTGCCAGCAGAAATGACTGATCCTCTCTCTCCAGGAGCTGCTTCCCCAAACTATGGCCGTGATGGGGGAGCTGAAAGTAGGCATGGGAGGTGTTGCTGCCCTCAAGGCTCCTGTGCTCATCTCTTGGTGGTCATTGGCCAGCAGTTGTCGCTAGCGGGTGTGAAGAAGGTGGACCCCTTCTCCACAATGATTTCTCTTCTCGATGATGGCTATGAAGTCCCAGTTGGAAGCTCTAAAGGACACTGCCATCCCCAAGGCTCTTGAATTCAGTGTCCTGGACTGTCCCCATTGGAGGCTGAGGGAAGAAGTGAGCAAGATAGTGGTGGTGGGTTGATGGGTGGTTGAGGACTAGACTATGATTCTTAGCAGGTCAGTGGTGACCTGTGAGGGAGCAGTTTCTCAAGAATAATGGAGATGGGGGGCAGCCAGTTGGTGCAGTGGATAGAGCACTGGCCCTGGAGTCAGGAGGACCTGAGTTCAAATCCGACCTCGGACACTTGACACTTGCTGGCTGTGTGACCCTGGGCAAGTCACTTAACCCTCATGGCCCTGCAAAAAGAAGAAAGAAAAAGAAAGAAAGAAAGAAAGAAGAAGAAGAGAGATGGACATCAGATTGCAAGGGGTTGATGGAGGACAGGGATGATGAAAGCTACAGATATTTGTCAGGGGAGGGGAGGGGGGTCGGGAGGTGTGATAGAGGAATCAGGTTTGATCCAATCTCACCCAATGCTCTGGCTCTGTTCTCTGTGTCTTGGAGGCAGCTGTCCAAGCAGGGGGTCCTACCTTCAAGTAGGAAAATGAACTGGACCTAAGTGCATATGTGTGAGTATGTGTGAGTGTGTCAGTGTGTGTGGCTGGGAAAGAGTGGCTCAGTAAAGTCAAGGCTGATGGAGAGAACAACCTCAACTCTAGAAGCATAAGTCCTTTCTTTGAGAGGAGTCCTCACCCCAATGTGTGTGGTGCATTGTGGGAAGACCTGGCTTCCAGACTGGAATCTGCCACTTACTGTCACACCTTCCTTTCTCTTCAGTTTCCTCATCTGTAATACAAGGAGGAGATGAAGCCAGAGGATTTCTAGAGTCTCCCAGATCTGACATCCTGCATCCCAAGGTCTCTCCCAGTTCTGATATTCCATGTTTTAAGATTTCTCAAAGCTCTGACATTGTATGTTTTAAGGTCCCACCCTTCAAGCTTAGCTATTCTTGCTTATTCTGTTCTCCCCCCCCCCCAGCCCTGGTCTCAGCTGCTTGGAGGGGTCTCACTAAATCTTGATTCTTTCATCTTTAAAGGCGGGGGTGGGGGGGAGCAGGAGACTGGACTGAGCACTTTCTTGGTTGTTCTGATATTGACCCACAGAGAAACATGGGACCCAGTGACTCAATGGTACCATAGTAACACATTTGGACACAGATGCTGACCTCTCTGACACCCGGATCCATGTACTCAGTCGCTGACCCTTAAACAGACAGACACTATTCCAGAAAAATATTAAAATTCACAGCAGAATTTAATTTGGTGCAGTTTAATTCCCCAAACAATGATGAAGCCTGGCTTCACTTGGCATCCCAGCCAGAGACCCAACAAACCCAAGGAGGAACCCAGGAGTGAACCACCCCAAAACCCTCCCTCTATTTTTCCCCCCTGGGCTCCAAGCCCTGACCGTGCCTACAGGGGCTGGGGGAGGGAGGGGCTTCCTCCAGCTGTTGAGCAAATCCAGATGAGGCAGAGGGGGTGGTGACCCCACTGGCAGGGGCAGGAGGGCGCGGTGGCCTGAGCTCATCAGATTCCAGCCGTAGTGACTCATGGGGGTAACGCCTGGGGGAGGGGGGTGCAGGATGATAGCTTCTGGGAGGGAAGATTCAGCCTAGGGGCAGAGCCAGGAGCTGGAGCCTGGACTCTGGCCTTCAGGGGCTGTGGGGAGGGCCAATATCGGAAGTGAGAAGTTCAGGGGTCTGGGGTTAGGCAGGCTGCCTGGGCCTGGAGCTGGGTGGGGGATGGGCTCGGGGTGCCGGGGCAAGCTGAGCGGCCAAGAGCCAGAAGAAGCAGAGCTCAGATTCTGAGGTACCTGGGCCAGAGGCAGTGGCATCCAGGCAGGAGGACCCCTGGGTTCTGAGGGCACCAGAGAAAGAGGGAAGGGATTAAACATTCCTGCCAGGCACTGTGCTAAGCCCTTTACAAATATTATCTTGTTTGACCCTCATGACAACCCGGATCAGTAGGTGAGGAAACTGAAGCAAGGTGAGGTGACTTGCCCAGGGTTACAGAGCTAGTAAGTATGTGAGGCTAGATTTGAACTCAAGTCTTCCTGACTCCAGGCCCAGGACTCTATCCACTGCACCACCAGCTGCCCCCTGGGGGTGGGGGAGCTGAGAGGGTTAGGGCAAAATCCCGGCTTCTGGGAGGAGCTGGGGAAACCAGGTCCCCTGCTCTGGACTGCGATGAGGAAACAGCTCACGCGGCCCTCCCCACCCCATTCCAAGAGCCCCAGTGGGCCTGTGACCCCCCTCCCTGTTCTGGCCCTCCCCCACAGCTGCTTCTTTTTAATGGGCATGGGGGAGGGGGCAGGAGGGGGGAGCAGGGCATCCATCAATGGCTCAGGCTCCTTCAGTCCCTCCTCTTTTTTCACCTTATCCAGACCAGGGGTTTGAGTTTGGTGTCTCTGCACGCTGAGGGCGAGGGGACAGAGTTCTAATGCAGCAGTCAGGATATTAGCTTCATGCTCACTTTTTTTTTTTTTTTTTTTTGCGGGGCAATGGGGGTTAAGTGACTTGCCCAGGGTCACACAGCTAGTAAGTGTCAAGTGTCTGAGGCTGGATTTGAACTCAGGTCCTCCTGAATCCAGGGCCGGTGCTTTATCCACTGCGCCATCTAGCTGCCCAGCTTCATGCTTTAGCTGTGTGACCTTGGGCAAGTCCTTTCCACCTCTTTGGGCCTCAATGTCCTCATCTGTACAGACAGTCTCAAAGGTCCCTCCCAGCCCTGACGTTCTGTTCTAAGGACCCTCCCAGAGTTCACATTCTCTGTTCTATGTCCTAAGGTCATACTTACACGGGGCTTTAAGGTCTGCAGAGCAGTTTGTGTACTTTTTTCTTATTGGGTCCTCAGAACAAGCCTGGGCACAATTATGAGCCCCATTTTACAGATTAGGAAACTGAGGCAGACGACGCTTCAAGTGACTCGCTTAGGGTCACATAGGTAAAAAGTGAGGCAAGATTTGAACTCGGGTCTTCCTGACTCTGTCGCTTAATCGATTGCATGACCTAGCTCATTTATTCCTCTCAGCCTTGCCATTCTCTTCTGAAGACCCTCCCAGCTCTACTGTCGCATGTTTTACATGCTCGGAGCCCTCCCTTCCAGCTCAAACACACTGTCTTTTCTAGGTTGAGGAGCAAATGGGATGGGGGATAGTCTGGGCCAGGAAGGGAAGTCAGCGCTGCCACTCTAGCGATTTTCCCAGTCCCAGGACTGGGTGTCCTGGCTTGCGCCAGACTCCCCTCCCTGCTCTGGGCTCTCCAGAGGAGCTGAGTCAGCCGGGCTGGGGGTGGGGACCCAGGGAGCCAGGACTCGGTGGCTCGGCCCTCCTCCCCTCCCCTCCTCTCCCTTTCTCTGCTCACCATACTCCCCTTTCCCTTTCCCAAAGCGCCCCCCAGCTCCCTCCCCCACCCCACAGCAACACCCCCTCCCCATGCTGGGCTTTGAAGTCACAAAGTAAATATCCTGTCTGGTCTGGCTCCCCCTTCAGCAGACTGGCCTCCAGCTCTGGGGCAACCCAATCACCCCAGCCTGAGCCCTGGCTCATACCCCAGCCAGGCCTGGGGGGGCATGGGGCCAGTGGGGGGCGGGAGGTTGGGGGAGGGAGGGAGGAGAGAGAGAGAGAGAGAGAGAGAGAGAGAGAGAGAGAGAGGGAGTGGGGGGAGAAAAAGGGGTGTTCTGTCCAGGAAAGAGAAGAGAAAGGGAGATACAGAGAGCAACACCCCCCAGGGATGGAGGAGGAGAAAGAAGACCAAAGAAGAACGGGTAGAAGTGAAATGGAGACATGCTTAGGGAAGGGGGAAGAGCCAGGGAGCCATTCCTGAAAGGGAAGAAGTGCAGGGTCGGGGTGGGGGGGGGATGAGGTTAACATCCCCAGAGAAGAAGAGCTGTGTGACTCCGGACATGCTGCTTAACCTCTATGTGCCTCAATCTCTTCTGCTGTACAATGCGGTGGTTGGACTTGTGGCCCTCCGAGATGGAGAGGCATCATCAGAGATGGAGGAGAAGGGGCAGAGACCTCCCCCCTCCAAAAATGAAAGAGGGGGGCCGCTAGGTGGTGCGGTGTATAGAGCACCAGCCCTGGAGTCAGGAGGTCCTAAGTTCAAATCCAGCCTCAGACACTTGACACTTACTAGCTGTGTGACCCTGGGCAAGTCACTTGACCCCAATTGCCTCCCCCCCCCAAAAAAAAGAAAGAGGGTGACTGGGGGTGGGGAAAAGGTCCAAAGGAAAGCCCTGGAGTGAGAGCTGAGGGAAGGGTGGGCAGCAGAGGAGGTAAGGCAGGCCCCAGGGCTGAGGAGAGAGGTTGACGGAGTAGGTCAGGAAAGAGAGAAGAGAGTCCAGGCTTCTTCCAGGCCCTCAGTCATTCTCCCTCCTTCTTCCCATTTCTCCTACAGGTGGGACAGCTAGGTGGCGCAGTAGATAGAGCACTGGCCCTGGAGGATCTGAGTTCAAATTTGACCTCAGACACATACTAGTTGCATGACCCTGGGCAAGTCACAACCTCAATTGCCTTAAACATCCAGGGCCATCCTCAGTGGTCCTGGTGTTTTCTTGCCACTGGACCCAGAGGGCTCTGGAGGAGAGAGTGAGGTTGATGATCTTGCACAGCCCTCCCCCACTTAAATCCAATTCAGTGCAAGTCATGACATCACCACATGTCATGGTCCTCTTCAAGTACAAAGGACAAACAACAACAACCCCCAAATCTTCCTCCTCTCCTGGCCTGAATCTGTGCAATGTCTGCCTGGGCCTCCAGGGGAAACGTGGCGCAGGCCCATCCTGCAGGGTCAGGGAATGAAGGCGGTACCATGGATGCCCACACCATGGATGCCATCTGGGTCAGTCCTGTATGTGACAGGGAAGGACATGGCCCTGCAGCTGGAAGGGAGATGGGGTAGGGCCAGGTACAGAATGGGGAGGTTCCTCCCCTCCCCTCTGCTCTGCCTTGGCCTACCTCCTCAGGTCTGGAGCCCCCACTCCTCCTGATGAGGCGGATGTGACCAGCTGGGGAGGCCAAGCGCCTGCCTGGAAAGGCCCCAGCTGGCCTAAGGCACCGTTATCAAGGATCAAGTGATGGGGGGACCCAGCTTTTCCCCAGGATGCAGTGGGGGGAGGGGGGAGGAGAGGAGATTGAGGTGATTGACCCCAAAGGGCCTGGGCCAAGGGTCCCCAGCCCCTGCCTTTTAGCTTTCCCCACCGATTGTCTCCCTCCTGGTTCCCCTCTCGCCCCTTGCTAGCCTCCTTCGCCCCTGATCCCTGCCAGAAACCTGGTGGGGCAGAGCTACTGACATGTGGGGAGAGGAGGGAGGCCTGGGTCCCTCCCACACCCCCAGGACTCCCCCAGTCCAATCACCCTCCCTCCCCTGCCCCCCTCTTCCCCTGAGATTTGGCCTCTGCTCCCCCCTCCCCTCCTCTTCTCTCCTATCCCTGCCCAGATCCTGAGCACCCCAGCCTTGCTCCCCAAAGCCCTCCGCCCATTTTTATAGGCCCCCTAGCCCGGCGAGCCCCGGCTGGGCCAGGTATCTCCTCAGCAGCCCAAAAGCTGAGGTGGTTTGGGAACTGGAGGTGGAAGGGAGGCCCACAAGAAAATGGGAAGAAGAGCTGATTTCTACACAAAGAAATGTGCTTGCTCAGCAGGTCCTCTCCTCAGGGCAGATTTGGAAAGCAGCGCTACTAAGCTTGGATCCCCCACCCCTGCCTCACACACAGCCTGAGCTTGGATCCCCCACCCCTGCCTCACACACAGCCTGAGCTTGGATCCCCCACCCCTGCCTCACACAGCCTGGGGGCTCCCCTCCCCCGCAGCATGTCCAGTGGCTTCCCAGCCCACCCACCCTGGGCTGCCCCAAGCAGGCCATACCCCCCCACCCCTCCCCAAAACCAACAACACACAGGCTGCCTCCTGGGCTCCTGCACTGAACCCAAGGAGAAGGATGGGAAACAGACTCAAGAATTGGGCTTCTGTTTACAAAGCTGCTCTCAAAGCGAATCCTTTGTTTACATAAGGTCTTTGTCCTTGGTTACAGCTGGGAACCAGGCCTGGCCTCTCTCTTATCTCCCAAGCTGACCAGGCCCCTGAGAGGTATATGGCAAAGGAATGAACTGCCCAGGTGCCAGGGAGGCCAGGCCCAGTGCCCAGCCCAGCCCCTGCTCCTGCTTAGAACCAAGACGGCTGGAGGGGGCTGGAGGGGGCTGGAGGGGCAGCTTCTGGGGAAAGAGCAGAGGAAGAGGCCTGGGCTGCTATATGATCTGGGCTGAGCCACCTCTGACCTCTCTGCTCCTCACTTTCTCCATCTGGGGAAGAACGAGGTTGCCAGGATGGCTTCTAATCTCTTCCTGTGCTAGATCCCAAGCTTCCAGTACAGGGAGAAGAGTAGGTTTTGCAAACAGTAAAAATCCTTCTTTGTGGGCAAACACACTTTGACAGAGCCAGGGATGCATCTGTCTTCTCATGGAAGTCTCATCACCACCCAACAGGAGATTCACCTTGGGATGGACCGAGGAGCCAACTGAGGCACAGAGAGGTTGATGGACTTGCCCCAAGGTCATGTAGCTAGTAAGCTGGGCGGGTCTCCCTTGCTACTGTGTGTACAGAGCTCACTGTCTTAGCAGGGGTGGGAGACACAGACATGGAGGTACAACCATCGCCTCCCAGGCCCCGCCCACCCTGAGTTCCTTCCCAGACCATCACCCCTGCCCTGGCTACTCCCCTCCCCATCTCCCCCAGTCCCAGTGTCTTCTGCACTCAATTCCCTTGACTGTATCATATCACCAACCACACCCTGCTAAACCCTGGATTACTGCCACTGGGTGGTAGGCATAGTGGATAGAGTACAGGACCTGAAGTCAGGAGGTCCTGAGTTCAAATATCACCTCACACATATGCCCAGAAGCATGCCCATGTTTCCCCCTGTTCTTAAGAAACCCTCTGTTGACTATGCCCAAAGGGCTATAAAGCTGTGCATATCCTTTGGCCCAGAAATACCCCTATTAGATCTTTTCCCCAAAAGATCATAAAAAAAGGGGAAAGGACCCACATGTACAAAAATATTTATAGCTGCTCTTTTTGTGGTGGCAAAGAATTGGAAATGGAGGGGATGTCCATCCATTGGGGAATGGCTGAACAAGTTGTGGTATATGAACATAATGGAATTCTATTGTGCTGTAAGAAATGATGAGCAGACAGATTTCAGAGAAAGGACTTACATGAACCGATGCTGAATGAGATGAACAGAACCAGGAGAACTTTGTACACAGTATCAACAACATTATGTGTTGATCAACTGTGATAGACATGACTCTTCTGAGCAATACAATGGTCCAAGATAGTTCCAGAGGACTCAGGATGGAAAATGCTCTCCAAATGCAGAAAAAAAGAACTGTGGCATCTAGATGCAGATTGAACCATCCTATTTCTACTTTTTTTGTTTTTCCCTTTTGCTCTGATTCTTCTTCTTCTTCTTCTTTTTTTTTTTTTGGTGAGGCAATTGGGGTTAAGTGACTTGCTCAGGGTCACACAGCTAGTAAGTGTTAAGTGTCTGAGGCCAGATTTGAACTCAGGTACTTCTGAATCCAGGGTTGGTGCCCTATACACTGCACCACCTAGCTGTCCCTGTTCTGATTCTTCTTTCACAGCATGACTAATGCAGAAATACGTTTAGTGTGATTGTACATAAATAACCTATATTGGATTGCTTGCTGTCTTGGGGAGGGGGGGAGAAAAATTTGAAACTAGAAATCTTATAAAAACAAATGTTGAAAACAATCTCTACATGTAGCTAGAAAAATAATAAAAATACTTTTATGATGAAAAAAAACAATTAAAAAAAAGAAACCCTCCGTTGACACCCCACCCCACCCCACCCCAGCTGCCCACCCCTGGCCAGGTACCATCTCATCTCTCTCCTACCTTTATTAGCTAAATTGGTTGAGAATGCCCTTCACAGCCAGTGCCTTGTCCTCTCTTCTCATTGTCTTCTAAGACCTCTGCAGTTTGGCTTCCAGAATCTTTCAGTTGGAAATATTCTCTCCCAAGTCACCCATGGTGACTCCCCGCCCTGGGCTCTGGGCCTTCTTTCTGGTTGCCCTGGGGCCCGGAAGGCCTGACCACTGGCCTCCCTGGCTTCCTTCAAGTCCCCGATGAAATCCCACTCCGTATAGGAAGACTTCCCAGCCCCCTTCCCAGCGGCGACTGTTACCTGTGTAGCTGCTTGCTTGCTGATTCCCCACCAGGCAGAGCTCCTTGAGGGCAGGACTGGTTGTTTGGGGTTTTCTCCTTTCTTTTCACCCCTGGTGCTCAGCACAGTGCCTGCCACATAGTTGGCATTTGCTCAGCGCTCATCCTCCTGCCTCTCTAACTGCTCTTTCTCTGTCTTTTGGCTGGCTCTTCCCCCAGGCCATGCCCTGTCCCTGGTCCTCCTCCCTCAACTCCATGCCCATCTTTTGCTTGGTGTCTCCTCAGCTCCCAGGGTTCCACACTGGTTCCTGTGGATGACTCCTGTGCCTGGAGTGCCCCCCCCTCTCTCATGCCCTCTGCCTCATGGTTTCCCTCCCTCTCTTCAAGACTCAGCTCAGACCCTGCCTCTTGCTGATGGTCAAAGACCTACCTCATCCTCCGCTGCCCACCCTCGGTGCCTGTCATCCGAGCTACTTCCAAGTTACCCTGAGGATCTTACATGAACAAAGCTCCCAGCAGAGCCTGTCTGTCTTGGGATGCCTGGTGCGCAGTACAGTGCCAGGCACATCACTCCATTCAGCTGTTTCACCCTGTGTACCACAGCACGCCAGGACTGAACACGGGGCATTGCTGACTCCAGGCCCAGTGCTCTACCCACTGAGCCACCTCACTGCCTCCTGCCTGGCTCATAGCGGGCATGCAGGACACAGACAGGGAGGTCCCTGAGCTCTGTGTGCCTTCTTGCTTCATGTGGAGTACACATAATGTGCCCTTCACATATCTGTGTGTGAATGTTTATGCGACTGGACCATGCATGACCTTCCAGACCCTGTTTCTCTCCTCCTTGACCTGCGTATCCGGCCTCCTCATCTCTGTCTGTAGCCCGTGGCCCCAGCAAGCCTGGGGTCAGGAAGGGAGAAAAAGTCTTAAGAGGCATTTCCTGTTGGGGGCCTCCCCCTCTTCCCCCTCCTCCTCCTCAGAGCCAGTCCCAAACTTCCATCTTCTGCTGGGGGGGGGGGCACCAAGGTGGAGCTGAAGATGGAGGCCAGAGAGGCCCCGCTGAGACTTGCATGCAGCTTAGCGTGTCAGAGCATGTAACTAGGAGGGTTAGCATGTCAGAGCACTATAACAGCTTAGCGTGTTAAAGAACTAAGCATGTCTATGTGAAGAAAAAGTTAGCATGTTAGAGCATATATGACTGTGAGGTACAAGTATGTCAGAACATTAGTGATGGAGGGAGGTGGTGCATAGGTCACAGCATGACGTGTACTTAGCATGTCAGAGCATGTGTGTGTGACTGAGAGGGTTAGCATGTCAGAGCGTGTGTGTGTGACTGAGAGGGTTAGCATGTCAGAGTGTGTGTGTGTGTGACTGAGAGGGTTAGCATGTCAGCGTGTGTGTGTGTGACTGAGAGGGTTAGCATGTCAGAGCATGTGTTGCTAAGGGAATGTTTGGGCCTATGGTAAAGACCAAGGCTCATCTTGTCAGGCAGTTCGGCCCCTGGAGGGGGGGGGATCATTTCCAAGCCATTGTCCAGCCCCACCACCTTCCTCCTCCTTCCTTGGTCCTGGTCCCCTCTCCTGCTCTCCATGTTTTCCCTCAGCTCCCCGTCTCTGCCCAGACCCACAGAGGGGCCTGCATTGGTGGCAGTCTCCTCCTCCTCCTCCTCCTCCTCCTTCTCCTCCTCTTCCCTCCTTCCCCACCACATTCCCTTGACCTCATCGCTTCCTCTCTCCCCCTTACCCTGCTGCACTTCTAATACTGCATCTCCTCCTATCTTCTTCTCTTCTCCTCTCTCTCTCTCTCTCTCTCTCTCTCTCTCTCCCCTTCATTCTATCCTTTCCTCTCCTCTTTCCCTCTCACACCTCCTGTCTCCTCCTCTCTCACTCACACCTCTCCTCTCCTCCCTTCTTCACTCTCTCTCCCGCCCAGGCTGTTTCCTGCTCTGGGTCTCTGGGGGGAGCAGGGGGAAGCTGGCAGCCTCCCCAGACTTTGCCTTACAAGGGCAGGGAACCGGGCCCCAAGTCCCGCCCCTCTCCCCCCCACACACCCCCTGCCTGGAGGCCCCAATCTCCTCCCCCTGTCAAGAGCGGCTGGTGGGGCCTGGCCAGGCCAGTCTGTCGGGGGGACAGCGATGCTGAGGTTACTCCTGGCCTGGGTGGCCCTGGGGCCCACCCTGGGTCAGGGTCCGGGGCCCACTGAGGAGGCTGCGGCCTCCTGTGGGCCAACCAGCTGCTACGTGGTCTTCTATCGGCGCAGGACCTTCCTAGAGGCCTGGAGGGCCTGCCGTGAACTAGGGGGCAACCTGGCCACCCCAAAGACCCCAGAGGAGGCCCAGCGTGTGGGCCTCCTGGCGGGCCGGAAGGCTGAGGAGGTCCCTGGGCAGCTACTGTGGATTGGGCTACAGAGGCAACCCCGCCAATGCCACCCGCAACGCCCCCTCCGGGGCTTCACCTGGACCACCGGTGACCAAGACACAGCCTTCACCAACTGGGCTTCGCCAGCCGGGGCTGGGGCCTGCCCGGCCCTGCGCTGCGTGGCCATGGAGGCCGGTGGGAGCCAGCTGTGGCGTGAGGGCTCCTGCACCCTGCCGGTGGACGGCCATCTGTGCCAGTTTGGCTTCGAGGCGGCCTGCCCGGCACTGACCATCGAGGAGGGCCAGGATGGCCCCACACTCTACACCACCCCCTTCCAGCTGGTCACGCATGCCCTGGATTGGCTGCCCTTTGGCTCTGTGGCTGATGTGCCCTGTATGGAGGGTGGCAGCACCTCCCTGCTCTGCATGCAGAGGCCTGAGGGAGGCGTGGGCTGGTCCCGCCGGGGGCCGGTGTGCCCCGGCCTGCGGCCTGTCATGGCCAGCTGCACTCTGGATAACGGGGGCTGTGAGCATGAGTGTGTGGATGAGGCTGCCGGGAGAGTGTCCTGTCGCTGCGCTGAGGGCTTCCGGCTAGACAGCGATGGGCACAGTTGCGTGGACCCCTGTGCCGAGGCACCCTGTGAGCAGCAGTGCGAGCCTGGGGGGCCAGGCGGTTACAGTTGCCACTGTCGCCTGGGCTTCCGGCCCGCGGACGACGAGCCCCATCGTTGTGTGGACACGGATGAGTGCCAAATCCCCGGAGTGTGCCAGCAGATGTGTGTCAATTACGTTGGAGGGTTCGAGTGCTACTGCAGCGAAGGGCATGAGCTGGAGTCTGATGGCATCAGCTGCAGCCCACTGGGAGCAGGGCAAGGAGCCCTGGGTGGGGAGATCCAAGAGGAGGAGGAAGACGAAGAGGAGGAGGCCTGGGACAGTTTGGAGGGGGGCTGGACTGAGCCAATCGGTCCCCTGTGGTTGGACCCCACGAGACCACCCCTTGCTTTTGACCCTCCTTACAGACCCCTGCTTCCCCATGTCAGCCCCACTAGACCACCTCTGTTTATCCCCCCCAGATTTCCCTACCGACCCCCACTACTCTCAATCACCCGGCCCCCCAGGCTTCCCTCCACTCACCACCCATTGCCCCCTGCCCACTGGCTCCCCATGGTCCCTGCAACCCAGCCCCCTCTTCCCCCAGCCTACCAACTCCCCATCTTCTCTGCTTCCCACCCTCCTGTACGTAAGCTTCCCACCATCCCTGTTTCCCGACCCCCTTTGCCTCCAGTCCACAAACCTCCAGTGGATTCCACTACCCACCTTCCCGTGCCTCCTGCACAGCAGCTCCCTGCTCATTCTGCCACCAAAACCCCCTTGCCCCCTGCCCAGCAGTCCCCTAGCCTTCCTACTAAGCCTCCCCCCTTGCCCCCTGCCCACAGACACCCTGCAGCCCCTGAGCCATCTGTCCAACAGCCCCCTCTGGTTTCTGCTACCAAGCCTCTACCCTCCACCTCTCAGCCTGCCTTGATCACTGCCCCCCATAGGTCTCTGCACCCAGATCACTCATCCCCTGGGCTTGCCACCACACAGCCCTCTCTCCAGCCCTCTCTCCCCCTTCCCCTTCCCACAGACCAAGCCCCACAGCCCCCTACTTCCCAATCACCCAGGCCCCAAGCCCCACAGCCCCCCACTTCCCAATCACTCAGGCCCCAAGCCCCCCAGCCCCCAGCCCCAGTCCCTTTGACTCCCTCTGAAGCCCTCAGCAAGCTTCCAGCCTCTCCTACCACATCCCCTTCCCAACCCCCCAGCAGCCCCCCAGACCCTGGCCCAGCCCTGGACGTTCTGGGGTCCTCTCTGCCATCTCCCACAGCCCGGAGCCGGAGTCAGAGGGATGACCGTTGGCTGCTGGTGGCCCTCCTGGTGCCTACCTGTGTGTTCTTGGTGATTCTCTTAGCTGTGGGGATTGTGTACTGCACCCGCTGTGGGCCCCGGGCCCCCAACAAAAGCATTACAGATTGTTACCACTGGATCACAAACTCGGGAGCCAAGGGGGAGACTGAGCCCAAGCGGGGCAGCCTGTCAGGGGTCATAACCTGCAGAACCAGTGTGTGATTGGTGGGGAGGAGGAGGGCAGGAACCCCTCCCTCCTTGGACCTATGAGGAGCTAGCCCCTCTCCCATGGAACTGGGGGTAGAGGGGCCCCTATTAGACTGAAGCCCAGGAAACTGCACCCCGGGACTGATGGGGGAACCAGCTGCCCCCTTCAGCCCCAAGCTCACTACTACTCCCCATAGGGTGGGAGAACCCAGGTATGCTGCCCCCTACCCTTAGCTCGCCTTCGTGGACACTGCTGCCTTTAACAGCCACACCTGGCCCAGCTCTCCAGCCAGGACCCAGGCGTCAGCCCACTGCACTCACTGTGGGGCACCAGGCATCGTGCTCTGCCCTACCTTCTCTGCTCACACTTCTCCAGTCCCCAGGCCCATCTCCAATCCTCCCCACCCAGCAGAAATCGCTGTCAGGGCTGGGGGTGAGGGGGGTGATGGGCGGGAAAGCACACCTGGCCTGGCCAGGTCCTGGAATATTCTCCAATAAATGGGGCGGTGACCCTTAGCCCCTTAGCTCTGCTTTTCATATGGGGGCTGGGGCCAGAGCTGGGGGGGAGGTAAGAAAGGTCCTGTGCCCGGGCAGAGCGTGGCAGGAGGCTGGCAGAGGGTAAAATTGGGGGAACAGTTTGTTTTCTTTTTCCCAAGCCTCAAAGGGTGTCTGGGGTTATGGGACTAGAAGGAGAGTGTCACAGGATCAGGCAGACCTTACAGATGAGGAAACTGAGGCACAAAGAGGCTCAAGGACTTATCCACAGTCACATGGCTGGTTTGGTACAGATCTGAGATTTGAGCGCAGAGGGTTAGTATCATTTTCTCCATCTGACCACCTCAGGACTCTGGCCTGGAAGGATTAGGGGTTGGGAAATAGGAGGGAAGTGGCTGTTAGTGATTTAGAGAAATGTGGGAAGCCGGCCTCCTTATCTCCTTCCTGCCACTTCTATCTCCCACAGCAGGAAGATGTAAAGGAATGGAGGCCTGGGAGCCCCAAGTGATGTGCTCTGCCTGTTCTTTGCAGATTTGTTGAGTTTTCTGTCCATGCCTCTTGGGGGAACATGACTCAGGGACCCTGCCCTCTCACCCTTCCAGCTCAGGCGCCCTGGACCATGGATATTGCAGTGAAGGCAGGCTTTGTGGAGAAAGACACATTCGGGTCTGTTCCCAGCTCTGATTTGGCTATGTAGTCCCCAACAAACTCTTTCCCAAAGCCTCAGGCTTGGACCTCCTTACCCTCAGCCGAGAAGAAAGAGTGGGCCTGGGGAGATGAAGCTTTAGGAATTTGGGGGCCTGAGGAAGGAGAATCATGGACTCTGGGCATTTCTGGGTCTTGTTTTAGAGAGGGAAACTGAGGCACAAAACAAGGAGAGCCTTGGTGCAAGTTCAGGACCCAGGCTTAGAGGGCCAATTTGTTGGGGGGGGGCAAGGGGGAGGAGGCTGTGGCGCCTGGGTCCCCCACAGTCCCTGTAATTTCCCAATCCTAACATCTAGGGGTCTCTAATTACAAGCAGGGCTGAGTATTTTAGCCACAGCCCCGCCTCCCCCCCCCCTCCATCCCCTTCCCACGAGGTTGGGGATGGGAGCCTGAGAGACCTAGGTCTCTAACAGAGGGTAGAGAAGGGGCCTGGAGAACTTCCCACCCCCACTCCCAGGCTGGGCCTTGCTTGGCCTTCATAAGGCAGACCAGAAGGTCCCCAGGGAGGCCTCCCTGAGGGAATCTGGGAGGAGGAGGGGGGGGGAGACCGAGCACAGCAGGGAGCCTCAGCAGGGGCCAGGATGGGAGGGGGCTGCTGAGGTCCCCAGCAGAGGGAGGGAGGAGCCTGGACCCGGGCTGCCTCTGCTCTCACGTTCCCCTAACTAAAACCAGACGTGCCTCCAGATCCCAGATCCGGCCTAAGTTTCTAACATGGGATCTCAGCCTGGAACCCTGTGGAGGGAGGGGGGTGCAAAGGAGAGAAGGAAGAGAGGGAAAGACAGAGACAGGGAGCAGAGACATAGAGACACACAGACAGAAATAAGAGGAGACAGAGACAGAGAAAGAAGAAGGGAGGGGGGAGAGAGAAGAGAAAGGAGAGAGGGGAGGGGGAAGAAGATGCTCCCCGCAGTCTTCGCTAGTCCTGGGACAAGCTCGGGAGTCTGAGAGATCGGAAACCTAAAAGCCTAGCCTGAGTGAGGGTCTGGGATGCGGGGTGGGAGGAGAGATTGTGCAGAAGGCTGGCCAGAGATCCCGGGCCAGGGATGAAGGAGGGAGTGGTGGGTTGGAGGAAGACCGAAGAGAGGATAAAAGCCGAGATGGGGAAAGGAATAGAGACCCGGGTAAGGGCAGGGACCGGCTCAGCTCCTGGGATCGCGGGAGCAGAGGGAGTCTCGCCAGGGGCAGTGACAGGTGCAGACCCGGGCAGGATGGGGACGAGTCCAGAAGAAGGAACCAGGGCCAGTGCTGAGAGCAGGGCCAGCGACAGGGACAGGTCAGAGACCGCGGCAGGGATGGAAACAGTGAGTGCCAGGGGGTCGAAGGCTGCGATGGGGCAAGGACTGCGGGGGAGGGGCAGAAACAGGAATGGGACGGGCGGATGGGGTAAAGAGAGGGGAGGCGATGATCGCAGGTCAGGAGCCAGGCTGGGGCATGGGAACTGGGTCGAATTGTGTGTGCGTGGGGTAGGGGTGGGGTCCTTCCACTCTGAACTCCGTAGACGTCTCAGGACGCCCCGAGGGAAGCAAGGAGTTAACTCGGCCTGGCTAGGACTGGAGGGGGATGGGAGACGGGAGGAGGCCGGAGCGGAGGGGCGAGAGCTCTTTGTCATCTGCTAATGAGCACCAGATGCGGGGTGGCGTGCGGCCCCAAGCGCTCGCCCCCTGCCCGCCCCGCCCACTCGGCTCCGCCCCGGCATCGGGCCCCGCCCAGGAACCCTGATTTTTCTCCAATTGGAACACACAGGCTCCACCCCCTGGGAGCCGTGCCTCCCCAGCCCTCAGGCCCCGCCCCCTCCTGGTGCCGAAGCACTCGTTGTTAGCTGGGGGGGGGGGGGGTGTCTCTGGAGATGGAAGTCCTCGGAAGCCACCTAGTCCAGTCGGAGCAGGTATCCCCCACAAGACGCGACTCTGCTTGGAGACCTCTGGTTATGGGGAGCTCACTCCCTAGAGGGCCTAATCCCAGGCACCTCGTTTTGCTCTAGGGGGCCAAGCAGAATCAATCTGAGCCTTCATTTCCCGCCACCCCACTCAAGTCCTGGGGCCCAGGCCAAACTTTCCAAATTGGGGGAAACGAAAATTCAACTCAGTTCAGCAAATATTTATTGTGCGCCTACAGTTTGGAGGGACTGGGGTAGGGAATGAACCAGGTCAAAGAGCTGGGGGCGGGACAGGGCTCCGGCGTGACACCTTGAGTGAGCCTTTGTCGCCACCTACTGCTCATACGGCCTAAGCTCACCCAGGTGCCTGGCCGTCCTCACTCCCATCTCACCCAAGCCTGGTGGTAGTAGTAGTAGTAGTAGTAGTAGTAGTAGTAGGCTTCCACTAGTCGCAGACGACCACGGATCAGCGCCTTGAAGAGCCACAGGCCACAGTGTGGCTGTGCAGTCCGATAGGGGAGCCGCAGCTCCTGCGCAACTAGGACATCGAAAAACTGCGCTCTCTGTTGCCCGTGGGTTCCTGTGTCTCATTCGGTTTTTTCCCCTCCCAAGCTTGAAGGCCCATCTCAGCTGCGCGCAAGCTGCTCCTGAGTACTGAACTCCATCGGCTCGGTCCTTGGCCCAGTATGGGGCGCTTTCCCCAGCGCCCCGCGATGTGAAGCCGGATGCCACAGAAGCAGTCACCCTATCCAAGTCCCTCCATTCCTCGTAAAACCGAGCTGTGGCCAATGCTTGTCGATTTCACCTCAGTAACAATTCTGGGACACGCCCCCTTCTGTCCTCCTCGTGCTAACCATCCCCACCTCATGCCTGAGCCATTGCAAGGCTTGCTGCAGGGCGGGAGTCTGCCTGCCTCCTGTCACTCCCACGCCACTGCAACCTCCATTCAACCGCTAAGGGGCTTTTGTACCGCACCGGTCTGATCGAGCCCCACCCCCAGACCCCCTTAATAAGCTCCAATGGCTCCTCAATTGTTTGGCCCCCTCCTCCCCTTCCAGTCTTCTCACACCTCACTCCCCCCACATCCTCTTCCTTCCTCCCTCTTCAGACGGGCTGTCGTGCCTGCCTGGGAGGCTCTCCCTCGGCCTCTCTACCTCCTCGATTCCTTAAATCCCAGCTAAGACCCCCTTCCACAGGAAGTCATCCCAATCCTCCTTAATTCTAGTGCCTTCCTTCTCTTCATCCCTATTCAGCCTACACATAGCTTGTTTGTACTATCTATTTATAAATGTATGTAGGTAGGTAGGTATGTGTGTATACACACATATATATGTATATATATATATATATTTTTTTTTGTCTTGTTGTCTCCCCCATTAGATTAAGCTCCCTGAGGGTAGGGACTGTCTTTTTCTTTGTATCCCCAGGGATTAGTGCAGGGCCTGGCACATAGTAGGTGCTTAATAAATGATGACTGGCTTGGTCCCAGGTCACACAAGGAGCCAAGCAGGGATTCCAGTCCAAGACTTCCAGACTCCAAAAGATGCAGTGTGGATGAAGCTCTGCTGTTTGCTTTTGTCCTGGTATTCCTGGTGCCTAGCACAGTGCCAGCACACAGTAGGTCCTCAATAAGTACTTGTTGATTGAGTATAGGAAGGAACTACCTGGGGCACTGGCTGGTGTTTAAAGGGGGAGGTCTCTATAATCCAGCTGTGAGGTGGGGGGAGGTCATGTCTCTCTTCACTAGAAGGACAGAGGAAGAACAAACTGGCTGGCAGCAGGCTGTGCATGGCATGTTTGTTAACTCCAGTACCAGGGCATCAGGGATCCCCCAGAAGCCCCACAGTCACCACCACCTTTAGAGCTAGAAGGACATTTAGAGGCAACTCCATCTCCTAGAGAAACATAACCAATCCAGAGTCCCACAGGTCATAATCAGCAGAATCTGTGACCAGACCTGAGCCAGGGTGTTCCCTTCTGCTCTAGCCTTCTCTTCCCATCACTCACTCACTGGTACCGGAGCTTGGTGTCCGATGGAAGAATCCTGAGAGATCTAATCTGGCCTCTTTCTACCGATGAGCAGAAGGGAGGTCACACAGTCTGGGGCTTGTCCTCAGTCTCATTACTGGGGAACCCCTAAGGCCTCTCCCAGCTCCAAGGCCTCTGGGTCCTAACTTCCTCACAGCATGAAGAAGAGGATGCTGGGTGCCTCCCAGTACTGGCCTCCCTGGTCCAGGCCAGCCTCTTGGATGTGTCAGATGCACCTCCTTCCCACAGAGGTGGACTGCTTGGCCAGCGGAAGGGCCTCCCCACAATATACTCCTGCCCTGTATCCAGCCTTGCTGGCTCTGTCCTTTGTCCTGAAGCTCTCCCTCACTATTGAATCTTCTGGAGCCTGAGGAAGCTGCCAGACTTTGGCCCCAGGGCTGGCTAGACTTTCTCTCTCACCTGTGACTGGGGCAGGAAGAACTGACCTCCCTGCTGCCACTCCCGGCCACTCTGTTACCATCACTCAGCAGCCCTCCCTGCTCTGGTCCCGGGCCCATAGGCTCCTCCCCCTCCACACACCCCCTGCCTTCAGTCTTCCTCAAACATGCACAGAGATGCCCATACCTTATGTCCTCCCTAATGCCAGGTCCTGGAGTTCCTAGTTGTGGCTCTGCTTTCAACTCTGACCTACTGTGTTCTCTGTTCTAAGGGCCCTCCCAGCTCTGACATTCCACGTTCTAAGGGCCCTCCCAGCTCTGACATTCCATATTCTGAGGCCCCTCCCAACTCTGACATCCCCTGTTCTAAGACTCCTCCTAGCTCTGACATCATGTTTCAAGGCCCCTCCCAGCTCTGACATCATCTGTTCTAAGGCCCCTCCCAGCCCTGACATCCCCTGTTCTAAGGCCCCTCCCAGCTCTGACATTTCATATTCTGAGGCCCCTCCCAGCTCCGACATTCCCTGTTCTAAGATTCTTCCCCTGTTCTCTGACATCCTATTGTCCTAAGTGTAAAGTTCTGCATACTATGTGAAGGGAAGCCCAGAGTTCTTTCTTGCTGTGCTGTGACTAGAAGCAGGTCCCTTGTTAGGGGCCACTTCCTCTCTTCCCTTGCCTGCCTCATCCAGTGTACAGCTATCTCTAGATGAGAAGCAAGGCAAATATCTCCCTGCAAGCCTTCGCTTTCCCTTCCTGGTCATTGCCTTGGGTCCCTAGAATAAGCCTTCCCTATGGTGGCCAGGCACCTGAGTCAGGAGAGCTGACCTCCCAAGGGAAGTCACTGTTTCCCTGCCAGAGTCCCCTCCCAGGCCTGGTAGCACCTGCCTCATGCCTCCAGCCCTGGCTTCAGTTCTTGCCCTTCCTCAGTGCACTGTGAAGCCCCTGTGGCTCCTCTCTCTAAACCCAACCCTCAGAGACCAGAAGGGGAAGCACAGCTGTTTCATACCTTTTATTTCTTCCTTGTCTTCTTTGCAGCCCTCCTCCTGGGCTGATGCCCAGGCCTCCCCAGAAGGGGCGGTAGAGGTTAAAGGGTCCTCCCAGGAGCAGCCCTTGGACAGGGAAAGGAATCATCCAAGGAGAGGGGAATCTTTCCAGATATGTCAGGCACACCTGGACAAAGCTGCCCCCAGGGCACGGGCGGCCTGGCTGGGGTTGGGACATTGAGGAAGGGAGGGGGCTTTCAGAGCCTCTGGTGGCCCACATGCTGCCCCAGTCCCACCCACCCCATAGCTGGCTCCCTTGGGGGTAGAGAAGACAGTTAAGAGAAGGAGCTTCATGACAAAGGAGAGGAGAGGGAAAATAATGAGTTCCATTGGAGGGAACGGGAAGGAGGCAGGAAGAGAGGGGCAGGAGGAAGGAGACAAGCAGAGCTGACTTTTGAGGTCCTCATGATGAGGGGAGAGGGGCACTAGGGACTGGGACTCCAGGAAGAGTCTGAGAAGGGTCCACTGGGGAAGACTGAGTGTTTGGATATGAGAGAGGTAGGATTGTGGCCCACCTCCTGCCACTTTCTTCCACTGCCCCTCCTTATTAAGGCCCCCAGATAGCTGCCCCTAGGTTGGCCCTTCCCCCCACCAGCCTGTGCTGGAAGGCTAGCCAGCTTGGAGAGCACAGGAGCCAGTGGGGTCCTGGCAAAGGGGGTGTCTGCAGAAGGCCTCCGATTCTGCTCCCAGCCTCATCATCAGTACTGACCCCCAAAGATGGAGGCAATGAGCTGCAGCCCATTGAGCTAGGTCTTCTGGGTCAGCGGGGTCAAGCGTCTCATCCACCTCCCTTCCCCCATTCCTCCCCTTTTGTGCTTGGCTGAGGATAGAATCAGGGGGGAGGAGGGTGGGGTGCTGTCCCCAAAGAACCAAGAAGGCAGGAGCTGCAGGTGAGCAGAGCATTCAGTTCCCGTTTCAGGGATCGTCTCCTTTGCCCAGGCTTGGATTTCTCTGGAGCAACTCCTAGCTCCAGCTCCGGAGGGGATGCTCTCCCTGGGGGTAAGTGAGCCCTTGGCCCCAAGAAGAGTAAACATTTCCCTAGGAACCCCCCACCCCCACCCCACGACAGCCTCAGTGTCCACTCTCGCCCTGATCCCCATTAGCTAGGACTCAGAGGGTCCCTTGGCTTTAGGGGAAAGTCTGCAGAAGAGGAGGCTAAGTGGTAACTATCGAAGATATGCTTCCCCACCGGCCCCTCCCCCAGCTGGACAAACCACTGGCATCTGGGCACTGGTTTCTACAGATGTTGGACTGTCGCTCACCCCAACCCCCGGCACTTTTGCTATTTGGGTTTATACAAGAATCAATGACTCATCTGGGTTCTGGGCACGTGGGGCCTCTGCCAGTCCCTTTGGCCACAACGCCCAGTTTTTGCTCAGGGAGCTCAGATTGCACCTTGCCCATCCCCCCGGCAGCCTCCATCTCCATGAACAATGAGAACAGGGAAGTAAAGAGCGTCCTGGTAGCAGGGGGGGCTTTCCAAGGGCTCCGTGTCTTCTCCCCGACGACCCAGCGGCCCCCCACTCAGGCTTCGGAAGACCCCTGTGGTGGCCCGACTCCCGCCTCCCAGGGAGAGGCGGCTTCTGCTGAAGGGCAGGCGGGGCCCACTGGCTCGGGATGGGGGCAGCGAGTTGCTGCTGACGGAGCGGCGGCAGCGCTGGCAGCCTCTGAGGTAGGCTGTGGGGCCAGGGCCCATCAACATGGCCTCTGAGTAGCTAGGCACCAGCTGCCGATTGGAGCAAATGTGCCACTCCAGTTCAGTGAAGTCCACGGTGGCTACTCGGGAAAGCGAAGGGCCTCCAGGGGCGTGGCCAGGTGGGGGCGAGCTGGCCCCAAATAGCTTCTCCACCTGGTAGTGGACGTGGGCTGTGCCGTAGGCGGCCACCACACGGAGTGGCCACGACAGCGTGGCCACAGATACCAGCCAGAACACCCAGGCCCGGGCATACCAGGGTGGGCTGCGGGGATCCGCAAACACCATCAGCGACTCTCGGAAGTCCACATCCTTCAAATGCATCCCCTCCCGAGCCTCCAGGTAGTCGTCTAGGCCCTCGTTGGCGCCAAAGAACCGGGCCCTCTGGGTGAGGTATGCTGCCTCGGCTTCTGCGCTTCCAAAGCTGAAGCACTTGGTGAAGCGCAGGCGGGTAGCAGGGTGGTCTGACAGTCCCACCAGCTCCTTGGACACATCTCGGACCCCGTGGGCAGAGTAGTCGAATTCGCCCCGTGCTGTCCGGCTATCGGCCCGCTCGTGATAGACCTGGGTGGTGGTATAGGCGTCCCCATTGCGGTAGCGAGTTATCTGTCTGGTTCGCCGAACGTAATGGTAGCTGGTGGCCTTCCACCAGACGCAGGGCGGGGCCTGCTGGAGGCGGCGGATCAGCGCCAGCACCGTGACCACATCTGTGCGTGGTGCCCTGGAGGCTCTCATGTGGCAGTGCCAGCACTCAGCCAGGTAGAGGAGGTAGAGGAGAGAGACGAAGGCCAGTGGGATGTACAGATAGCCATCTGAGCAGGGACTGGCCTGGTAGGTGGCTGGGTTCCCATGCGAAAGGCCAGTGCCTATGGCCAGACGGGGCACAGTGGCCAGCCAGCACCAGGCCACCACAGCCCCACATGAATGGATGAGGAGGGTTAGCAGGAGGCACTTCCAGTGAGACTCCCGACAAAGGGAGCCTCCCAAAGACTGCTTCAGGGGCCGCTGCTGTGGGGTGGGGAACGAGGAGAGGGAGAGGCAGTGGGAAAGAGGAGAGAAAGAAGGGGAGAGAGAGAGAAGGAGGTGGCAGTCAGGATGGCACAGAAACCAAGTGAGACTGGGGGAAGGGGACCCTTTAGTTTGACCCGGGGACTGATAGAGAATTTAAGAAAGGGAGGGAGAGATGGGAACAGAGGGAAAACAGTTCAGGAAAGGAGGTGGTGAGTCTGGGGATGAGAGAAATGGGACGGGGGACCATGATAGCAGCAGATGGGTTGCCGGCCCCCATTTTCCATCTGTGCAGTGAGGGGAGGGGGTTGAACAGACAAGCTGAGTTTGTTGGTCAGTTCATCCTACTCCTTCTGTCCCACCCCCAATTCTCCTGGGAAAGGCTCACCCACCCAAGGGAACACCTGGCATACCCTCTGCCTGGCTAAACTCCCAGAGAGCCCTTCCCTCTCAAAAGCTCCAGGTCTCCTGCCCCACCAAACACACACACACACACACACATTCACACAGAAGAGGATGACTGGGAAGTAAAACCATAAAACCAAAAACAGAGATGTCTAAAGAGAAGAGAGAAGAGTAAGTGTGTGGAGGTGGCTGATGGAGGGGAAGATAGGAGAACAGAAGGCAAAAAGAGGCAGGAAGAAGTAGGGACCAGGCAAAGGGGCCAGAACCAGATGATGAATACAGGTGTGTATGATGAGGAAGCAGTAGAGAGAGAGGAACTTCAAGCCCTGCTCACCTAACCTCTGCCAGCACCCTCCCCCACCTCCACACACATTCACAGAATAGGATGAGAGCAGGCCAAGAGAGAAGCCCAAGGAGAGAAAACACCTCCCAGCATGGACACGCCATCCCTGGGGTATCACACCGCTCCTGGAGATAACCACACACCTGCACACACGAGCACACACGAGCACACACACACAAACGCACACATATACACACAACCTAGACACACAAACCCAGCACGCAGGGACATGCCCACATAGGTTCATATCACAAAGGTACAGAGAGATACAGATACATACAAACAAGGGCACAGTTCGTTCACACACACAGCCTGTGCCCCCCATCTTCCAGCCTTCATTCACTAACCAAGCACCCTGTCTCAGGCTCCTTGGGGTAGGTCCCAGAGGGACACACTGGGGGGTCAATGTCATTTCTTCCTGCTGCCTACTACCTCGGAGCCTTATTCCTCTCCTTACTTCCTTCCTCCTTCCCTTGGGGGAAGAGGGGTTAGAATAATGGGTAAAATCCAGAAGGTTTTTCCCTGTCCTTCCTCCCCCTCCCCCATTCTCCTCCTTCCCTCCTCCTCCCTCTCTCCCGCCTCAGCTTCAGCCCCAGCCTTCTTACTGCATTGCAGGCTGGGGCTCCTGAGCCAACATTGAGAGGAAAAGGGGTGACCCTGGCCTGGGGGGGACCTAAGCCCTGCTCCCTGAGCCCCTTCAACGCAAACCCTCCTGCTCCAGCCAATGAAGGAGGGTGAGTGGTGGCTTCCTCTTGCCCTGACGTCATGGGATGGGGGCGGGGCCGAATCTGGGGGTGTACTTGGGGCTAAGGACCCCCAACCCCCCAACTTTCTGCAGCAGAAGAATGTCCAAGGAAGCCTCCCCCAGCCCTCCAGGGACCTTCTCAGAGCGTCCCCAAGGTGGTGGTGGTGGGAATTAACCGATGGCACCGCGGTTCTATATGCGGGCCCTGCCAGATGCCCCCCGTTATTTACCTCTTCCCTCAGTGGCTCCCCGTCTGGAATGAGCGTGGGCACGTCCCCTCCATCGCCACCGCTGCCGTCTACGCCGCCTTCTGACTCTTCTTGGGGCATCGTGTCAGCGCCGTTACCTCCAGGGGCCCGGTCATGATAAAGGAGATGGGCCCCGGGTGGGGGGCGTCCGATCGGCTCGGCGGCCGTGGAGGGAGTGCTGAGCCAGAGCCCAGCCCCGCCCGCCCGCTGACCCCGCCCCCGCTGCACCGGCGGGCGCCGCCGGGAGCGCCTGGCACCGAGGCCCAGCCTCCGCCCTTCCTCCCCCGTCCCACTCTCCCCGAGACTCCCAGAGCCCTCCTCTCTCCCAAGTCTCCCCAGTTATGTGTGTATGGGGGGGGCAGCACAGAGGAAAACACTTCCTCCCTTCCCCCTCCTCCTTCTCTTCTTTCTCCTCTCTGCTCCTGCTGTCCCTTGTTCCTGGCTTTCCTCTCCCTGAGGTTTTGGCTGGGGTGGGGGTGGCGGGACTGGGAGGTTTTGGTATCAGCTGGTTGGAGGCTCTCAGAAAACAAATTAAAGCCCTGGAAACTCACTGCAGCACACTGCTGCGCCCCCACCCCCACCCCGCCACACACATCTTGTCCTAGAGCCTCCTACTCTGCAGCCAGAGAGGCCAGTGGCAAACACTAGACACTATCTGGGGGGGGGGGCAAAAAGGCAGGGCCAGGACGGGCAGACCCTGCAGGGCCACGATATTAAGGAGATTAGGCCTTACCCTCAAGGAGCTCTGAGTCCCGGATGAGAGGGCTGAGCTCTCCCCACCCTTCTCCAGACTCCTCCACATCTCTAGGCTTTTAGGCTTTGGTGCTACCTGAAGTCGGTCAGGCCAAGAGGATTCTCTATCATACAAACCTGTCAGGGTTTGGGGCTCACAGTTCAGAAAGTCTTGGGCATTCTGGAGGATGGACCCGGGTAGTGACTGTTTCACTTTTGTCTACATCCCCAGCATAGTGCATTGTGCCTGGCACACAGTCAGCACTTAATAAATGTTTATTGATTGATCACTGGACTCAGCTCAGACATGGTTTTTTTATCCTTTTTATTTATTCCACTCACATTTATTAAGCATCTACTACTAGCTCAGTGCTAGGTGCTGGGAATACACAAAAACAGACTATCTTCAAAAAGCTTACAATCTAAGGGGGGGCAATATGCAAACAACTATGTATAAGCAGTTCTGAGGGTGATTCAGTGGGAAGGAACCTGCAGTTTTCTTTTTTTCTTTTTTTTAGTGAGGCAATTGGGGTTAAGTGACTTGCCCAAGGTCACACAGCTAGTAAGTGTTAAGTGTCTGAGGCTAGATTTGAACTCAGGTACTCCTGACTCCAGGGCCAGTGCTCTATCCACTGCGCCATCTAGCTGCCCCAAACCTGCAGTTTTCTAAGGACAGGATAAGCTGGTCCCTCCAAGTATTTGAAGGTCTGTCAAGTGAAATATGGCTTAGCTTTATTCTTGGCTCCAAAGGTCAGAACTGGGAATAATTAATAAGGAAAATTGCAATGAACTGATTTCAGTTTACTATATGGAAAAACTCCCTAAGCAGTTGTTCAGAAGCAGGTGAGGTTGCTATGGGGGAAGGTATGAGCTCCTCTGTAAGCAGGGCCTGGCTGACCATTGGTTGGGAATGTTGCCAAGAGGTTACCGGTTTAGAAGTAGATGCATTCTGAGGTTCCTTTGAACTCAAGATTCTTCGAGATGGCTCATTTCAGCACTAGGACAGCTCCCAAGCCCTCCCAGGTCTGCAGCACCCGAGGTGACCCCACAAGCGGAGGAGAGCAGTCAAGTCCCCAGTCATTTTCTCAGCACTTACTCTGTGCCAAGCCCTGTGTTAGAAGCACTGCAGGGTGCCAAGGAAGGTCTGAAGGCCGGCCAGCTGCAGATGCAAGGCCGAATTCAAAGACTTCCATTTACACTAGCCCTGTTCCTCCTCCCTCTCCCAGCTCCAGCTGTGTCAGAGCCCCAGGTCATTCGCTCCGCCCAGCTCAGGAGCTTGGCTGGGACATCTCCTTTTGCTTCCACTTCGTAGGAGAGCTTCGTGTTCACTGTAAACCTCCAGGTCCGGGGGGGGGGGGTCCCTGCTAAGGAGTGGGGTATGTGGGGAGCAGGAAAACTGGACTGGTCATGTGTCCTCTCTCTGAGCCTCAGTTTATTCATCTGTAAGGAAGAACTAGCTAGCAATACCCACATCACCTCTCTCACCAAACTGCGGTGTGGAAAGAGCTTTGTAAACCCTGAGGCCGGAGCTAGAAGGGGAAAGGGAAGAAGGGGTGAAGAACTGAATGGCAGGGAGGAGAGTAAGCAGGAGTGGTAGAGGAAGAGTAGGGAGAAAACACCAGGTGACAAAGGGAGCAAGGGCGGACAGGGGGAGAAGAGAGGATGGAAACAGGTGCGGGAGGTGATGAAGAGAAGGGGGGAAGAGGTGGGTACGAGGAGAAAAGTACAGAGCGGAAGGGAAAGAGGAAGGAGGAGGGGGAGGGGAAGAAGAGGAGGAGAAAGGGTCAGAGAGAAGAGGGAGGAAGATGGGAGGGGAAGGGACGGCGGGGAAAGAGGAGGGAAGGAGGAGGGAAGGAGGAAGGAAAGAGAACCAGAGGGGAGGAGGGAGGAGAAAAGAGAGGGAGAGGGAAAGGAAGAAGAGGGAGAGGTGAAGGTCAAGGAGAGACGGGGCAGGGGGAAGGGAGGGAGAAGCAAAGGAAAAGGGGAGGGGTGGAGAGTGAGGAGAGAAGGGGGAGAGGAGAAAGGAGACGACGCTGGGCTGAGAGCCAGGCCGAGGCCGTAGGAGCTCCCAGGTGTTTGGCCCCACCCCGCCGCTCAGCCCCAGCCACCCCCTCCGGTCGGTGCAGTCGTGGCAGGGAGACCTTCACCCGCTCCATTGCGCAGGCGCTTCACGACTCCTCTAAGATCCGCAGCCTGCGCCACCTCATTGGACCGTCTCGTTACCTTCGGACGGCTCTTTTGTCCAATCAGACAACCATGATGTTGGCTCCGCCTTCCCGCAGCTTCCGGAAGTCAGATTCCATCGAATCCAAGGCTGGGTGAGAGGCCAATAGCCAATGGGAAAAGCGGGTGATGCGCCTACCACGTGGGACGGTGGCCAATGGGAGGCGGGGAAGGTGACGTCGTGGCCATGGCCGCTGCTGCTGGCTCGCGGGAAGACGTGTCCGGTAGCCAGGTAGCGGCAGTTCGCTCTCAGAACCCGGAGCTGCGACCCCATTAGCATTCCTACCCATCAGGCCTCGCGGCGGGAGACGTCTCGCTCATGGCTTATCACTCGGGGTACGGGGCCCAAGGTGAGCGCGGGGCGGCCTGGGCAGGGGTCAGGACCGGCCGGGAAGCGGGATCCCTCAGCCCAGCTGAAGGGAGAGGGCCTGCGGGGCGGGGCTATAACGTCATCGCTAGGGTTCCCACCTTTGCCCTCTTCCCGGCCTCGGGGCTCCCCCGAAAATCCCGTGTTCAGCCAACCTAGACTTGTATAGCCACAGGCACGGGGAACTCACTACCTGACAAGGAAGTGGCTCATCCCAATGCAGAGCAGGGTCTGGAGGCCCTTCCTTGGGTGGACCTTAAACCTGCCTCTTACTTTTTCCCTGTGCTTCGAGAAACCAAGGCAGGCAGAGCCCAGCAAGGCATTTTTCGTGATGCTCTCTGAGCTAATGTGTTCTAAAGCCCCTCCCAGCCCTGACACCCCCTGTTCTAAGGCCCCTCCCAGCCCTGACACCCCCTGTTCTAAGGCTCCTTCCAGCCCTGACATTCTCTGTTCTAAAGGCCCTCCCAGATCTATGTCCTCTGAAGCCATATAACTCTAGTCCCCAAACCCTACTTTCACACAATCTCCCCACAAGGATATGGGTCACGCCTAAATCAATAGCCCCTTCCTCCCGCTCCCTCCAGGGCTCACTAGAACCAATCAGGCTGAGTATCCCCAGTTCATTGGCAGGAGGAGGGGGTTTTGTCCTTTTCCTTTCTGCACTGTTGTTTGAATGCCTTCCAGCCCAGGAACACCCATCCGCAACTTTGGGCCAAGCAATTAGAGCTCAGGGAACCTCTAGTCCAGCCTTTCATTTGGCAGAGGGCAGGACAGGACCTGTGTGCAAAGTAGAACCTCTGAGGCCCGGAGCCAGCATTCCCACCCGGACCCTGGGATGTTCAGTTGTTTGTGCCCCACACATTGAGGCCCAGGGCTGCTGCAAGATAGAGCTCTCTGAGCCATGGACCAGTCTCATTCTTGTTGGGTGGGTGAATAGATGCACAAGCCAAGAGCGGGGAGGCTGAGAGAAAAACGGAGAAAGTCCCCGCACTTAGCACAGCTCATAGGAATGGACACTTTTGTCTCTTCAAGGAGATTCTAGAGTTCAGTTGCAGAGTATGTGGCAAGGACATCCAAAGGGAGGCCCTTAGAGTCCCATGACAGTGCCAGGGGACTTGAGGGGAGGGCAAGTGGTAAGGCTTGGAGGAGCTCAGCATGAGAATAAGACCTAGGAGTCCATCTCCTCAGAAGGAAGGCGTCCTTGACTCCCATCTCTTCCAAGCTTCCTGGTGTTGCTGGGAGTTGTCTCCTCGTGTCCCCTTGTGAAGCCTGGGCTCTCCAGTCATTGTTCCCGCTGTTTTCCTGGCTCTTCTCTCCTTCTGCATCTGTTCTTGGAAGTCTTTCCACACACCTCTCATCACATCATTCCATTGCATGCCTGAGCTGTCATTTGTTCAACAGTCCCCCAGATCTTGGCTACAGTATAAAGGGTGGCTGTGGTTCTTTCCAGCTCATAGATCAGTTCATGGCTTCAGGCGGCCGCCTCCTTCAGGGGATGGTAGATGTTCTACCTTCCATTCCTCCATCTGCCCCTTCTCTTCCTTCCCCCTTCAGGGTCCAAGCACCGGGTCAGGGCAGCCCCAGACCCGCCTCCACTCTTTGATGACACGAGTGGTGGGTATCCCACTCAGCCCAGTGCTTACCCGCCACAGGGCTCAGATGTGGCCTTCAGCGTCAACAATCTGCTTGGGGATCCCATGGCCAACGTCGCCATGGCCTACGGCAGCTCCATCGCCTCCCAGGGCAAAGACATGGTGCACAAGGAGGTGAGTGACCCCAGAGGCTGCAGAGCCTGGGTTTTAGAGTAGAAGGGGCCGTTTAGGGGAGGTTCAGTCTGGTACAGCCTCTTTGACAGATGAGAAAACTGAGGCCCAGGCACATTAGGTCACTTGTCCACAGTTCACGCACTCTTTCCACTGACCTACCCTGACTTCTTGGGGCTCCTCGGGGACTGATCCCTGTGGCCACAGGCGTAAGATAGAGCTGAGGCAGAGGGACCAGCGAGGAGCGGCCATGCTTAAGGGCCTGAGTTCAAATCCTGCTTCTGTGGCTTCCTGTCTGTGTCAATTTGAGCAGCTTCTTTCTCAGAGTCTCAGTTTCCTCCTTTATAAAATAAAGGTAGATGGGGCAGCTAGGTGGCTCAGTGGATAAAGCACCAGCACTGGAGTCAGGAGTACCTGAGTTCAAATCCGGCCTCAGACACTTAACATTTACTAGCTGTGTGACCCTGGGCAAGTCACTTAACCCTTATTGCCCAGCAAAACCAAACAAAAATCAATAAATAAAATAAAATAAGGGGATTGGACTGCATGGCCTCCAAGGTACCCCCCCAGCCCCTGTGCGTTGATCCTCACCTCAATGGCTTCTCTTCCAGCTTCACAGATTCGTGTCCATGAATAAGCTCAAACACTTCTTTGCAGTGGATACCTCCTACGTGGCCAGGAAGCTGGGCTTGCTCATCTTCCCTTACACACACCAGGTGAGGCGTCATCTCCATTTGTCCTGGCTCTGGCCGCCCCAGGGCTCTGGTTCCCCCCCCCCCCCCCCCCCCCCCCCGGCTGGGGGAATGTGGCTTTTGCTCAGTCATTCCCTGGGCCCTCACATTGTCTCTCTTCCTTCTGTGCCTGAGAACTGGGAGATTCAGTACAGCCAGGATGTGCCCCTGCCCCCTCGGCAGGACCTCAATGCCCCCGACCTCTACATCCCCAGTGAGTATCAGGCCAGAACAGTGGAGGAGGGGGAGGGGGAGGAATGAGCAGAAGGGAGCCTGAGGTCTGGTCTGGCTGGGGTGGGGAGGCGGGGGGGGGGGGGGGCCAGGCCTTGGGGCTTGGCCTGGCCTGGCTGGGGGGGCGGTGTCAGGGCTTGGGGCTTGGACTTCAGGCTCACTGCCCTGGGGCTCTGCTTTCCTGTGTCTCTTTGGCAGCAATGGCATTTATCACCTACATCCTCCTGGCCGGGATGGCACTGGGGATTCAAAAAAGGTTGGCTCCCACATCTCCTGTAAAGCCCTCTCCCTCCTGGGACTCACTTTGACCCATTAAATCAGATTTCTGAGGAGCCTGGCCAGAGGGGGAGGGGCAGGGGCTTGACAGTTTTTGTCCAGGATGCCCTGCCCCCTCCTTTGCCCCCCTATCCTCATGTGCCCCCTCTGGGATGGGGGTGGGGGTGTGTAGAAGGAGCCCTGGATTTTAGCCCCATCTCTGCCAAGTGCTTCTCTCTGGCCTTGGCCTCTCCAGCTATAGAATGGAAATAAGACTTTTGGGGGTTCCTGCCTAACAGGGTTTTTTTGAGGGGAGGAAGAAGAGGGGGTGTGATCTGGAAAAAAGGGTTATTGATCTTCTCACTGCCCCAGAGAAAACTAGAACAAAGACGTAACTAACCCCTTGTCCACATCTGAAAAGTATGCCCCATTCCACACCCGTCGTCCTCCACCTCTCTGTCAGAGGTCTGAGGTCACCAAGCCTGGTCACTCATGGCTGCTGTGATCCGGATTCCCCTGGGGGGTCCTGAGGAGGAGTAGGACCTCCCTCTGCTAGTCCTGCTTCCCCCTAACCCCCTCCTGCTCTGCGCTAGGTTTTCCCCTGAGGTGCTCGGCCTGTGTGCCAGCACAGCCCTGGTGTGGGTCGTCATTGAGGTTCTAGCCCTGCTTCTTGGCCTCTACCTGGCCACAGTCCGAAGCGACCTGAGCACCTTCCATCTGCTTGCCTACAGTGGCTATAAATATGTGGGGTGAGTTCCAGACCTGGGGTGGAAGAGAGGGTGGGTGGTGGAGCCAGGCTGGGCTGGGCTTCTGGGCATGGCATGGCTGGGTTTGGGGGCCATGCCCGCAGATGCAGAAACAGCTGCTGAAGTTTCAGGGCCAGAGGCTGCAGGCAGAGGAGGTGTTGAGGAACAGGGCTGGATTTGGGGAGGGAGAGCAGAGGGAATTGGGCCAGAGATAGGGGGGCTTTCTTTGCAAGGCCAGAACCCTTGGAGGCAGCTCAGGGTCAAGAGGCCTGGATTCAAATCCTGGCCCTGTCACTCACTGTGTGACCCTGGGCAAGTCACATCCTCTCATTGGGCCTTCGCTTCCCTGTCTGATGAATGGGGGTGAGGAATGTGTATGACACTTGTGGCATGAGCTACCTCACAGGGTTGTTGGGGTGAATGTGGCATCGCTCAGTCAACAGTGACGGTGACACGTTGGGTTCTGAAGACAGATCAAGCTCTTAAGGGCCTTGTTCAGGGGTATCAGCACATATATGGTGGGCTGGGGGGATATACAAGAACTTCCTGGTAGTTGGGGGAGGGCACCAGCAGTGGGGACAGGCTCAGGAGGGGCCTCCTGGTGTTTGGGATGGTCTGAGGCCAAGAGGAGACTGCATTCCAGTCATGAGGCACAGCCAGTGCAAAGACCTGGGAAAGGGAGATGGAGGGCTCTGTGGAGAGAATGAAGAAACAGGTGCTCCTGGTGCTAAGTCTGGAAAGCTCAAAAGAAAGACCAGACTAAGGGATGAACCTCTGTGGAGTCCTACAGATACACGGTCAAAGAGTTGGGCAGGGGCTTATGTGGATGGTTGGATCTGAGCTTGGACACCTGCGTAGAGGCTGACCTGGGGTGGGGAGAGGCAGGGAGGACTTTGAGGACGGAGGTGCTAAGGGCTAAGCTGGGCTGCTGTCCCTGGTCAGACAGACAGGCATTGGGGAGGAGAAAGGAGAGGCAGAAGGTGAGGCTCCAAGCCCGCGTGCATCTCAGGAAAGACAGCAAGCCCCATTTGGGACGAGGAGGTGACATGCCCAGCACTTGGCAATGAACCTCTATCTGGGAGTCACCTGCAGAGGTGACCATGAACCCCCAGGAGTGTGTAGAGAGAAAAGTGGGGGCCCCAGGAGAGGGGCGAGGAGAGGAGAAGAGACCAGACGGCAGCAGGCCCTGCCGTCCGGCTGAGGTGAGGATCATTGATTTTTGTAACTTGGAGTGGGGTTAGAAGAAGGTGAGAGCAGAGGCAGGCGTGTGGGCAGTGCGGGGAGCTGGCTTATTCCAGTGTGGGCAAAAAGGGGGCAGGCATTCGGGATGATAGCAAGAGGGAATGGTCGGCCTGGCTAGCAGGTTTTCAAGATGCCGATAGGGTGGGTTTGAAGGTAGAAGGGAGGCAGCCATCAGGGAATGTCCGAGCTGGGAAGGATCTTAGAACAGGGAATGGCACAGCTGGGGGAATCAGACAGTAGCTGTTCAAGATCCTCATTTTACTGATGGGGAAACCAAGGCCCAGGGAGGGAAGGCAGGGTAGGTTGTGGATCCCACCCCTGGCCCACCATCAGTCCTGGCCCACCCAAGGGTGCTGATGGTCTCTCTCCTGTCCTCCCTAGTATGATCCTGAGCGTGCTCACAGGGTTGCTCTTCGGCAGTGATGGATACTACGTGGCCCTGGCCTGGACCTCAACTGCCCTTGTGTATTTCATTGTGAGTCCTGAGACCTGGGGCAGGCATGGCCTAGTCAGCCTTCACCGCCCACCTCTGCCCCATTCTGTGCTTTGTGTCTCCCCCTCCCCAAGGGGCATCATGAGGGGGATGAAGGAACTGGGGAGGGCTGTTGGGCCCCCCCTGAAGGTCCCTCTTTCACACACAGGTGCGCTCCTTGCGGATGACCTCTGTGGGCACTGATGGGGTGGGGGGTCCTGCCCCCCGTCAGCGCCTACAGCTCTACCTGACCCTGGCTGCGGCTGCCTTCCAGCCAATGATTATCTACTGGCTGACCTTTCACCTGGTCCGGTGACCCAGACAGGGTCCTCCCCAAGGAAGACTTCAATGGAGCCGACAATGATGATTTTCTTTCCTGTACATTGAAGATTTTAATTGCCTCAGCCACATCTCTCCCTCATTCCTAGGGAGCTCACCCTGGACAGGACCTTAAGAGGGTCTGAGGAGGTGGGCAGGAACGGCCAGCAGGGATGGGCCAGAGGGAGTGAGGCCTGGCCCCACCAGCTGCCTCAGCCCCACACGCCGGGGTCAGTGCTCCGAGACGGCTCAGATGACACTTGGCCAGGCTCAGTAGCCAAGAGGAGCTAACATTTCTGCAGCCCTTGGTTAAAGCTTGCAGTGTGCTTGACCTGTATTGTCTCATTTGGCGCTCACAGTCCTGCTTGGAGACAGATGGGGGGGAGGGAGGCTCACCAGCCCTATTGGCTTACCCAGGGGCCCAGGGCAGTGACTGCTGCCCCTGGGCCAAGGCCTGTCCCAGAGATGGTGGTCCTTTCCTGGCCCTACCACTCGGTCCTCCTCCCTCCCAGGTTCAGAGCCAACTTTGAGCTCCAGGGGTTAGAAGCTGCCTCTGGCACCCCCCCCCCCCGCTGGGGCTAGGAAGAGGAGGCCCCAAAGGTAAGAAGGGCTGGCAGACGGGCTGAGCATCAGGTAGGAGGTGGTTTCATTCACCTCTCTTGGCCCCCCTCCCCAAGAAGTATCAGAAGTTTAGAACTGGTCCAGGGCCCTCATTTTATTCATGAGGAAACTGAGGCACATAGAATGGGACTCAGGAAGGGAGTAGGAGAGCTAGGATTTGAACTCAGGTCCCCTGACTCGAAATGGTGATCTCTCAACTCCATTGGGAATCCTGTAGCATCTCAGGGTTGGGAGGGACTTCTGAGGATTTGGTCTGACCTGCTCCTCTGGCAAGAGGTCACCCTGCCTTCCTTTGAAGAACTGGGGATCTCACTTCCTCCCCAGGAAGACCATTCCCCTTTAGGAAGGCCTTCATGCCTTCATTATCTCAAGCTGCTCAGCTCTTTCAGGGAGGGTCCATAGTTTCCCCAGGCCTGCGGGCCAGAGTGGACACTCAGCCAGATGTCTGCTGCCCAAAGAGGTGGCAGGCAGTGGCCTGGGAGTCAAAGAAATTGGGTGTGGCCTTGGGGCAGTCATTGCCTTTCACTAGATCATCGAGTGAGAATATTGAACAAGAGCAGCCCAAAGGCCTCTAAGTTCTATACCCCTAGAACACTGGCAGGAGGGGTAGGTCAGCGGCCTCACTGTCCCTGCTCAGAGCCTCGCCCTTCTGCTGTTGTATCACACTGTGACCCTGGGAAAAGGCCCTTCTACAATTTCTACATGAAGTGGTTGGATCATCCACCAGAGGGTGGCGACCAGACCTAGGAAGAGACTCAAGACTGTCCTTTGAATTGGGCATCTTGAGCTTGGAAAAGGGAGCGGGGACGGGGACTTTATTGTTGCCTTAAATTCCCGGCGAGATTCGACATTCAGAGCTGGACAAGCCAGTGACACCCCCCATCGCCACAGCCCGGCCTTCAGTCTTTGCAATTGTTTATTCAATCACAAATGGCCAGGACTGGCCTAGAGAGACGGGTTTTACACACAAATTCCTCCAGGCGCTGGACAGGGCCAGGCCCCCAGCGCCTTAGAAAATGGGGGCACAGGGAGAGACAAGGACAGGGGTGGAGGAGAGTGGCAAAAGGGGGACACAGAAGAAAGAGCCGAGAAAAGGCTGGGGGGGGAAGGGCAGAGGGAGAGCAGGGAGCGGGAGGTGGGGCTGAGGGGGAGCCCCCGGCTGAGCCTGCTCACGCCCCTCCCCTCCCCGGGGCCCTGCCTCCCGGGCCAGTTCACCTAACCCTGGGGAATACCCTGGGTTCGCTGGGAAGGGCGGAGGGATGATTGGTTGCTTGTTCTGGAAGTGGGGTGGGCCCAGTTCCCCTCTCCCGAGCTCAGTCACTCTCCAGCACTCCCATCCCCTGCCCCATAGTTCTCCCCAGAGCGGATGAGGCCCCAACACCCTTCACCCGAATACTAGGTTTTCGAAGTAGGGACTTGGGGTCCGGAGCCCCAAAAGCCGCCGTCTGCCTGGACTCCCGGCTGCCTTTGGGAGGCGCCGCTCTGACAGAACCCGGCGCAGCGCAGGAGGGTGAGGTGGGGATGGGGGGGGGGACGGGCCATCCCATAGCAGCAATTTGGGGGGCAGGGGCTGAGGAGGCCCCGGCGCCCCTCGCCTTCCCCCAGAGCTGAGGCTTCGGAGGGACGGGGGGCGGGGAGTGGCTCTTCTCCGCTGTCCAAAAGGGGCGCGGGGATGGGGGTACACAGGCGTCCGGTCCGTTCTCGGGGTTCATTCCCTGGCCGGCTTCCCCCTTTAAAAACTCACCAACGTATAAACCATACTGTGGGAGAGAGGGGCGGGCTGGGGTCTCGAGTCACCAGTGGGAGTCCTTTCCTTCCCCCCCCCCCCAAGGCGGGACGGAGCTCACCTGTACAGGTAATAGAAGAAGGAGAGCAGGTAGAAGGCGAGTTTGCACCAGGACTCCTTCTGACAGTAGTTGAGGATGTCTGCGTTCATGATGGAGACGGCGTCGTACATGACCTCGGAGCCGTCCGCCGGGCGGTGGAAATACCTGGGGGAAGGGGCGAAAGGAGCCGGGGGTAGGGCCGCGAGGTCGGCGGCGACTTCCCGGAATGTCTGTCAGGTGGGAGCAGAGATCCTCAAGACCCCTCATCACCCAGGCTTGGAAGACTTCAACATAGGGCAGCGTATTTCCCCTTCCGGACAGTTGGGACGTCTGGCTGGCTGAAATCGCCCCCCCCCCACTGTGGGGGCCCTCCTCCCCTCCCAGGCCTGAGGGCCCAGCTATCCCCACACCAGAACCCCTCCGGCAATGGTGCCCGACCCAGTCCCGCAGCCCGATGGATCACCTCCATAGGTGGTAGAACAGCAGGGGGATGTTGAGGCCCAGGGTCACCCACTCGGCGGCGCACAGGAACATCAGGCAGAAGAGGCCGTGGATGGAATACTCGGGGACCACGAGCTAGAGGGAGGGCCGGGGGCACCGAGCGCTCAGGGGCTGCCCTCTGGGGGCGGGGCGGCCCACCTTCCCCTCCCCTGACAAGCCCTGGAGAATGGGCCCCTGCACTGAGGTCAGGCGTCTGGGGGCCGTTCTGGGGTCCTGGGGCTGGGAGAGGGAGCGGGGTCCTGGGCTTGCGGGGAAGAGAACGACTGAATGGGCAGGCCTAATTTGCATCTCTTTGTATGGCGTCTCGACCCACCTCCCCCTTCCTTGGGCAAAGGGACCGGAGGGAGAAAGGGGTGGGGGACATGCCTGGAAAGGTATGGCACCAAAGATTCGGGGATCCGCCGGGGCCCCAAACGGGACAAGCCCGCCGGGTCCAACCACTTCAGGGCACAGAGAGAGATCAGAGAAGGCAAGGCACTTGCCCACGGTCACACACAGACACAGAATGGAAGTGGCTTAGCCGGGCCTGGTTCCCCGTCCAGGGCTCTAGGCAGATGGCCAGACAGACAGACAGGGGGTCCTGTGACCCCCAAGACCTCCCACTGACCTTCCTTAAGAGGCAGCAGATCCGCTCAATGTTTTTCAAACGCTCTCGCTGTGGGGAGGAGAGTAGGGTCAGGCTGAGTGAGCAAGGTGAGGCATGGATGCAGGAGAGTCCAGGGTGGGGGGAGTGAGGTGGGGGGGGCACCAGGTCCAGCTTCCCTGAGGAGCTTCTACTGAGGGATGGAGAAGACCTCCCCGCTCTGCCTGGGAGTCCAGGGCTCCCAGCCCAGCTCGCGGAAGCCACAGAGATCTAAGCCTTGTTTCCATGGCGATGTCACCACGGAGAGAGGCAGGCGCCGCCGTTCCCATGGCAACTGTCGCCATGGAGGGCAGGCACTTCACCCGGATCTCCCCGGCAACGGCCGGGACTTGATCTGCCAGAAACACCCGGGAGGCTCGGCTTTGACACCCCGGGCGGGATGTGAGAGGGCCCGGAAAGGGCTGACCGCTGAGCCAGAGGCGGCAGACAGGCTGGGGAATGGGCTGTCTCCTCTCCCACCCCCTTGGTCCCGTCCCCAGTCCAAGATCCCTCCCTACGAGCCTCATTGTCTGGCCCCAAGGCCCGCTTCTCCCTCCTCGGATCTGCCCTCCGCCCAGCCCCGACACAGAAACGGACAGACTGACGGACACACCTCGGCACATCACATGTATTGACTTACTGCCCTCGCCGGGTTGCCCTGATCTATGGGGTTCTTGAAGTCGGTCCTCAGTTCGTCAAAGGCGATGATCTAAGTAGGGGTGGGGTGGGGGCCTGTCAGGCTGGGGGGCCTGGGGAGGGTATCCCCAACCCTCCCTGTGCATCCCCTTCTTCTCAGGCTCCATACCAATACTCATGTGGGGAGTCCCTTTCTCTCCATAATCCAGGAGGAAACCATTTTACAAGTGAGGAGACAGGTTGGGAAAGAGGAATAGACCAGTCCAGATCAGACAGCTAAGAGTCGGCCCAGAAGGGCTTCAGCCCCAGGGCTCTCCTGACTTGCTAAAGGGCCCCAATTCCTGCCCCAGGTAGATGCCGGACTGGAAGGAAGTTAGGAGTCCGTATGTGGGACCCTCGAGCTTTGCCCCCAGGGCCTCTTACCAGGATGCCCCACGGCTTCCTGGCACGTGACCCCTGACCCATAGCATCCAGGTCCCCTGGGACCTCCCCAGAGCTTTGAGGCTAGGACTATTTGAGCTGGTCATCCTTGGGGGCTGTGGCCTGGGCAGGACAGAGGCCCGAGGTGGAAGGCGAATGCAGGATGGGCACAGGGATGCCACGCCTGTGTGTGCAGACCAGATTGGGGGTAGGAGAGGGCTGGGCCCAGCAAACCTAGAGCCCTCTGTGTGTTCCTGCAGCAGCCTGGAATGGGGGGAGGGTAGTAGCTCTGAGCTAGAGAACATCTCGCCTTTCCTGTTCCCCAGGGTGCCATCTGGAGTCCATGGTGCCACTGGGTCCCACCAGGGGGGATGGCAGAGATAACTTCCCTTCAGTCTATCACAAGTCCAGCTCCAGGGCCCAGGGTGCCCCTTCCTCCACTCCATCAGCCCCCATCAGAAAAAACATGTCCCCTCCCCCACCAACTGACACCTGTCACTCACCGGATAAACTTGTCAAGAGACCAGAGTGCCCTGGGGTTGCCTAGCAACTGCAAACACCACCTCCTCACCCTCCGGCACACATGGTATGGAGCTGGGAGGGAGGAGGGGGCTCCAGATGGAGGAAAGGAGCCCGGGACTGGGACTTGGGGACTTGGGCTCCAGCAGGCCCAACTCTACCAGTTCTATGATATGACCCTGGGCAGGTTGCTGCCCACCCTTGGCCTCACCTTCGTCAGGCCAAGGGAGTGAGATTCCGTGGGGGACAGCCTCCTCCCCAGGCAGCACCTTCTTGGGATATGCTTTGGCTTCTTTCCTGTTCCCCCAGAACCCTCCCTGCAAACTGAAGGTCAGGTGGCTTGGGCCTTCCTGCATGCCAGATGCCAGCCTTCCTCTGCTCTGGCAGTAGCGCCCCTTCCCTTGGAAGAGGGCAGTTGAACTGCTGCTTGTCTCGCCCTACCCACCCCATGTGGTCACCCCTTCTCTTTCTTATGGGAAAGCCCTGGTCCAGAAGGGAGCTTAGCACTCAGTTCTGGAAGATGGGGGGGGGACCTCGATGAGACCTGGCAGGAAATGGGGACAAAACCCTGCCCGAATCCACAGCCCCTCCTTCTTCCCAACCCTTAGGCTTCCCACCACCTTCCTGGACTAAAGACTGTGCCTTCTGCAAACCTGTCTGCCTCAGCTTCCTTGGGCCTTCTCTCATTCCACCAAGAGCCTGTCTCCCTCTGCTTCCTCCCCCAAGGTTTACTGCCCACTGGAATGGTGGCTAGCATGCTGCTGTGTCTGAAGTCAAGAAGAACTGAGTTCAAATTCAATCTCAGTGTGACCCTGGACAAGTCACTAAAACCTCTATTTGCCTTAGTTTCCTCAACTGTAAAAATGAGTATATTAACACCAGACTCACAAGATTGTTGCAAGGAACAAATGAGACAATATTTGGAAATGCACCTTAGCACAGTACCTGGCACATAGGAGGTACTATATAAATGCTTATTCCCTCCCTCACCTGACTTCATGTAAAGGAGTGCAGAAGGTAGGAGGATGAGGTGGGGATATGGAGGCCAAGACAGAGGGTGTATATATGAAGAGAGGAGATGGAGAGGAGGAGAGAGAGAAGAAAGAAGAAGGAAAAGAAGGAAACAGGCTCCCCCAAAGATACAATAACCAAGCCAGGGTTTGGACATCTAATTGAAGCTCATGAAATACTTGTTGAATGAACAAAGAGAGCCAAAGATCAGAGACAGAATATGGGCAAGGAATGGGGAAAGAAGAGAGATGGGGATGGGGACTGAGCCAGGTGTGCTAAGATGAGATGAGGACCTGAGAGGGAGAGCCACAGGACTCGTGGGGGTGGGGGGGAGGGGGAAACGACAAGGAGTCCCTGAGATGGTGACAAGAAAGCAATGAGCCCTAGAAAGAGTGGGAATGAAGGGAGACGAAGAACTAGCTGGGAAGGAGAGAAAGACAAGACACTTGGGTGAAAAGGAACCACAAGGATGGAGGAGATGGAGATGGGTGAAAGGAAGGACAAGGGAGTGGGAAGACCCAGGTCATGCAGATGGTGAGAGGGGCAGAAGTGTCAGAGGCAAAGGCAGAAGAGAGGTAGTGAAGATGGAGAATGAGGGATCCAGAGACAAGTTGTGGGGGCAGAGAACATTGGGGTGGAGGAACAGGGGAGAAACAGATTGGGAAGAGCAACATGGGAGTGAATAAGGAAAAGAAAAGGGAGACACTGAACAAAGGAGAGAGTTGGGGGAAGAAGGGGGAGAGGGAGAGGAGGAGAGAAACGAGAGACTGGCAGGGGGAGAAGAGGGTATGGGGAGGGGGAAACAGATGGAGAGAACGCCAGAGCTGCAGAGATGGACATATGGCAGAGAGATGAGTGAGACAGGGAGTACAGAGGGAAAGGAAGATGACAGGGATGGCACGAGATGGCAAGAGCAACCAGAGAAAGGCGAGAGAGAGATGAGGACAGAGATGTAGGAAGGAGAGATTGAAAGCAAATGAAAGAACACAGATGTGCAGACGGAAAAGGAAGACAGAGAAACAGAAGAGGGGGTGTGGACTTGGGGCCACGGGGGAGATGTGAGCTCCCTCAGGGTAGGGACCATATTCTATAGAGCGCTGGTCCCCAGCCCACCCCCACCCCATGCCCAGTCCAGGTGCCCAGGAAACATTTGTTCAGTGAATGAATAGAATGAATGAATGAATGGGAGGAGGGTGCTAGAAGATTGGAGAATGGGAAAGAAACGGAGAGAATAAAAACCAAATGCATAGAAAGGAGGTTAGGAGGGAGAGAAGAGACAGGGGGGCGGGGGGGGGGCAGAAAGGGAAGTGGAGGAGGTTTGTGAGGATGGGAGGAGGGGACCGGAGTCTGGAAGCATAGCAAAGACTTGTCAGAGAGTAAAAAGCAAAAAGGGACCCTGACCAAGGGGCCCCTCTACTCTCCCCCACAATCCCAGAACTGATAAGGACTTGGGACAGAGCTGAACAGTTCTGAGAAGAATCAGGCCAGAGGAAGGATGGAATCGGAAAAAGAGGGATGAGCAGGGGGTGGTGGGGGTGGGGAGGCAGCAGGATCAAAGGGGTTAGTGAATACGGAGAGGTCTGTCCCACCTAAGACCCTTCCTCCACGGACACTTGTGTGTGTTGGGGGTGGGGGAGCCGGATATGAGAGGGAAGGGGTTAAATGGGTTCTGGTAGATGTGGGTCTTGTAAACAGATGCAGTTGCTATGGCAACTAGCTCCATCACTCGGCTGGAAAAACCCACAATGGAGAGGAAGGGAGGAGGGGGGACAGACAGACCTGGGTACAGACAGAGGGAGGATTGGAGAGATGCCCTGCCAGGAAGAGGGGGAGGAAGAGGAGAGCTGTATTGGAAGAAATTAAGCCCCCAAGTGCAGAGCAACCCGAAACCTCCCCTCCTCCGCTTCTCATCAAGCTGCATGGGGGATTAGATGGGGTATCGGGGACAGGGAAAAAAGGGGGGGTAGAAAAAGAAGGGAACGGGAAGGGAGAACAGGTATTTGGGGAAGGAGGTAGAGAAGGAAGGGTGGGGGAGGGAATAAGAGTAAGCAAGTTTCCCCTCCTTGCCCTGAGAAGTCCCCCCCCCCAGAGCGTGCAGTGCTCCCACCCCCGCGGGCGCCCGGGGCCAGAGACCCCTCGGCCCTGGTCTGGTTCCGTCCCCTGGCCCCCGGCCTTACGTGCCAGATGACAAAGAAGATGAGGGATGCGCACAGCACCAGCGTCAGCATGTAGCAGAACGCGGCGAAGGTGAACGCCATGGCCCCGGGGCCCAGCGCCAGGCCGGGGGGCGCCAGCCTACGCCGTCGGGTGGCCCCGTCGCCGGGGGGCCCCGGCCCGGCCCGGCTCCCGCTCCGGCAGCCACCCCGCCCCACAGGGCTCAGCACTGGCCTGGCATGGCCGAGGGGGTCGCCCAGGCGAGCCCCAAAGAGAGACGCGCCCACCCAGCCGGCCGGCCCGGCCGCGGGGGGCTCGGGGAGCACGGGGCGGGCAGGCGGCTCGGGGGGCGCGTCCGCTGGCGCTGGCGGCTGCTCCTGCCCCTCTCGCTCATCCTGCGCTCGCCCCGCGGCTCCCTCTCCAGCCCGGGAAGCTGGGGGGGCGGAGCCGGGGCGGGGCTCCCCCACAAAGGGGCAGGCCCAGCCTCCAGGCGGGCGGGGCCTCAGCCGAAGAGTCGGCAGGAGCCTGGGGAAGGGGTGATTGACTGGGGTCCGCCGTGCGAGGGACGCTCCAGGACAGGGCGCAGATGGGTCCTACGGGGCTGGGGGCATCGTGCCCAGCTCACCCAGCTCGGCGCCCGGCCCCACAAACGCACACACACGCGCGCGCACTCACACCCATACTCACAAATGACAGCTCCCCTCCCCACCCCCACCCCCAGCGCCCCACATCGTGCTGCCAAAATCGAGCACAAAGGACACCCCGAGCTCTTGCAGTTCTCCGGTTCCCCGCCTCCCCTCCCTTCCTCCACACATACACCCTGGGCCGACAATGCAATCACACGCACCCACGCAGATTGCCACCGAGGGTGGGGCACATTGCTCTTGGGTCCTAGGTGGGAGGAAGGGACAATGCTTTGGAGTTGGGCTGAATGGCTACCACTAACGGAGTCTCCACGCAGTTGACTCTAGGGGCGTGTGCACGTCTTTGCCACCTGATGGGCATGGGGAAGGGCGGGGGCGGGGACAGGTAGGAAGAACCAGGAAAGGGATTCTTGTGACCTCCCCATCTTTCTTCCGGCATTGCCCGTCAAAGCCCCAGCTCCCTTCCCCCCCGCCGACCCCTTTTTTGGGTGCTGAAGCTCCTTGGGACCCCCTCCCCAGATACAGGAAGTGGGTCGGGCCCTAGTGCTAAAAGCACCTGTCCATACTACGCCAGGGGCGCTGGGGGCCTTAGCTCACCCCTTCTGGCTTAGAAGACGCCTTCCCCGACTCCACAAACACCCCTTTGTACTTTGCCCCGGCTCTAGGGATCCCCCCTGGGGCGCAGCCCACAAACCACACTGGCTGCCTGCCAACTTCCTTGCAAACCCCCCCGGGGGGGGGGGCTCTCCCCAGGCCATTGGAGATTTATTGAGGATTTATTTTTGTCCTTGTCTCTTTTCCCCAAGTGGCTTTTTCTTGCAAAACGCTGAACAAAATGTGACTAGGAAGGAAGGATGGGGATGGGGGTGGGGGTGGCATTTCCAAAGGAGGGATGCCCTGTGAGGGTCCCCAACCTGCAGCTTCAATACAAGCAAAACCACATTTGTGTATATGTGCATGTTCAAGTATGTCACACTGACCGGGGGACCAGGGGACAAGAAAGGAAAACTGGGTGAATGGATTCCTAGATCGGAGGTGTCCCAGGGACTCAATGTCTTGGGGCACGAGGGGCAGACTACCTATCCCTGGCCAGCACTTGGGCCGGGACTTCATCTGGGAAGCACTCAAGCTGTTTGGGAAATGAAGGGCAAGACAAAGAAAGAACCATATGGGGGGGGGGGGGAGAACACACAAGTAATGGAACCAAGGCAAGAAATAACATTTACTCTGTCCTGGGGTGAGAGGAATAAAACCAGGAGCGAGTAAGCCAGCTGGATGGCGGGAAGGAAGCCTCCGAGGGTAAGTGTGGTCAAGGGGGAAGGCAGGTCCTGGAGTCGCCCCCGTCCAGGGCTGCCCACCCGCCACCCTCCAGCAGGTTAGGGATTTGTTCCCAGCCTGAACCAGGCACGGGCGGCCTTCCACCTCCACAGCCTCCTGGGGCCAAGAAGGGAGAGGTGGGAAGTCTGCCAGGGGCTAAGGGAAATTGACAAGAGCCCCCCTCTGAGCAAATGCAAAATTGCTACCATCCGCCCGTTCTGGCTTTGTGCAAAGCCGTGCCACCCCCCCACCCCTCACCCCAAGCCATTATGGACGGATTGAGCTCAAAGCTCCAGGCCAGGAGGGGAGGCCAAGGTAATGCAGGAAGAAGGGGAAAATGGTGAGACCTGAGGCTGGTTAAGCTCCCTAGGGCCCTCCTGAGGTCTGGCCCATCTTCCCCAGGACCCACGTCCCCCACAGTCTGGGCCCTGGGTCCGGCTCTCTCTGATAATGAGAGACGAGGAAGAGGCTCCCTGCTCCTGGGGTGCAGGGGCTCAAGGGAAAAAGGAGACAGGTTACCCAGGACTCACTGCAGCTCAAAGGGAAAGCAGGGGAGCGAGCTGGGAACAAGGCAGGTTCCTCCTCCCCAAGAAAGCTGGGGAGAGGCCAGGGCTGGTGGAAGGGAAAAGGGGCTCTCCAAGGACCTGGGAAGCAGCACTGCAGAAGAGCCAGCCCCCCTCCCCCCAGCTCCCCAGCCCTGCCTGCAGCACGTCTGAAGCTTTGGGAAAGTCGGGAAAAGTGGATGACAGGCCTCACTGCCCACGAGCCACAGAATCAAATGCCCCTTGGTGGTGGTGGGTGGGAGGGGGGGGAGAGGCAGGCTTGGGGCTCTGCCTCCTGCCTCAGGGGCATCATCTGAAAAGAAGAGGTGTCGTCCCAGCCTCCCCCAGCCCCGAAGCTCAGCCCCCTAGCAGCAGCCTCCACTGGTCGGCTTCACCGGGGTGCTGTCGATCTTAAGGTTGGGCCGCTCGCCCCCCGAGGCAGCCCCCGGCCCCATCCGCTTCTTGATCTCCGCAGCCATGGTCATAAATGCCTGCTCTACGTTTGTGGCATTCTTGGCACTGGTCTCCAGAAAGGGGATGCCCAGAGAGTCAGCAAACTCCTGAGGGGAAGCCAGGGGGTGGGGGGTGGCTCAGAGACTGTGGAAGGGCCCCTCTGAGCAGCCCCCCGCCCCAGCCCTGACCCCTCACCTTGGCAGTGGGGTTGTCCACTACCTTCTTGGTGGTGAGGTCACTTTTGTTGCCCACCAGCAACTTGTTGACATTCTCGCTGGCATATCTGTTAATCTCCTCCAACCACTGTTTGACGTTGGCATAGGATTCCTGGAGGAGATATTGCCATCAGAGCCTCAGCCTAGTGCCCCCTCCCTCCAGCCCCAGCCCTGAAGGGTGGTCTAGCTGGAGATGAGAGGCCAAATCCCAGGATACTGAGTAGGGGCCTTAGGGCCTCCCACATGGAGAGGCTGGGAATCTGAGGCAGAAGGGCAGAGGTCACTGATTCCCAGAGGCCTCTGACAGCAATACCAGAGACAGAACCCATTTCACACCTTGGTAGGGAACCAAGGCTCTCCAGACTCTAGGCAGAAAAGGGAGCTGGGGAGATTTTCATCCGTCCCGGCCTAACAAGGGAGAGAGTCTGGAGTGAGAAGCCCTGAGATCCAGACCATGTGACCACAAGCTGGGCACTGGGCAAAAGACTATCTGTAGGGTGGGGGCACAGGACTTGGAGCTGAAGCGAGGCCTAATTTTACCTCATCACAGGGAAAAGTAGAATAGAGCTGGCTCCTTCTACTGCAGAATGAACAAAGAGAATGGGGGGGGCACGTGCTCTGTGTCTGTCCTTGTCTCACAGCAGGTTCAACTTCAGGGGCTGCAAGGACACAGAGGTCTAGAGTTCTTGGCGAGGCTCCATTACCTGGTCAGTGACATCATACACCACGATGATGCCGTGGGCCCCTCGGTAATAGCTGGATGTGATGGTCCGGAATCTCTCCTGACCGGCTGTGTCCCACTAAGGCAAGAGATGACAGGTCAGGGCTTCCATCGGGAGGCACCCCACGGGGGGGGGGGGGGGGGGTTGGGCACAGCCAGACACTCACAATCTGAAGCTTGATGGTTTTTCCATCCAGTTCAATGGTTCGGATCTTGAAGTCCACCCCGATGGTGCTAATGTAGCTTTCGGTGTACGTGTCATCCTGAGAATAGCAGAGAGCCCAGCCTCTGTGTCCCCAGCAGCCCAGCAAGGTCCTAGCACCCAACTAAATCTGTTCCTTCACAGGACACCAACCTCCTGAACACCTCCCCCCAAGAGCCAATATTTGGGACCTATCTCCACCCCTTCCCATGAGACCTTTGGCTTTTCTGGGCCCTGGAGGGCAGCCCGCCCTGTGCTTTGCTCCCTGGGCAACTGGCATCTCTTCTTCCCTAAGGAAGTTGGGATGCCTTCACGCAGACCAAACCCAGAACCCAAGGTGGCAAAACTGACATGGGCAGGAGACTCACAGCAAATCGGAGAAGCAGACAGGATTTCCCTACGCCTGAGTCACCGATCAAGAGCAGCTTAAACAGGTAATCGCTGGAAGGAGAGGAAGGGGAAGGCGTGAGGCCCAGGGAGAGGCCCCTCTCCCACAGAGCCTGGACCCAGAGTCTGCTCTGCCTCCCAGGGAAAACTGAAGCAAGAAGAAGAATGCTGAAACATGGAAAACTATGGAAGACAGAGGTAGGCAGCAGAACCATGCACTTCCTGGTGAAGGTGGAAAGAGAATCCAAGAATGATGCTAAAAAGAGGGACCAGGATTCTCTCCCCTCCAGCACATCCCCATAGCTGGGGTGGGAGGAGAAGAGGCTGCTGGGAAGGAGGCAGAGGCTCCCAGGCATATGGACATTGAAGATTTGTAGAACAATTCACAGGCCTCATGCTACCGGTCAATCACAACCGGCCTGTGAGGTAGTTACCACATCGATCCTCACCCCCTTTTTACAGGTGAGGAAACTGAGGCTCTGAGCCGTGACCACAGGACTAGTAAATGTCAGGGTCAGGACTGAAGCCAGGCCTTCCCGACTCCAAGTGACACATTCCACTCACTCTACCACCTAACCTGCCTCATTTGCCAAATTGTACAGAGCAGGGAATGCAGAATAGCTAATGTGATCTAGACTGGGAGCGGCCACTGGAAAAGGAGAGGCTTCAGGGGGCAAGGGACGCCCCCCAGTATCCAGCTGATGACGAAGGGTAGGAGACAGCCAGAATGGGGGAGAGTACCCAGCACCGTCACAGGGCAGGCTTCTGTACTATGGTATTAGGAGGGAAGAAAACTGAGGTGCAGGAGAAGGGCATGAGCAGCTGGGAAGCACCTGCCAGAGGATCAGTCAGAAAAGACCCAACCCCTGGGGGGGGGGTCAATGGCCATAGAATGGGGATACTTCCACCGCCCCATGTTCCAGCACATAAGCTTCACTGGCTTGAGGCCTCTCAGAAGGATGGATGAACAAAGATGACAAAAGGAGAAAATGGCAAATGGTGAAGCACTGTGGGAAAATATGAGCCTGGGCCTGGCCGTTGTGCTGGGCCCAAGACATCACCCAAATGCACATGTGCCCTTGGAGACAAGATGTGTGTGGAGGGATGGGGAGGCCGGGGCGGGGGGCCTCCCATGGGGGGCTAGTGGAAGGGACACATCAGTTTGTTAAAATACTTCTGAACTGGAAAACTAAAGGGTAAACTACAGAAAAGGACCAAAATGCAGCAAACGTGCCAATGAAAGAGGTGCCCACCCTGAGCCCAGGCTTTCAACCTCTTTGTGTATGGATCCTTTGGCAACTGAGTGACGCCCCCAGACCCTTCCTCAGCATTCTGAAATAACGAAGGGAAACACTCACTCGTATACAGTGAGCAGTGAAAACAAAGCCATGATTGTGCCCGGGCTCACAGAGCCCCTGACCCAGTATTCCAGGCAAAGAGCACAAGGCGGTCTTCGGTCAAGTTCACCCAGTGTGTGAGCTCCCCAGTGTTACCGTTACAGCCCTTGGAGCCTCCCAAGGAGATAAAGGCAGGGGGAGGGGGGAGGGACCCCTCCCACCATGCTGGGCTTCCAGGCCCCCAGGCCGAGCAGCAGCCAGGGTATAGCTGGGGAAGATCCCAGTCCTCCTTCACTTAGCTAAACATTTGTCCTCCATTTGTTTTCCCTTTCACAGCCAAACTTCAACAAAGCATAGGCTAGATCCTCTGGGCTCCAGATCTGGCCAGGGGCCTCCCAACCAGACAATTACCTCGGACTTGCTCGGTCTAACAGTCTCTTTGCAACCATCATGCTACCAACGTCTGCGCACACTGGGACACTGCTGACCAAGCCTCTCCTGGCTTCCGGGACTCTGAGCTGTCCTGGTCCTGCCCCTCCTCAGGCCCCAGAGCTGGGGACACCTCTTATCCCCTCACACCTAGACTATAGCGACAGCCTCTCCCTATGACAATCCAGCTTTCAGAAAGCCACTGCTTTGATTTTCCAGGTCCCTCCTGTCTCCCTAGTACTTCAGCCCCAAAACAGATTATTTTTGTTTGGCATCTGAAGCCTTTCCCACTCTGGCCGTCACCCCTCTCCACTGTCAGCCCATTACTCCTGTTTACAAACTATAGATTTCTCCAAGCTGGCCAGCGTGGCCTTCTCCCAGCCCCTAGGCTCCACGTCCAGTCCTTGTACTGGTGGCCCCCAGGCCACACGTTCCCCTTCCCTTCTCACACCTGAAGCCTCCCAGGGCCCTCCCCTCAATGGCCTCATGTTCATTTTGTATGGATTTGTACACCCCTGTCCCCCTTGTCCCCTGCCCCCCACACTGAGGACAGGAGTCGTTGCACTTCTGCTTCTCTATCTCCAGCCTGGCACACTGGTACTTAATATCAATGCTTGTAGGTTCTCTCTGGCCCCATGGGCTCCATTGTCATCATCACCACAATACAGATGGCCCAGCTCTGAATACAGCTCTATTACACCCCATGTGTGCAGAAGAGCTCCCTGTCCTCTGTCCTCCCCCTCCATCTTGCCAATGAGGCTCTGTTCAGACACCCAGCCTGCTCACCTGGTGCTGAAAGCTCTCCCCCGGCTGGCTCCCACTGACCTCTCTAGCTGATCTCCTCTTTGACCCTTTCACACACATGCTCTGTTCCTGTCAAAGGCCTCCATCTATGCTGCATTTATTAAGCACCTACTATGTTCCAAGCACTGTGCTTGGGATACAAAGACCCACAACAACAACACACCAGTTCTTGCTCACAGTCTAATGAGGAAGACAGCCTACAAACAATGAAGTCTGTAGAGGACGACATTGAGGGTAGTCTCAGAGAGAGGGCCTGAAGGAAGCCAGTGAGGTCAGTGGTCAGAGATGAGGGGTAAGTGTTCCAGGCCAGGAGCCCAGAGCTGGTGGGTCTTGTTGATGGAAAAGCCAGGAGGTGGGGGGGGGGGGGGGCCCGGCACTAGATCCGAAAAGTACACATCGGGGTGCATGAAGACTAGAAAGGGAGGAGGGGGATGATTCTGAAGGGCTCTGAATGCCAGTTTTGATTTGATCTTGGAGGCCACAGGGAGCCACTGGAAGTGAATGGGGGGGAGGGGTGATGTAGTCAGACCTGGGCTTTAGGAAAATCCCTCTGGTGTCTGAATATAGGATGGACTGGAGAGGGGAGAGCCTGGAGGCAGGCAGACACCCCCCACCCCCCCAGCTATTGCAACAGTCCAGGGATTCAGTGGTATGGGCCTGCACCAGGGGGGTGTGGGATACAATAGTGCAGCATGACTCCGGGGTTGTAAGCCTGAGGGACTAGGAAGGTGGCTGTGCTCCTGACAATAGGAAAGGGGGCGGAGGTCCTAGGGACTTTTGAACCATAGCTCCAATGAGAGGGCAGGATTCCCTCTCTCCAGATTACTGGTACTGGCTTGGTATTGACTTATGTCCATGTATCTTTTCAGTGGAATAGATGGTTTTTGAGGAATGGGAGTATTTCATTTCTGTCTGTTGTGTGCTCAGTGACCAGCCCAGTACTTGGAAAACAGTAGGCATTTAATAAATGCTTATTGCAGTTTGGTTCCTCCTGGGCTTAGGTTTACTTCTTAAACATGAAACCATTTTGTAGACATTTGGGGAGAGGGGAGGAACCAGCTGGGTTAGGTCTGCGGGACAAAGAGCCTGAAGGGAAGCTAATTTGGCATCGTGTCCACATTTGGGGGTACAGAGGAGAACCCAGTTAGGTCCACATTGTGAGAGGAATCGATTAGGTTCCAATGAGTTAACTCTACATTGGGAGGAACTGAGGTAGGTTCCGGGCATACTTGGGGGAGGGGTGGAGCTTAGTGCCCGAGGAGAGGCTTAATTTGTTACTATGTGTACAGACGTCACCCCACTATCAGGAGCCCCTTACTGGAAGGTGTAAATCAGACATCGAATATTTTACCCCCACGTGCAATTTTGAGGGTGGAGAGGCCCCCCGAGATGTTCACAGTGGGAAGGGGGCCCGGCGGACTGAGTGGTCTGTTGTGTGCGTGGGGGGGGTCAGTGGCCCTGGGGGGGTACTCCCAGAAACGAGAAATCTGTACATGTGTTTTGGGGGGAACTCCGATCTAAATCTAGAAAATTCCAGGGCCCCAACGGAACCCCCCCACCCCCGCAACCACAAGAAAGCTGGAGTAGAGGGGGAGGGGGATATGGAGGAGACGGGGAGGAGGGAAGGGGGAGGGAGGCAGGAAGAGGGGGAAGGGAGGAGGGGGAGGGAAGGGAAAGAGTATGGAGAGAGGAAGCAGGGGGGAGTGCAGCCTCTTCGGTCCCCTCCCAGGCTGGGGGGGGGGGGTCCTGGCCAGGCCCCCTCCCCGCCGGACCCGGATGTGTGTGTGTGTGTGGGGGGTCACCGAGGGCAGGAACCCGGATGTCAGGGAGAAGGGCAGCGAGGACCCCGGGTGGGGGCCCGATAAGGGGAGGGGGACAAGTCGCGGACACGGGGCCCAAGGCCTCCTTGGTCCTAGGGGCGGGGGCCCGGGCAAGGGTCACTCACTACTCAGGGTTCATGGCGGCGGCAGCGGCCCCGGTCGGTCGCTCCCTCCCTGTCTGCTTCGCTCCGCCTCCCGCTCCAAGATGGCGGCGGCTCCGCCCCCCCCCGAGGCTCCGCCCGCTTGAGCAGGCGCAGGCCTTCCCTTCTCACTGTCGCACACCGCGGCCTCTTGGAACCTGTAGTTCTCTCCTGACTTCATCCTCTCCCCGACTGTGGAGGTGCCCGGACACCTCGACGCATGCGCAGATCCATCATTGGGCCGCCCTCTCCACCGTGCTACCTCTTGGGATTTGTAGTTTCCTTCTCATCCCCCCCCCCCCACTCTGAAGGAGATTTTCCTAGGGAGGGAGGCCCCGGGGAATTTGGGGCAACAATTATCACACCTATAGTCTACGTCTATGCATCATCACCTATGCTACGCCTTCATAGCTGTGTGCCTTTGAACAGGTCACCTAACCATCCCTGGTCCTGTTTCTTCTGTAAAAATGAGGGAGTTGAACCCAATTTTCTCTGTCCCTTCATTTCTTAGACTATCTGCATGGTAGGCAGGGTGAAAATGGAACCTTATTCCTTTTCTCTTAGCTCCTATCCCCAATAGTTTGAGGCACCGCCCCCATTGAGAGACTGGACTCATTTAGATTCAAATTCTTTATTTCTACAGCAACATCTGAACAAAGCAAATGGGTCCCCCAGCCCACCCCCCACCCCCACCTCCCCCCTCAGCGTCTGAGGGGGAGAACTGGAAGCATTAGTAGTCACAGGTGCAGGAGGAGAAGGGATGGCTCAGCAGGTGGTACCTCCGAAGGGAGGGAGTGGCAGGGTCGGCTTTAAGGCCCAGGGACTGCCACCACCCAGAAGGAAGAAAACAGTGTCAGCTATCCCTGACTGGGGGGGGGGGGGCGGGGCAGGGCTAAAGGAGGTACCATGGACAGGGCATGGGGAAGGGGCAGTGCCCACAAGCAGGGCAGGGAGCGGCCAATAACTTATTTCTCTATATACAGAAGCAGAGGCCTGGGTGAGGGAGGAGGGAGCTTCTTAGTGTAACAACACCTCTTTCCTGAGGTCCCGTGGGGGGGCCGGAAGGATCCTGCAGGGAGTATCACCCCCCCCCCAGGCCCAGGTGGCCAGGATTGCTTCGAGGAGGCTCTGGGTGCCTGCTCTCCACTTTCCTGACTTCCAGTGAGGGGAAGGGAAGAGGGAAATAAATACAGGGGAAATCCTGGCTCCTTCCTGTACTCTGTCCCCAGTATGACACTTCAAGGCTGTGTGACTAACAGTGTTAGACTGTGGGGGGGGGCAGGGGAATAAGCCTGAAACAACAGGGGGAAAGGTTACCCTGAGATTGAACAAAAAATGATGGGGGAGGATGCCTGGGGGAAACAGCCTTAGGGGAAGGGTGCCTGAAGTGGGGCAGGAGCCCACCCCCATTCCCCCATCCCTGGGGGTCAGATAAGCAGCTGAGGAGGGCCCAGGGGACCAGGAGGGGGCAGGCTTATGTCTGCCCTGCTACCCCTCGTCTTAGCCAATGAGAGAGCTCCGTCGAGAGAGGTCGAGAGAGCTGGAACTGAGCATGCGGCTATCGGACAGGTTGGCGCTGCTGGACTGTGGGCAAACATGCAGAGGGTTAGGAGGGGGGTGGGGGTGGGGTCCGCCAATCCTGGAGTGGGGTTTTAGCATATGTGAATCACCACAAGCCTGGGGAACATCCCAAGGACCTGGGCATGCCTGGCCTGGCTGGGGAGGCAGAGGAGAGAAGGGGCTTGGGCAGTGGTCAGGCCTCTGGTCTTTGGCCTGTAGGAGTGGGACCTAATGCAAGCAGCATAGACTGGACACTACCATCTGAGCCAGCCAGAGAACTAGGTGGGGAAGCCATCTACTCAGGGTCACATGGCCAGACTGGAGGCTCCTGGCCCCCTATGCCAGTCACCCTCAGAAAGCCGATGTTCTATTCACAGTGGTCAGGAAGGTGCCATGGGTAGGGTGCCTCGGGCTGGGGCTCCTTACCTGGCTGGCCTCCTCTGTGCTCTTGTGGAGGAAGTTGAGGGAGCTGGCTCGCTTCATCCTGCAGGAGGAAGACAAAGAGCTGACCCCTCCTAGGAGTGGGCTCTGGAGGTGGTGGAGCTGAGGGGACCTGAGAGAGGGCCTGGGCTGGGTGGGGCATGTGGGGCAGGGCTGGGACCAGGGGGAGAGGGGCTCTTACCGGGGGTTGGGAGGCTCTTGGGGGCCGCCCCCCTGCAGCTTCTTCACCAGCATCTCACTGCTGCGCCTCAGGGCATCTCGGAGTTTCCCGAAGGAACCGCTTCTCCTGAGAGAGCCACTGCCATCCTGGGGGCAGGAGCAGAGCCACACTGTGCTTGCTCTCCCTCCTGCCCCCTCCCTGCCACCCCTCCATCCCCACTCCCAATGGTCGCCTCACCCCAGACCACTCAGCCGCAGGCCCTGAATCCTCGGGCTCTGCCTCGGCCCGGGAGCCCGTGCCCCCGGAACTCTCTCGGCCACCCCGGCGATCCCCACGCCCGCCACTGTCTTTCAGCAGCTCCACCACCTTGGTCTGGCTTGCAGCATCCAGGCCCTGGGGGTGAGAGGAGGGCACCGGTTGAACAGAAGCCGAGAAGTGCCCAATCCCTCCCACGCCTACCTCCTGGGCCCAGTGCCCACCTGCTTTCGACTCCGACTGGCACAGTCCTCCAAGGTGTGAGCCGCTTCCATCTTCCCTTGCCTGCGGTAGAGTGCCCCGAGGCTCCGCAGTGTGGTGTTCACCGTGGGGCTAGGGGAGAGGCAGGCATGAAGCGGGGGCCCAGCCTCCTTCCCTCCCCAGGGTTCAGCCCTCCTCTCACCTGTCCACTTTGCAGGCCTTGTACCAGCTGCCGTATTCTCCATAGGTGGTGCTGTCACGACGCTTATCCTGAAGGGGAGGGGAAGCATCAGGCCTTAGGGAGGGAACGGCCCTGCCCCCAGCCCCAGTGAGCTCTGGGTCTCTGGCTCCCCATACCTTGCTCTCCTCCCGTTCTTCAGCGTGCATCCAGATGGGCTTGTTGTCTCCTGGGGGACATGGAAAGGAGGGGCTGTCATGGGGCTCCAGAGCCCAAGGCTTCTGAAGGGCAGGATGGGGGCAGGGGTGGGGACCACTTGCCATTGACTGAGCCAAACTCCTTCTCATGAGCACGAGTCAGGATCTCTTTATACAAGGTTTCTGCATCTTGGTACTTCCCCTGCTTCAGATAGCAGGAGGCCTGAGGAAGAGGGGACAGAAGAGGGTAAGGACCTGGCCCTGCCTGGCCGCCCCACCCGCCCCTCCCTCTGGCCTCCCAGATCAGGCACCAAGTTATTCTTGGTCTTGGCCACGTTGGGGTCGTCGGGGCCCAGCCGGGCCTCATAGATCTCCAGAGCCCGCCGATAGTAGTACTCCACCTCTTCAGCCTTGCCCTGGTTCTGACAGAGCAGGGCCAGATTGTTCAGCTGCTTGGCTACATCCGGGTGGAATTTGCCCAGTACCTAGGAAGAGGTCAAGGCTTCCTTCATACATGCTCCCCCATCCCCACTCCGCCCCTGCTCCCTCCTCCCCAGCCCCCATGGGCCCTACCTTCTCCCTGATCTCCAGGGCCCGTTTGCACAAAGGCTCCGCTTCCTTGTACTTGCCCCGTTTGCCATACAGAACCGCCAGGTTGTTTAAGGTAGCTGCTACCTGGGATCAGGGCAGAGGAAGGAAGAAGGCTGCAGAGAGCTGGGGGCGTGGGGGGCAGGCAGCCCTGTGGAGGGAGGGGCCCTCTTTCACACACCCTCTCCCCCAGGAAAGCCAGGCCTGCTCCACTGCTGGTCTCACTCACAGCTGGATGGTCCTTCCCCAAGGTCTTCTCTCGGATGGCTAGAGCATCATTGAGCAGGTGGGCAGCTTCTTTGTATTTGTTCTGATCCCTGAGGGGACAAAGAGATGGGGGGAGGGGGGGGGCAGGGAGTCCGAAGGCTGCAGCCAGAAGACCTCAGTCAAGTTGCTTCCCTCCCTGGACACCATGCTCCCCATCTGTAAAACGAGGCTCCTTGCCTGGGGCATTGGGGCTCCCTCGGCCATCTCACATGGGGAGATTTACTTTCCATAAAGGGTTTGGGGAAGTGAGGCTGCCCTCAAAGGAGCGATGGACTAATGGTGGACTTTCAGGCACCTGTGTAGGGTTTTATTGTGGGGGTGCTTATCATCCTACACCAGCTCCCCCCTCCTTCACCTGGAATGGGGTTAGGCTTATGAAGAGGCTCCTTTGTTTTTTGGGGGGTTTTTTGTTTGTTTTGGTTTTTTTGAGGCAGTTGGAGTTAAGTGACTTGCCCAGGGTCACACAGCTAGTAAGTGTTAAGTGTCTGAGGCCGGATTTGAACTCAGGTCCTCCTGACTCCAGGGCCGGTGCTCTATCCACTGTGCCACCTAGCTGCCCCAGAAGAGGCTCCTTTGTATACAGTCCATGGCTGCCTCTCGTTTTCAGGTCCTCTCCTGTCTGACCCTTCACAACCCCAGTTGGGATTTTCTTGGCAAAGATACTGGTTTGCCACTTCCTTCTCCAGCTCATTTGACAGATGAGAAAACGGAGGCAACCAGGGTGAAGTGACTTGCCCAGGGTCACCCAGCTAAGACGTGCCTGAGGCTGGATTGGACCTCATGAGGAAGTCTTCCTGACTCCAGGCCTAATGCTCCGCCCGCCATGCCACCCAGCCGCCCCTCCCCCCTCCCCCAAGGTCCAGGCACCTCCTTACCGGTATACAAGAGCCAAGATGTTCAGCATCGTGGCCACATCAGGGTGATCATGTCCTGAGGTCTTTTCCAGGTCTTCCAGGGCCTGCTTACAGAGAGGTACCGCCACCTCATAACGCCCCTGTGAGGCATACTGAATCACCAGGTTGTGCAAGGTCCGGAGGCGGGCAGGGATCTCATAGCCTCCGTGCTGGGCAGCCGCATCTCCACCTCCAGGGCCCTGAGCTGGAAGAAGGCAGGAGGTCAGAGGGGGCCCCAGGGATAAGGGGTCAGGCTAGGGCTGCCCTGGTCCCAGTTGCGACCCTGAGCCTCGGTTCCTTCCTTTGTCCAAGAAGAACTGGCAGGGCAGATACTCTCTGAGGAGGCAGTGACAAAGTATGTAACTGCATACTTGGGAGTCCTGGGAGTCTCCCTCTTATCTGCATGCCTCTGAGTCCTCAGGCAATGTAATCACCCCCAGGCCCCACCTGGGCCCTGGAGCTCCAGGCAGTCAGTCACCTTCATGGACGGGGACCTCCTGCCCAGTCCTCTCCTCCCCACCCCCCTACCTGGGTTCTGTTCGTCCTCATTAGGGAACAGGTCATCCAGAGAATCCTTGGAAACGTCCCCTTTCTCTTCCTGAGGAAGGGAGGGAGGGAATCAGGGATGGGAAAGAAACAAATCACTCACAGGGAAAAGAGGTGGAGAGTTTAAAAGGAAACCAGGGGAGCCTGTCGGCAGATGCAGGGGAGGCCCAGTTCTGACTCTGTAGGCAGCTGTTTTGTTTGGCTGTGGGTGGGGAGGGCAGGAAGTGTGGTCCCCCTCCCCCCCAGGACAGCAGGAGGAGGGTCTGGGCCGGCTCACACTGGGAGAAGGGTCCTCGTCCAGCTTCCGGATCTGGCTCATAAACAGCAGGTGCTGCTTTTCCTCCTCCAACTGGACCACAGCCTGCTCGCTGCGCTGCAGCTTCTGCTGGGTCCCGGCCAGCTCCTCCCGGAGCCATTGGTTCTCCTGCACCAGGCGGCGCACCTGGGCGCGCAGCTTCTGTTTCTCGGACTCTACAGCCCCGAGGTGGCCGGACAGTGCCAGGATCACCTACGGCCCCTCGGCCAGGAGAGAAGGCTGAAGACTCTGCAGCTCCACCGGCCCCACTGGCCCCTCACCCTTGGCCCCTCGCCCGCCTCCCGCTCCCCGACCCCCGGGGGTACCTGGGCCTCCCCCAGTCCCAGCTCGATGGCCTCCAGGGACCTGCGCAGCAGCCCCGAGCGTTCCTGGGTTCCGGGCTCGGCCTCGCCGGCCTCCCGCCCGGCCACATTATCCAGCAGGGAGGCCAGCAGGGCCCGGTGCTCGCCCCGCAGGGTCTCCAGCCCCTGGATGACGGCCTTGGTGCCCAGCACGATCTCGTCCTGGCTCAGCTTCTCCTCCCGGGACAGCACCAGGGTGGCCATGGCTGCAGGACTCGGTTTGGAAGGAGGCTCCTGCGGGGAGGACCAGGATGCTCGGGGCCGGCCTCCGGGGGCCAAGGGGCCGTGAGGGTCCTGGCCAGAGCTCGGCCGGGACTTGTGGCCGGTCGCCTCCAGGGGGCGTCTCCAGAGGCCGCTCTCCCTCCCAGACGCATTGCAGTGGGGACGGGGACCCCGGGGAGGAGGGGTGGACGGGGCCACCCTAGCGGCGAGGAGGGAACCCGAGGGCACCCCCGATTAGCGGGGGGTGCATGGGGGGCTGCGGGCACTAAAGACCACGACGACCTGCCTCGTCCGTCCACTAGGGACGCAGGTGCTTCTTAGAGGGGGGATCCCCATCCCCAACCCCCTATACTGTACACAACTTGTAGCATGTCTGGAGAGAGCCCCCTTCCCCGGGGCACCCCATGATAGAGAAGGAAGCTCCCCCTCCAACTGTGGATCAACCCAGAATAGTGGGGAGCTCCCCTTCCCTGGGGATACCCTGTGACAGGGGGTAAACTCTCCCTCGGAGATACCCCATAATACAGGAGAGCTCCCCCTCCCCTCAGAAGCACCCCATAATAGCGGGGAGCTCCCCTCCCCTGTGGATACCCCATGATAGGAAGGTGAACTCTTCCTTCCCCTGGGGCACCCCGTGACAGTCACTGCCGGTCCCCTAGGGGCGCCCTGGGCTAGAGGGGGGAGCCCCCCGGACCCGTAGGGGGCGCCCCGAAGCGGAGGAGTGAGGGCCCCCGCACCGTCCTATCCCTGGATCGAGGCCCCGCCCTGCCTCCGCTCACCTGTCGCCCAGCCCCAGCCCCAGCTCCGGCCCGGCCCGGCCTCCTCGGCCTCAGCTGCCCCACAAGGCCCGCGCAGCCTCCATCACCGCTTCTCCCGGCAGCCCCCGCGCCCACCCCCGCGCCTGCGCGATCCCCGCTGCCGCGGGCCTTAAAGGGGAGGGAACGTGAGGTGGGGGGGCTCGCCCCCTCCCGCCTCCTTAAAGGGGAAGGCCATCCGAGGAAGGGGAGAGGAGCGCGAAGGGGGCGGGGAGGAGCGACCCCTCCCTCCTTCCCTGAGGTGGAAGGGTGGGATTTGCTGGGAAACAAGAGCGGGGCTGCTAGTGGGTGTGCCGTGTTTACACTCCCCAAACTCCCCCACCTCTCCTTCCTTCCGTCCCCATCTTTCTCCATCCCTCCGTCCCATCATCCCTCCATCCCCCATCCTACTCTCTATGCCTCCCTCCCCATCCCCCACCCCTTCGTGCCCTCTATCCCCTCCCTTCTCCCCATCCTTCCACAGCCCCCCCCAACGCCTCCATTTCCTCCTCCTCTCCGTCCTCTCCATCCCCGCATCCCCTTCCCCCTCCCTTCTCTCCATCTCCCCCACCCCTGATCCCCTCCCTCTTCTCCACCCCTTTATCCCTCCATCCCCTCCATCCCCCTCATTCCCCCAACCTGGCTCCACCTCGCGTACTCAGGTGCTCCCCGATCGCTGCTACCCTGAAAACAAGCCTGAGGTTGACCAGCAAGCCCGAGTGAGCCCCGGGCGAGGCCGCACAGTCAGTTTCTTCCTGCCCTTTGGCCGCAGCGGCCCGCGGGTCTGTCAGCAAGTGTAACCGGCACAGTCTCGGAGACTGAGCCGAACGCAGGAGCGCGACACGCCGCCCACACCCTCTGTCCCCGCCTCGTCGGCCAGAACCTGGCCGGCGTCCCCAGGAGCCGCTTTCGTGCTCCCCCTGGGGATCCTTAGGGCTTTGCCGCGTCACTGCTGGGGCCCCTGCTCCGTTCGCTCCAGCCACTGCGGGCTCCCCGCCGAGCCGACCTAAAGCAGAGCTTTCTTGCACCTGGCGTGTCCGATGACCTTGCGGCTGGCCCCCTCGTCGGGTTAGACTCCAGACCCCATACCTCCATGGATCTGTGATTTCCGAGTTTGTTTGCCGGCTGTTCCCTCCTATAGGTCTTCCCAGAAGTGCAATTCAAAGGCCTGTCTCCCCTCCCCTCCCCACAGTCCACCCCACCCAGCCCGGAACTTTTCCCCATTTTTCTTGACTTTTGAGGGATGTTTGCATCTTTTTCTCTCATACACTTCACGAGGATATTGTTTACTCCAGTTCTGGTTCTAGGATTCTTTTAGTTCAGCCCCATTCCCTCCATACGCACTTATTAAGCACCTTTCTATTCAGAGAGACAACAGGAACATGTGTAGAACGTCTTCTGGTTTTGTAAATGTTCTTTCTCCTAATAAAAGCCTGCGCCGTCCCTCTTATTCGGCAATTTTCGTTCCCTAGGGGCTAGTTTGTAGTCTTAAGGGACAGAGAAGGTTTATTTGCACACATAAAGCAGAATGAAACACCTAACATTCATACCGTTTTTTAAGGTTTACAAGCCACTTTCCATACATCATCTTATTTGATCCCCACAGGCTTGAAGGTTACACTCCATCCATACCTAGCCGTCCTCTCTTTAAATGACTTACATTTGGAGTACAGTTGTTTATAGGCAATCTAATAACTGTGGGATGCTCAGCACCTTCTGCCTCCCTTTACCACCTTGGCACTGCCACCACTGAGGTGGAATTGAGTCTCTCTCTCTCTGCGGGACAATGAGGGCTAACTGTCCCCAGGGTCACTAGTGTCAAGTGTCAGAGGTAGCATTTGAACTCAGGTCCTCCTGAATCCAGGGCCGCTGCTTTATTCACTTCGCCACCTAGCGTCCCCCAGTGGAATTTAGTCTTACACCTCTTTCCTCATTACCAGGGTGTTGTAGACATGGCCAAAAAAGCTGGCCACCACCTGGTGGTGATGAGCCTCTCCCTTGTGCTTGGGCTCATCCTCAGAAAGCCACAAGCATGTTAAATACTGGGATTGGCCTTGAAGCCTTTGCAACACAAGATAACAAGCCATAGCACAACTGCCATGGAAATATAGAACCCAGAGTCACCTCCACTCCAAGATGAAGCATGGGAACATGGAAGTTGGGACGGAACAGAAATATTTGTTGTTTAGTTGTGTTTGACTCTTCCTGACCCAAATGGGTTTTCTTGTCAGAGATACTAGAGTGGGCTGCCATTTCCTTTTCTGGCTCATTTTACAGAGAAGGAAACTGAGGCAGCCAGGGTGAAGTGGCTTGCCCAGGGTCACACAGCTAGTAAGTGCTTGAGGCTAGAAGAGGAGTCTTCCTGACTTCTAGCTGCCCCTCTGTCCCTTGGTTCTCTTTTTAGCAATCTCATCAACTGCCACCGGTTTAATTATTTTCTCTATACACGTGATCCCCAGATATATATACCCAACACCACCAACTGCCTATTGAATACCTCCAGTTGGAGGTCCTATAACTATCTCAAATCTAATATGTCCAAAATAGAGCTCATCTTTTTCTTCAAACCTACCCCGATTTGACACTTTGTGATTTCTAGTGTGCTGTGGTCCACAGGGTCACAAAGAGTCAGACGGGACTGACTCATTGAACAGCAACAAAAAATTCTCTTTTGGCATTGCCTTGCTTCTAATCTCCAAGGTCTGAACCTTGTCTTCATCCTCCACTCTTCCCTCTCCCTCACCCCACATATCTGATCAGTTGCCAAATCTTGTTGTTTCTTCCACCATGCCCTCTCACTTGTGGCTGTTTCTTGCTATCCACACTGCTACTGTCTTAGCCCTTATCATCTTTCCCTGGACTATTACAATGTCCTCTCCTCATTGCAGTTTTCGAGGTGACTGAGCCATTTGCTGAGGGTTGGAAATCTTTCGGTCATTCAGAAATTTGGGGTCGTAAGGGTATCTGGATTCACCCTTTCTTTTCTTTTCTTGTGAGGCAATTGGGGTTAAGTGACTTGCCCAGGGTCACACAGCTAGTGTCAAGTGTTTGAGGTTGGATTTGAACTCAGTTTCTCCTGACTCCATGGCCAGTGCTCTTTCCACTGTCCCATCTAGCTGCCACCACAATGTCCTCTCAATGGCTTCTTTGCCTCTATGCTCTCCCCACCCAGATGCATCTTCCACTCAGCTGCCAAAGCATCTTGCCAGGTGATTCCCCCACTCTATACCACAGCTTTTTTGGGGGTTTGTTTTTGTTTTTTTGGTGAGGCAATTGGGGTTAAGTGGCTTGCCCAGGGTCACACAGCTAGTAAGTGTTAAGTGTCTGAGGCCGGATTTGAACTCAGGTCCTCCTGACTCCAGGGCTGGTGCTCTATCCACTGTGCCACCTAGCTGGTCCTATACCACAGCTTCTTAAACTTTTTCCACTTGTGACCCCTTTCCACCCATAAAATATTTATTTTCCCCTGGATATATAGGTGTAGAAAATAGGTAAACATAACCTTTTACTGTTGCCAAATTTTTTCTGACCCCCACATTCAGTTATGTGACCTCATATCGGGTCACAGCCCACACTTTAAGAAGTTTTGCATCGTACTTTAAGTGATTTCTTTTGGCTTCTGGGATAAAATAGAAAAACCTCTGTTTTTCTTTTAAAGTCCTTTACAGTCTGGCTCCAGCCTCACTGCATCAGCTTCACTGCATATTGTACTTCCTCCCATACTAAAATGCATCCAAACTGCTGGATGCTGGTCCTTAAGCTCCAAGCTATTCTTGTATCTAGGCTTTTGAAACAGCTGGTGCCCATGCTTGGAATGCCCTCTCTCTTCACCTCTGCTTCTTAGAAACCTTTACTTTCTCCTTGAATTCTTGCTTGATGCCTGCAGCTGCTGGTTCTTCCCTCCAGCAAAACTACTTTGCATCTATTTTGTATGCATTGCATATATGTTTACATATGTAGGTCTCCCTGAGAGAATGTAAGCTCCCTGAGGTCAGGGACTTTTTCATTTTTGCCATTGTATTTATTCTATTATTACCAATACCCAAATTAATTACAAAGGAAGTGATACACACAGTTGTGTCTAATGGTAGCTATGGCAGGGGGGAAGAAATGCACATGATAACTTTATTATATATTTGCAAAGAATAGCAAGTTGTACATAATAGATTGGAAGTTTCATGTGCAATCATCTTTTTTATTATACTATGGAAATGCTTCTTTTATTCCATAGAGTAAAAATAAAATAAATAAAACATGGAGAGAGAGAGAGAGAGAGAGAGAGAGAAGGGAGCTGAAAAGTGGGAGGAAGGGGCAGCTAGTTGGTGGCAGTAGATAGAGCACCCATCCCTGGAGTCAGGAGGACTTGAGTTCAAATCTAGCTTCATACACTTAACTAGCAATGTGACCCTGGGCAAGTTACTTAACCCTGACTGTCTCAAGAAAAAAAAAGTAGTAGTAGGAACCCCATCAGGGACAAGGTGTAAGTGTTGGGTCAAGAGCAATGCTGGTCAGTAGAAGTGACCATGGCTGGCTTGGACACTCCCTAAACTGTAGGTTCAGGGCAGTAACTCACTGAGGGCTGCAGAGGCAGAGGCATCTCTGGCTTGAGAAGGCAGATGGGGAGATGGGGAAAAGGCATAGAAGTCTGGAGAGTGGATAGCAGCATTGGGTAGAAATGAGGACAGATAAGGAAAAGGAGACTTAGGTTAAGTGACTTGTGTAAGGTCACACAGCCAGTTGAGTGTCAGAACTGGATTCAAAGCCAGGTGTTTCATGCTTTCAAGTCCAGTGGTCTTTTCCCTGACTATACAACCCATTGAATGTATTTGGCTACAGCAGAGCTCTCATCAGTGAGGACTCTTCCTGCTTCCTGCTCATAACCTTCCACTTTCCTCTGTGATGTTTAAAATCTAAATGTGTGGGGGCAGCTAGGTGGTGCAGTGGATAGGGTACCGGCCCTGGATTCAGGAGGACCTGAGTTCAAATCCAGCCTCAGACACTTGATACTTAGTAGTTGTGTGACCCTGGGCAAGTCACTTAACCCCAATTGCCTCCCCCTCCCCCCCCCCCCAAGAAAAATCTAAATGTGTGGTCGCCTTAAATTAGAAGCTTTAGCATCAATCTTTGGGCATTAAGCATTTATTAAAGCATACCAAGTATTCACATGGAGTTCAGAAAGTTAATAGAAGCCTAGAGTTCCAGCCTGGTCGGGTTCTTCCTCAAGTCCTCCATCAGGAGCCTGCTTCAATCACGAACTCTCTTCAAACTGAGTGTGGAAGCTTTTGATAGGTCCGGAGCAGGGGCGGTCCTTACACTGCTTCAAGCTGATCGGTTAGCGTCATCCAAATCTATTGGTTCACTGGACTTGAAGGTGGTCTCCAGTTGAGTTAGCTTCTGAGAACAATACCTTCTTTTTTTTTTTGCGGGGCAATTAGGGGTAAGTGACTTTCCCAGCGTCACACAGCTAGTAAGTGTCAAGTGTCTGAGGCTGGACTTGAACTCAGGTCCTCCTGAATCCAGGGTCGGTGCTTTATCCACTGTGCTACCTAGCTGACCCCGAACAATACCTTCTTAAGGGATGGCCAGGTATGGTTACAATCTAATTAACTTGAATGAGGCTAATCAGCAGTCAATCACTCTCACTTAATTCAATCAGTTTAGATTCATCTCCAGGTGGGCCTTAAATCCCATTATTTTATCATTCTTCACATTCTACACCTGTTTAGATGCCCTTGAAGGTCACTCCTCACTATTGAGGAAGCAGGTCAAGTAAAGCTGTGAACAAGCATTTGCTACCAAGCGCCAGGCACTTGCTTGGTTGGTGGTTTCTCCCTTCATTGAATTGACTGATTTAAATGAGAGAATCACTGAATTAGGGGTGGAAGGGACCTTAGCCCCCTCTAGTTCAATCACACATGAAAAGGAAGCCCTGCTTAGCACAGCAGGCAGGTGGACACCCACCCTCTGCTTGGAGACCTCGGTGAAGCCACTATCTCTCAAGGCCTCCCATTCTACTGGACAGCTTCCAGATCTTGGCTTTGCTGTCCAGTGCACTAGCTTGATGTCATCTGCACAGGTGATGATGAGAACACCTGAACCTCTATCCAATTCTTTGATAAAAACGCTGAGCCCCACAGGGCTGAGCACAGATCCTTGGCACTCTCCACACATTGACATAGAGCTGTCTCCCTTTTCTTGACAACAAGGGTCCCTGGATATAAGAGTAGGTGTCAGGGAGGAAGGTGTAAGAAGACTGGAAAACTAGGAGGGGGCAGGTGATGAAGGGCTCTGAAGGCCAAACAGCATTTTTAGATCTTGGAGACAGGGCACCCCAGGAGTTTGTTGAGTAAGGGAGAGGGGGTGACATCATTGGATCCGTGCTTTAGGAAAATCTCTTTAGCGACTAAATGGAGGATGGACCAGAGGCGGGAGAAGCTTGAGGTAGGCAGGCCCAGCCCTAGGCTATTGAGACATTCCACACATGAGGTGATGAGGGTCTGCACTAGGGTGGGAGCAGCGTCAGAGGTGCAGTCAACAGGTTTCAGCCTCATGTTGGAGAGGGGGAGAGATCATGAGAAATCCAGGCTGACTCCTAGGTTTCAAGCCTGAGGGACCCAGAGGAGAGTTTTGTCCTCTACGGTAACAGAGGGGCAGCTAGGGGGCGCAGTGGATAGGGCAGCGGCCCTGGATTCAGGGGGACCTGAGTTCAAATCCAGCCTCGGACACTTGACACTTACTAGCTGTGTGACCCTGGGCAAGTCACTTAACTCCAATTGCCTTACTAAATTAAAAAAAAAGGTAACTATATACAGTAACAGAGAAGGTAGGAGTGGGGAGAGGTCAGGGCAGAAGCTAATGAGTTCTGTTTCGACATATTCAGTTTATTATGTATACTGGAATTGTTTCCCTCCCTTCCTCCCTCCCTTTTACTTTCTTTCCCCTTCAGTTTAAAGCCCTTTTAATTAGATTTGCATGACATCTGGCAAATATTTTTTTCTTTTACCAGCCACAGTTAGGCACGACCCTTTATTGTAAGCTCTGAAGCAGAAATCCAAGTCCCATTCTCAAACTGCCGCTTGGCTTCAATTCAGTTTCTTCTTCTGCATTCCTTGCCTTCAGAGGGCAACAATGAGGAAAAGAGCCTGTACCTCCATGTTCTTCACCTTCTTACCCAATTCTTCATAATTGTTGCCATTACTTCTGATCATGAATGACCAGAAGTGGGTTTTTGTCATGTTTTTGATACGCTTGGGGAGGGTTGTTGTCACATCTTGGACATACACCCCAGGAGGACAATAGACCTCTCTCTTGTCATTATCAGGTCTGCAGATAGCTATTTCTGTACTGAATCCCTGCTGTCTCTTTTACTCCGGTCCTTCCTAAATGTCCTCTCATCTGATTGCTTTTGTGGCTCTGCAAGGACCTTTCAAGGCTTCTTTCTTCTCAAGGTACTCAGCTCTGTCCTCTCTAGGAGAAGCCTCAAATGTTTTTCCCCATGTTATTATCCATCCACATCTCTGTCTCTCTCACATCTTCCTCCCTTCTCTTTCCCTCCATTTCTCTCTCTGATGGACAGTGGTCCAATCTGTTTTTAAATTCGAATACAGCTCTACTTTCCTTTTCCTTTTCTCTCTTCTTTGTAGCATTCTTCTATTCTCCATCATTCTGAGAAGGACAAAATCTCCTCTCCTTACCTCAGATCCTTCCCCCCTTTTCCCAATGAATTCTTCCTTCTGTTTCATTCTGAAGCCCTTTGTTCTCTCCAACAACCTGGAGTGTGGACAGCTGTTTTTCCAGTCCCTTTGTGTTTTCCTCCAGGAGGGAGATCAGCCTACACTTGGAACCCAGATAACAGACCCGCAGCTATGGAAGGAATATCACTGTTGCCGTAGGCTGGAAGTCACCGCCCACTTTCCCTTCTCCATAGTAGTCGAGATTTTCCCTATCATTTCTTAAGGTGTTGGCGCTTCATCCATTGTACCAATTAAATTCTCTCATCATCTGCCTAACCTTTTATCTTGCCGGCTACTTTCTCCCTACCTTTCTGGAGTCTTCCTCTTCAGCTTGATTTGCTCACACTCCTTAATCCTTCACTAGCCTCCTAAATCTTCCCTTATTCTGCACCATTATAATCTAGGCGCAGACCAGCACCTAGATCTGGCAAGGGTTCAACTTTTTCCACTAATTTTCCCCAAATTTTGCCAAAATTCTCCCCAAATTCAACCCGACCTACTTCAGTAGCCAAAATCCACTAAGCCAACTCTTTCCTTTTCTCCCATGGAAAGTGGGAGCAAAAGCACAGAAGATTCATTTAAGAGGCAGAATAGGTCAAACTTCTATAGGAATTTTCAAGTGTTTTAGAATCAAGTTTGCTTAGATGTCTCAAGTTTGCTTATCTCCACCTATTAATTTTTTATTTTCTTCTAATTTGGTTTTGATCTTTGTTCTAAAAAGGCAATGGTTGAAGACAATGTGCAGACGACTGATTGGCAGTGACACATCGCCCCCCCCCTCCCCATCCCCATCCCCATCCCCATCCCCACCCCCATTCACTAAGGGCTCTTTAGATATGGTCAGTTTCATTATTTGGTGCTATATAGTGTAGTGGATAGAGCCCTGGACCTCGAGTCAGGAAGACTAACTTTCATGGGTTCAAATCTGGCCTCAGACACTTAGTAGCTGTGTGACCCTGGACAAGTCACTTAACCCTGTTTGCCTCACTTTCCTCGTCTGCAAAATAAACTGGAGAAGGAAATGGCAGAGCATTGCAACGTATCTCTGCCAAGAAAACCCCAAATGGGGTCATGAAGAGTCAGACACGACTGAAAAACAAGTCAACAACAAAAATATTCGACACTTCCCGATTCTTTTTTGGAATAAAGTACTTATTATATAGAGGTGTAAAGCTTCTGTGTAGCCTCCCTGACTTCACACTCCTTTCTTTCTTAATCCTCAGCCATATTTTCCAACATATTTTTTTACCATCCTTGCTTATGCCCGCCTTTGCATTGAAATCACCCCAAAACAATGGAGGGTCTAATGGAATTGTTTAGACATTTTCTGCCCTGTCCCTAATCCTTGGCGATGGGTATTGGCTCAGAAGCAACAATTACTTTGTGATGGTCCCGTCATATATGCTGAGCAGGAGCAACATGAAACATTCCTCATTGAGTTGTTGGTACGTAAGAAAACTTGCCTCTCTTGGAGAGAACCTAGAACCACCCGTCCGCTGGGCCAAGAAGGTGCCTTTGTCTTCTGCTTCCAGTTATGTCCATTCCACCGGGCAGGACCTCATGCCTGGAGCTCTTCACATATCTCTGCACCATCACCTTTTGGTGATGTCTCCCCCAGTAAAATGACAACTGGAGAGCAAGGGTTTTTCTATTGCTTTTTCATTTGGGCTTTGTAGAGGGGATACAGTCTGTATTAAGTGCTGGGTCCACAGCAGGCTATAAACTTGCATGTAGTCAGCCCTTAATATAGCTTTTAACTACGTGACGGATTTACCGATGAAAAGAAAGAGGGCCCCTCATGACTGAGGGCCGTTTTGGTTTTTCCTCTGCTCTGTGAGTGCCTGTGGATAGCCAAGTGGTGGCAGGCTTCTTTGTGCCTTAAGACCTGTACTCAGCGCCTCTACATCTTAGCACAATCTATCAGTGCTTCTAAGGATTTGGGAACAGCAGAGAAATCAATTAGAATATTGGATATTACCAAGTGTCAGAAGGTGCCTGTCAGATTTACCAATCACATAAGGTCAGGGAAGACTTGAGCGTCTACCTTTTTTTTTTTTTTTTTGCAGGGCAATGAGGGTTAAGTGACTTGCCCACGGTCACACAGCTAGTGTCAAGTGTTTGAGGCTGGATTTGAACTCAGATCCTCCTGAGTCCAAGGCTGGTGCTCTATCCACTGCGCCACCTAGCTGCCCCCTGAGCATCTACTTTTAAAGTTCCAGGAGATGGGAATTGAGCTGAGGCTTTGAGGGCGAGTAGCAAGTGATAACAGCAGAAAGGAGGCAAGAGGACTAGGCAGGCCTGGATGGGCATATATGTAGGGAACAGTGGGAGATGAAGTGGGATGTAGGGTCAGGGTTAAAATTTAATTGCACAGGGGCAGCTAGGTGGTGCAGTGGATAGAGCACCGGCCCTGGAGTCAGGAGTACCTGAGTTCAAATCCGGCTTCAGACATTTGACACTTACTAGCTGTGTGACCCTGGGCAAGTCACTTAACCCCAATTGCCTCACCAAAAAAAAAAAAAAAATTAATTGCACAGGCAGCAGGGAGCTGCACTGAGGGCTGTGGTGATCATGGTGTCTCCATTACAAGCCCCCAAACAGCATCACCCCCAAAGAATCCTCAGAAGTTGTCTGCACTGGCCTGACTGCTGGGAGGGAGGACGGGGGGGATTGGGAGGGGGAAGAGCCCTGGCACCTCCCTTGAAGGGTTGCTGTGAGAGGATCAAGCCATCGCTTCCCATGTCCTCCCCTTCCCTGAAGTAAGAGCTAAGGGCTAGCACTGGCAGAGGAGACACACAAAATCCCAGGCAGCTGGTAAGAAATCACCAGTTTATTGAATGAAAAACCCAACAGCGACTCCCCCCATAGCCACGGCCCCAGCCAGGAGAACAGCTGAGCCCAGGCCAGGTGCTTTGGACAGCAGGACTGAGGAACAGGACAGGAGGGGCAGGAAGCTGAGCTAGGACGACACCTTTCAGAACAAAGTTCTGTCCAAACCTGTGCTGGGGGGGGGGGGGGGTCTTGGTGGACAGACACTGGAGGACTGACTTCTGTAGCCCAAGCACCCGGGGCAGGGGGGTAGAGGGAGAAGCTAGGGTTCAGACATCTGCATCCATGAGGAGGAGAGAAGGAAGCTGGGGGATCTGAGCGCAAGTTGGACTCCATCTGGGAGGCTGCTCCCTAGGGCAGGGGGCTCACAGAGAGAGGAGGGGGAAGACTGACAGCTGGGTTGGGGTGCCAGGGCAGGAAGCCTGGCAGAGGCAGGACAAGGCTGCAATGTGGGCAGGAGTGTTGGGAGCAGAGGAGCTGGAGTGCATGGGAATCACACTGCGGGGGCAGGGGCAGAGCATCGGGGAACAGAAGCCAATGAGCTCTCAAAGACACACACACACATCGACAGGGACACTTCTGGGGACACTGGGGGGCAGAGAGCAGTTCACCTCTCTACCCAGCCAGCCAGGAGATGGGGGGAGCGGCCACCTGATTTGCCCCCTCTTACTGGGAGGCCGGCCCGGCTCTGCCCCTGTGGACTTGGGCTGACCCTTGCTTCTCCCTTGGGAAAGCCAAGCTGGCTTGTGGCAGAGATGATGTTGGCGGGGCAGGGAGGGCAGTGAACTGCCTCCTGACAAAGGGCTGGGGACCCGAGGGGGACCCCAGCCTGGGAGGAGGTGGGACAAGTAACTTTGGGAGACAGTGGCCTTAAATGCAGAGATGGGTAACCAACCAGGCAGGGGCCAGGAATGGTCTGTTCCCTTGGCTGGACTGGGGCCCCAGGGGCTGGGGGTGGGGTCTACTCAAGGGGCCCCCTCAGAAGAGTTTTTAAATTCCAGTGATTGACGGGTGCCTGAGAAGGAGGCTCAGGGCCCAAGTGGGGGGTAGGGGGTAGGTACAGGAGGGTGGGGGGAGTGACCAGCTTCCCCAGTGGCAGTGTCCCTTAGGAGTGGCCCCAGGCCTGCCGGCATCCCCCCCCCCCATAGGAGGTGCCCCGGACCAGCAGACGACACAAAGGGAGAACAGTGGGGTCCTTGGCCAGGAAGCAAGGTGGTCAGGTAGGCCTGTTACTGCTGAACAGGCCTACTGGGAAATGTTTGACGTGGGTGGGCCACTGAGCGGCCAGCTGGAAAAACTTGATGTCACTCCACTCCACACCATCAATGGACACTGAAGGGAGGAGACAGGGGTGAGGGCCATGGGTACTTGGAGGGGATGGGCACTCAGGGACAGGGGAAGACGGGGGCGAGGACTGTGGGCACTTGGGGGACAATGGGCAGAGAGGATCGCGTGCACTTGGGGGGCAATGGGGGAAAGGACTGTGGGCACTTGGGTAGGGGGGATTTGGGGGTGAGGACCATGGGTACTTGGGGATAATGGGGGGAAGAGAACTGTTGGCATTCAGGGGTAGGAGAAGATACGGGGGAGGGGCGAGGACCGTGGGCACGTGGCAGCCCTGGGCTCCTCTCCCCATAGCTCCTCTAAGCCCCCCACCCCATCCTACCTCTCAACATGGTCTGCTGCTGTTTGGCTGAGCATATGAGGCGGCTGATGCCCTCGATGACCTGGCTCTTGGAGTCCAGCTCTTTCTCTCGAGGCTTCTTGCTCAGGAAGATGGTGGGCACTGTGAAGCACGCCACCCGTCAGGGCCACTGGCGCGGCAGCGCCCACCCTCCCTTCCTCGCATGCCCAAACTCCCCGGGGGGGAGAGGGAGGGCCCCGCAGTTTGCCCACATGCAGTCAGAGTGCACAGAGTGCGAGAGGGGGGTGGCGAGAAAGGTCAGGGGAGCCTGTGTTGGTCTTAATAAAGCCCCAGAGCTGGGCAGGGAGGAGAGAGACAGACCCAGACGGGAGAGATCATGGCCAGGGCCCTGACACCCCTGCTGGGAACATGGCACATGCAAGCTCTCCGGCTGTGTCCAATGAGGGGGGGACCTAGAACCCTGAGGGGGCATTGGCATGACAGGCCCTGAGGGTTGGGCCAAAGAAAGGCTTCGAGGAGGGGTCGAGGGCTCCAAGCTGGATCCTGCCAGCCCCAAGCTGTAGCCATGGGAGGTCAGGACCCTGGTCCCTCTAGCCTCTGACCTGGGGCTTCCCAGGCTCCATCTTTGTCTCCCTCAGCCTGGCTCCTCATCCCTGCAGAGGAGCCCTGAGGACACTGGCTCAGGCCTGTCCCCACACAGAGCCGGGTGACCCCACTCACCTTTCTTGTTCTTCTCCTTGGTGACCACGGTCATCGCCATCGTGCCAGAGAGCTGAGCCTCATTGCCATGGGGCAGCCGGGACACCTGCACCGAGCGGAAGACACTCTTGAGGGTGTTCTTAGAGCTGGCGTCCCGCTTCTCACCTTCCCTCCGCCGCTCCCCGGGGTGGGCCAGCCAGTAGTCGACCTGCAGGCCGATGACATCCCCATACGGGCTGTTGGGACTCCTGAGGGCAGAGCGGAAAGAGAATAAGCTGGGCTGGGTTCCACCTAACGACACCGGCCGACTCCTCTGGAGCAGGCTTGCCCTCAAAAGGTTTCCATTCTACTGGGGGTGGGCCAAGGTATGGGATGAGGAAACTGCAAGGAGGCAGATGGAGGACATTCAAAGGGACTGCGGGAGGGACGGGGGATGTAGCCCCTCCTCTGGACACAGCCCTGCTGAAAAGCTACGGAGCTCAGGCACTGCTGGGAGCTGGTGAAAGTGGCATGGCTCGAGGGGCAGGAGTGTGTGTGACAGGGTGAGTGCATGAGACACCGCGAGTGCCCTGTGTGTGTGCACGAGGGCATGGGGTCTCCTGCGTGAGTCAGAGCGAGGAGGAGGGTAGGGACACCACCAGCATTCCAGGTGTGAGGGGCCCCTTCCACCAAGGCATCCTGGGTAAGCAGGACGGCTGGCCACAGGACCAGAGTTTTCAGCCAACATCATAGGCCTTCTAGTGGAATTCCCCTCATTTTACACATGCTGAAAAAGAAAATGCCTGTGGGGAGGTTGATGAGGCACTAGGGAGCCACAGAGATATCTGAGTAGGGGAGTGACCCGGTCATCTCAGTGGTTTGGGACTGTCTGGCAGATTGGGGTGGGGTGGGGTTCGGCTGGAGAGGTAGGGAGAAGATTTGGAAGGTGCCTGCAGCCTTTTATCCTTCCCAGAATCTCTGCTTCCAGGGGCTACGGAGAACAGCCACAACCATTCCACCAGGTACCAGTGATGACAATAAAGAGGAGGCAGGAAAGGCTTTCAGCAGAGGCAGGGATGGAGGCGTGAGGTGGGAGGGGCAGTGGGCCGATGGACAGCAGGCAGGCTGGTGCAGGCTGAGCCACAAGACATGCTTGCACAGCCCCCTCTCAGGGAGGCGCTCCTGCACGCTCCCTGTTTTATGGCACCTTGAGCTCCAGGATAATTTTAGCACCAAGGGGGGAAAGCAGCTGATGTTTTCCTGAAAGGAGGTGTCAGACTTGAGAGGAACACAGGCCGCCGAGGTTCCTGTTACATTGTCCTTCCTGCTCCATGTTGGGGGAGGAAGGTAGGACGGAGGGGCGGAGACAGTCAGGGGAGCAGGGACACAAAGGCCTCCTCCGCCCAGCACTGCCTCCTAAAGGAACCTGGGGGTGGCAGACAATGGAGGGAGATGGAGGCATGCCAGGTGGGGCCGCCTCACCAGGCTGGGCAAAGCCAAGAGGAGGTCAAGGCGAAGGGCCAAGGCTAGTGGTGCTGACCAGAGGCTTCTGGGAGGGCTGTCAGGCGAGGGGGCTCCCCTGCAGGGCCGGCCCTCTCCCTAATATAGACCTTCCCTCAGGTGTGCGAGGGATGCAGAGACCAGGAGCCATCCACATCCCTTACAAACCAGGCAGAGAGAAGCCCCTGGGGAAGGGGCCTGAGCCCGGGCCGGGGGCCTTGTGGGAAGGCCTGCCACAAAGATGCAGCAGAGGGCTGTTTCTTCAGATATCCTGGAGCCAGGCTGGCACAGCGGACAGAGCTGGCCCCAGAGCCAGGGAGGAGGGGCCAGCGCTCGCCTGGGCAGGGGGTGTCCTTCCTCGGGAAGTTCCTTCTCCCAGTACAATCACAGGACTGGCCCCTACCCATCTGTACCCAGGAGGCAGAACACTCAGGTACCCTTGGAGTGATTCCTTGTGACACTCCTGCCAGGTTCACCTTGAGGTGGACAGGGGCAGAGAATGGGCAGGGGAGGGGCGGCCCAGCACGACCGGGGGCCATGCTTACCCAACCACAGCCAGGGCGCTGCTCATGGATGGGGAAGAAGGGGGCGTGGCCGATGCATCCCGACTCAGGCCAGAGCTGGAAGGTGGGGATGTGGAGGGGACAGTGAGGCTGACCACTGGCGTGTCATCACCATCACCTGAGGGGGGAGAGAGAATCGCTGCCCATCATTCTGCCTCCTGGAGTGAAGAGGCCACCGTCCCTCCCGGCTCTGACCCTGCAGTGGGGAGCACACCCACCCATGGGAGGCTGAGGGTCACCCTCATCTTACCTGCTGTGAGCGGGGAGTCTTCCACCAGGCCCACCTTGACCACCTGCAGTGAAGGAAAAAAGGGGCATCAGCTCCTTCCCCCAGGCCAGAAGGTGTCCTCTCTGTCCTCCTGCTGCTGGGGCAAAAGGCCACCGCGGCCCTCCCTCCATCACCCCTAAGAAGACAGATGGCTACTGTTCTGGGACTTCTCGGTTCCCTCCTCAGCCAGCAAATGCCACAGGGCCTGGCCAGGTGAAGAATTGCTCTATGATGGGGCAGCTAGGTGGCGCAGTGGATAAAGCACTGGCCCTGGATTTAGGAAGACCTGAGTTCAAATCCGGCCTCAGACACTTGACACTTACTAGCTGTGTGACTCTGGGCAAGTCACTTAAACCCCGTTGCCCCGCCAAAAAAACAAAAACAAACCAAAAAAGAAAGAATCGCTCTATGATAACATTGGGTCGGGGAAGTCTGGGGACCCAAAAAAGGAGAGCCCTGAAGGTCCGAGGGCAAGTGTGGGAGGGGGTGGAGAAGGGCAGCCACCAGGGACGACTCACCCCGATGAAGGGAATGAACTTCTGGTAGGAATCTTCATCTTGGCTGTTGGGAGAGAAGAAGAGATGGTGTTGTGAGTTGGGGGCTCCCAGGACACTCCGAGGGGAAGGGGAAAATAGGCACTCACAATTTGTGTCTGCAGGTCAGCATGGCTTCCGCCACGGGCAGCTGGTGCGTCACGCCAGCCCCGCTCACATACTGCATCACGCGGCCCACTACATCCAGTGACTCTGTGGAGAAGCATGGCAGGGAGGGCCAATTACCGGGGACCAGCAGCAGTGGCCAAGGCAGGTCATCAAAGTGCCCAGAGACTTTGCCACCCACCATCCTAGCAATCGACCCCCGCCCATCACTTCCTCTGGGGTCCGCCCTCCCGCTCCATGCCTGGTGAGCTTGAGTCACCTCTAGTGCTTCCTCCTCATGCTGCTGAGCCCCCTGGTCCCCAGCAGCTCCCCAAGAGACTCAGTACCCCGAGGGCCCAGACTGAGAGTGTGACTTAGACCGAATCCTAAGGCTTACCCCCACAGCTCTCTGAAGAGCACCTGCTGCCTCTGGGCCCGAGCTGGGAACAAAGACTCCTCCTCCTGGGGCTCCAAGGGACTCCCTGCCACCCCCACCCCAGCCGCCAGTGGTGATTCCTTAGGGGAATTACCTGCCACCGGGGGCTCTGAGCGACTGAACAAGTCCCTCCAGGCAGGGTCAAGGAAGGCGCTGCTGTACCTGCTGTCTACCGAGCCGATGTACTTGGCAACAGGGTGAGAACCTGGCGGGAGGAGACGCAGACCCGGCTCAGGACGGGCGCCTGAGGAGCCCTCCCCCTGCCCCCCCCCTCCAGCAGCCCCCGAGCTCACCCAGGGGCACGATGAGGAAACGCATGTAGCCCAGCCAGTCGGACGTCTTGTTGGCCAAGGCCTTGACGAAGAAGCGGAGGATGGAACTCAGGTAGCTCTGCCCGCCCACAGCCACCACCTTCACGGGCCTTGGCATGGAGGAGTTACAGTTGCAGCTGGGGAGGATGGTAAGGAGGCCCCTGGAGAGGCTGCTCAGCCAGGGGCGTCTTTCAGGGAGGGTCCTACTGATTGGCACTCAGGGCGGGGAGCAGGAACGCGCCAGGCTGGCAGCTCCCTCCCTTGAGCCGGTGGAGGTGGAGAACCCTGGACCTGTCCCCTTTGGCTTCTTTGGTGGGGACTGGGGTTGGGTGGGTAGGGCAGGGCCACTAGGGGGCAGGGTCCTTGGGGGAAAGGGAGGCACCCGCAGGTGTCAGGAAGTCTCCAACTACAGGGGTTGGATGGTTGGTTTCAACAACCGACCTTCTATCCAGGGAGCTAATGACCAAGCCAGAGTGGGCGCAGGACACGGGGGCTGAGGGGATCCTGAGAGAAGCAGGGCAGGGGTCAGAAGCCTTACTATCTCTGGATTCGGGTGAGCAGGGCTGAGAGCACAGCCTGGACTTCCACCGTGGAACACGTGCACACCACGGGCCTCCGCTGGTCCTGAAGCAGCTCTGCTACATACTGGGAAGGGAAGCCCAGGGCCAGGTCAGGCTGGGCCAGGGCAATGAGAGTCCCTGACTCTGCCCAAAAGGCGCCTGGGGGCAGGACGGCCCACTGCAGGGCTGGAGAGGGATCGAGGGTGTGTGTGTGTGTGGGGGGCCTCCCGGGAGAGCCGCTCCTCCTGAGGCTTGGCACTCTGGAGACCTGCCTGTGTAGGTGTCGTCCTCAACTTCCCAAGGTGCTGTCCTCGGACCCGCCACGACTCAGCACTGCCATCTTTGTCCAAGGCCCGGTCAGAAGCTCAGAGGGTGTTAGGGACCATGGAGGGCTGTGCCCACCCCCCCCAGGTCCCTCCCCTCCTTCACCTGGCCCTGCCAGTCGGCAGTGTTCACGAGGATGACGTTTTCAGGGAGCGCTGCGTCAGACACCAGGATCTGATTCAGTTGGTCATACACCACCTTCCTTGGGATCTGGGCAGAGACAGGCAAATGTGCTCCCTCAGGGCCCATGGGGACAGACCCATGGTGGGTTAGGGAAGCAGGGGGCAGCTGCAGGCTGCCAGACTCCCAGAGATCTTCTCACCCAGCTAGCCAGTCACCAGGCCTTGACTACCAGCTTAAATGGACAGTCCAGCCTGCTCAGACAGAATCACGACACGCCTTTACCAAGCAGACAACATTGTGTCAGAACTGGGAGTGTCCAGCCTCACACCTTGGAGCTGTGCAGATGAGACCTATGTGAACTTCCCTACATCTGTGTCCTCTTTGTGCAATGTGTTAACCCAACACCACCCATGTCTAGAGTACTTCTCTAGCTGGGAGATGCCTGCATTTTGCAGCCCCAAAGGCCTACGGGAACGTTAGCGTTGTTGTGATCTGTGTGCACCCCAAGGTCTCTGGGCCCCCCCAGCACCTACCTGGGTACTGTGGCCAAGGTCAGGGGACCGCTCGCTATCCGAGCTGTTGGTCCTCTCGCTCAAAGGCTTGGAGAGCTGCCGCTCCTTCAGGGGTGTGCCCCTCTTCTGCCTGGGTGTGTGCACCCCGTCCATTTTGCTGCCAGAGATGGGGAGAGAAAGGTGTCTGTGACATCTTACAGCTACCAAGGGGGCAGGTTGACGGTACACCATGTAGGCTAGGCCCAGGGCTTGGCTCTGCCTGCAGGTACCTGGGGGAGGCCGAGCCCTGGAGATCTGTCTTGCCCGACTTCATGGGTGTTTTCACTTTCTCTGGCACAACCAGAGTGGTGCTGCCATCTCCAAACATGTCCTGGTCGCTGATATCCTGTCACAGAGGGGGAGAAGAGAAGATGCTGTTTGTCCCCGCTGCCTCAATAGCTCCCACAGGAGCTCCGGAGGGACCATACAGAGCTGCCCAGTGGGGGCAGCATCCCAGGCTCCACCTGCACGGGAGGAAGCCGACCTCACCCAACGGGACCCTCCTATTCCCCTAAGGGGGTACTTTCTGCAGGGATGCCTTGCGGCACCAGCTGGAGGACTCTGTCATAACTGACAAGGAAGGCTTCTGCAGACTGGACACTGCCCTGCACGTTCTCAACGACCAGGCCAAAGGACTTTGGAAGCATTCGCCCATTCTGTGCCTTGCTCAAGATCCATCATGGGAAGGTTGTCAAACAAAGCCCTCTATGCTGTCAGATGTCTCAAGGAGAATTAGAACCCAAGATGGTGGCAGACACAATGATCATCCCCAAAGGAGGTAAAACACAGTCACCGGGGCAGCTAGGTGGCACAGTGGATAGCACACTGGCCCTGGATTCAGGAGGATCTGAGTTCAAATCCGGCCTCAGACTCTAGATACTTACTAGCTGTGTGACCCTGGGCAAGTCACTTAACCCCAACTGCCTCACCAAAAACCAAAAAAAACCCACAGTCACCAACTAAAAGCCGGGGTGGGACTGAAAGGGGAAGGGATGACCTTGGGGTGAGGGCAAAGATGGGTCACCAGGGAGAGGAAAGCCTGCCAGCCATGGAGACCCAGGCGACAGCCCGGAGCCTCTGACTTCTAGATCACAGGATGCCAAAAAATGCCAAAGCACAGGGCTCTGACACATACATACCAGAGGATCGTTCTCGGTCAGACTGTCATCTGGGTTTTTGATCCAAGAAGTAGCTTTGACTCTGTCCAGAGCAGTCAATTCCATCTGTGAAATCCCCAAGAATTAGTTACACTATTTCAGAAAACATTTCACATTCATTTTCTATCTTCACCGAGAGCCTGTGGAGACAGGAGGATAGTGAAAGGTCTCTGCACCTTTGGAAAGCCCAGCCCCGAGTCACCCACAGGTCGCTCCTCTTGCTGTCACCTAGGAAGCCCCATTCTCGGGGCCCTCATCCCATATGGTGCCCAGGAGGGGTGATTCTGGAAGACCAGCATCTTCCCTTCCCTGGTCACATATGAGCCTGCTGCCCAGGTGCTCTGGGGCCCACCCACACCAGCCCAGAGCTTCACCTCCTGCCCGCCCCTATCCCAGGCCTGCTCCCCCCAGGGCAGTCAGCAAAGGGGAAGAAGACCCCTTCCCCACAACGCCCCTTCTAGACTCTCCCTCTATGGCCATTACCTACTGGCTCCTCTATGCCCGCCCCAAGTCCTGCCCTAGGGTGAGGAACGGAAATGTGGGTACTAATGAATGTTCTCTCAAATCTCCTAACCTCTAACGGCCCCCTGCAGTTTCCAGGACACCTTCTATCTCCTTTCAGGGGGTTCAGTTAGTTTGGTCATTAGCTACAAATTCCATTTCTATGACCAGGAACCCTTTTCTCAAGGAATTTTCTTGTCCAGTATAACCACTTCTCCTTCCATCCTTCCATTCTGGCCAGTCTCCTGCTTTCCCAACCTCAAGCCCTGAGTGAACCTGTCCAAACTTGACACAATCCTTTACTGTCCAGTTTCTTTTAAAAAAAATTTTTTTTGGGTGGCAGGTAGGTGGCGCAATGGATAAAGCACCGGCCCTGGATTCAGGAGTACCTGAGTTCAAATCCGACCTCGGACACTTGACACTCACTGGCTGTGTGACCCTGGGCAAATCACTTAACCCCCCATTGCCCTGCCCAAAAAAAAAATTTTTTTTTTTTGGTTAACCACTCCTATATCTTTTTTTTTTGGAGGGGCAATGAGGGTTAAGTGACTTGCCCAGAGTCACAAAGCTAGTATCAAGTGTCTGAGGTCAAATCTGAACTCAGGTCCTCCTGAATCTAGGGCCAGTGTTTTATCCACTGTGCCACCTAGCTGCCCCCTACTGTCCAGTTTCTTAAAACTTTGGTCCCACTGCTGCAGGCGCCAAAGCCTGGCCCTAGAGATTTGGTTCCTCCACACACACTGGAGGAAGAGGCCACAGCCAATTCATGTCATCTCTTTGCAGCTGGGTCCTCACTGGGCAAGGCTATTACTTTATATCTCCCTCCTGGCTGTCCCAATCTTCTCTTCCTGAGCCTCCCACACCCTCTCTCTCTCTTTTTTTTTTGGGGGGGGGGCAGCAATGGGGTCACACAGCTAGTAAGTGTCAAGTATCTGGGGCCTGATTTGAACTCGGGTCCTCCTGAATCCAGGGTTAGTGCTTTATCCACTGCCTCCCCCCCACCCCCCAGTAGAGGACCTCGCATTGCACCTGCCACTCCCTCCCCCATCTCACAGGCACATCTCCATCCCACCCCCTCACTGTCTGGAAGAACCTTGCACCCCTCAGGATCTGATGCCTAAAGCCACGACCCCCTTCCTGAGAGAGCTCCTGTAGTTTCCACCATTGGCACCTCTTGTGGGCATCTTGTTATCCAAACTCCTAGAAAAAGCTGCCTGTACTTGGGTGCTTCTGCTCCTGTTCCCAGGACCCTTTGCACAGCCCCCACAAGTTACCGATGACCTCCTAATCTGACGGTCTGTTTGCAATCCTGACTGCACAGCCTTTGTCTGCTGCCCAGCCTCACTTCTCCTCCCCTCTCTGTTTCCATCACTGGGGTCACCCCCTGTGTTCCATCTGCCAAGTGTGAGTGGGCCCCAGGTTCGGCCCTGAGCACCCTCCTTCCCTTCTACCTTCTTACTTGGTGATCCCAGCAGCTCTCATGGATTGAACTGCTGCCTCTGGGCAGAGCCTCTCCCCTAAACTCCCATCATCAATCCATTGTCACTTACTGAGTGCCTGACTGAGTGCCCACATAAAGAGGAAAAAAGAGAGCCCTGCCCTCAAGGGGTTTTACCATCTCCCGGGAGAGACAACAAGCAAACAAACATGCAGAATATAATTAGGAAATTAAGAAAGAGAAGGCACTGAAGTGAAGGGGGGCTGGGAAGGCTTCCTGGAGAAGCCAGGATTTTAGTTAGGACCTGGAAGGGGCGGGGCAGGCAAGGAAGGAAGGCAGGCCCCACACTCACAATGTGTCAATCACAACAGGGGAGGCTGCTCCAAAGGCAGGTCTTTTCTGCATCGTCACCACCATTCCAGCCACCCAGATTTACTGCCTCAGCAGCATCCCGGGCTCTGCACTCTCACTCACCCAATTGGCTGCCAAGCCTTGTTTCTGTCTCCCAGCCAATCCTCCTTGACTAATGGAAGTAATAGTAATAGCATTTACAAAGCACCTATTGTGCGCTGGGTGCCATACTAAATGCCTTACAGTAATTATCCCAGTGGATGTTCACATGCTATTATCCCCATCTTACAGATGAGGAAACTGAGGCAGACTGAAGTGGTGGTCACCCAGCCTTTACAAGTCTGAGGCTAGACCTAAACTCAGTCTTCCTGATTCCAGACTCAGTTCTACCAGGGGGCCACCTCCTCTCACCCAGTTACCACCGAGTTCAGGCCATCAGAGGCAGCTAGGTGGCTCAGTGGATGGAGAGAACCCTGGGCCTGGAGTCAGGAAAAGCTGAGTTCAAAGCAGCCTCAGACATCTCTGTTTGCCTCAGTTTCCTCACCTGTAGACAGGGATGATGGCAGCCCCTTCCTCACAAGGTTGCAAAGGGCTTCGCAGTGTCTGGCGCACAGTGGGCATTCCAGCCTTGTCCCTTCTCACCAGGGCTGCCTCGACAGCCTGGAAATTATTCTCCTTGCTTCCGGTTTTGCCTTCACACATCACTCCCCTACTTGGATCATTCTGGTGCCTCCCTCTTGGCCACCTCGGCCCCCCTCTCACGGACCAGCCTCAGTGACTCGTCCCCACGCCTTAGCAGGAAAGCCTCCCCTGCTTCAAAGTCTGCCTTGTATCTCGAGCGGCCTGCCCAGGCCTTAGCACACAGTCGGCACTAAAAGGTGCTCCTGGTTGATTTCCGATTTTACAAACAGCTGTTATCTTCCTTCTGGGCCCCTGGATCCTAGAGACAACCCCAGCATTCCTGCTGGACTGCTCCCCTCCCGGGACCTCTGGGGGGCTGGGACAAGGGCCTCCCACTTGGACATTCTGTCTCTTGATCCAGAGGAGCTGCCCTTGAGTTTTAGACATTTCTTATAAACAAAACAACTGGGCCCCCGCCTCTGAGACTAAGAAATCACAGCAGAGCCTCACCCGGGCCCTGCTGGCTCTTCCCTCCCCTCCCTCTGGCCTTACGCAGTCTGCCCTCTTGGGTACTGGGGAAAACAGAGAAGGGAAGGAATGGACTGGAAGCTCCTGTTGTTTTCCTGATAAAGAGAAGACCCACATGTGATGGCATAACCTCTCAAAAGGAGAAGTAGGGAGAGGGCCTGCTTTGCTTTGAGGTGAACGGGCAAGCCGAGCACATGATGGGGGGGTTAATAATAACAATAATAATTAATAACAATAATAGCAACAGCGATAATACAGGACTTCACCAGGCAAGGTCTAGTCGCTCTCAGATCCCTGGGCTTTTGGGAGAGTTTGGGTCAGGCTTAGAAACGGAGGCACCGTTGGGGGACGACATCTCCAGTAATCAGAGCTCATGGGTTTGCCTGGTCCTGGTAAGATGGTCTGCTAACAAGGTGCTGTGAATTTGGGCTTCCCAGACCACTAGACCCCAACTTTCTCAATGGGAGAAAATACTGCAGGGCTCTGGAAGCGGCACAGCTGTGCCCACGGGCAGCAGCCTCTGGAATCCAGGGGAGTCAGCTTGGCTTGGTGCTCCTCTCCATGTCTAAAGGATTAATAAATGCCAACTCTCTGGCCCTCTGGCAGGTGGGCAGTCCCCTGGGGAGCATGTGCCTGACCCCCCCAGTTAAGGCACTGAGCCTGGGGGGGTGACTGAGTCAGGGGCCAGGCAGGAGGAAGGATATATCCAGTAGGGTTTTTAAAACTAAGTAACATTTGGTGAAAAATTACATTTTGGATCAGGCAACCCCTACTCTGAGACTGCATGCCCTGCTGCCTCCATCAGAAACACTGGACCAGAACCCTTCAGACTAGTGGATCGGCCCTGAGTCAGGAGCCGATGGCTGTTGCAGGCTGACTGCTTGGGAAAACTGGACGTTGGGATGGCCATGTACCAGTGGGAATCCTGTGTGGGACAGCTTTGGGGAGCTGGAGGCCGGAGGAAGGAGACCTAGGAATGAGCGGAAAGGCCTGAAGCTGACAGGAACAAAGAAGAGCCCCTGTGGAAGCCAAGCCCACCTGGGCATCGCTCAGTCACGGAGCTGCCCTCTCTGTTTTACAAACTTCAAAGCTCAAGCCTTCTGTTTCCTAAGAAGGATCCCCAAGTACTTCACCCACACCAGACATGGGCCAGTCCCAGAGAACCATGAGGGAAAGACCGACTATGGTCAAGGGCCCCGGTTTCTTTGGCTCTTTTGGACCACATAATAGGAATCTGGATTGGAAGGTGTCACTAAAAATAAGAGGGCAGCTTTCTTCCTCCGAACCTGATGAGATGTCAAACTCTGACCAAAGAGGACTCCAAGGGTAGCTCTGGCCAAAAATCCCACCCTTGTGGCTTACCCCTGGGTCCCTCAAACTCAGCTGGGGCTTGGAAGTCAGACAGATGTGCCCCTAGCCTGGCCCTGAGGCCCAAGCAGTTCTGGGAGTGGGGCCTTTGCAAACATGGTGAAGGGAGGCTGGGGGGCATGGCATACCCCATGCCCACCAAAGAGTCTCCTCTGCCAGGGCCCCAGGCGCTGCTCTGAAAGTGTCGCCTTTTCAGTATGCACACATGTACTCATGTACACACACATGCACATGTGTGCGCGTACACACAGGCATTAAGACGGGGTCCACAGTTGGCCACCAATGGGCCTGGCTGCTAGGATTCCTCCACTGGTGCAGACAGCTGCCCTCTGCCTCATCTCTGACCACAGGCCTGGGGCTCTGTCCTGCCGGGCTGAGGAGGCAGGCCAAGAACGTGGTTCTTGGCACCACTCCTCCGTCAGCACACTATGGCCCCCACCAGGCTGTGATGCTGGTTTGGCAGCCCCTGCAACCCCCAGCCCCACACACCAGCAGCTAGAGCCTCAACTGGGAGAGGGACTATGGGGTAGGGCAGTGCCACCTGGTGGCCACCAGGGGGAAATGAATCTAAGAACAGCCTTCAAGCCTTTCTAAGTTAATTTTTCATTCCCACTTGTAAATCATGAATCTGGACTGCATTCGACCTTCAGCTGCGGTGAGTGACACCAGAAGGCAGAGGAGGCTCGACTTTGGCTATAAGCATCACGTCAGCCAGGAAAGCACCAAAAAGCTCCTGCCTACAAGGGGGCCCAAGAGGCCTTCTCTGGCCAGCTGAGGCTCCTCCCTGGGTGACGCCCAGCACACAGTAAGGGCGCAAATGCCTCCTCGTTCACTCGTCTGTTAAAGATTCCTGAAAAGGAAGGGTTTCAATTCACCTATGAAGCCTAGTAGAGGTGGGGCACAGTGGGAGCCACAGTGGAACGTGGAGCGGATCTTCTGTCCAGACCAAGCCAGCCAAACACTGTTGTTGGTGTGTCCTAACACACACCCCTCATGCTTGGCACAGCACCTGGCCCCCAGTAAGTGCTAGATAAAGGTGGCCCTGGCTTCAGGCAGGCTGAACCATTGCCTGGACAGAACACTGCCGTCCTCTAGCTGCCAGCTCTGTTCTTAAAGGTCCAGCTTAGCTCTTCCCACTGTCCCAACACTGTAAGCAGCGTCCCTTAGCTCCCCCGCTCACTCAGAGTGTGCTCTCTCTGTGCCACTCCCCCTGCCTCCCCAGTACATCCGAATTTGCTGATGGAGAGCAAGGGCCGTGCCTTTGTTCTGACCACAGCATTGTGAACACAGGGCATGCTGGCTAAATCTCAAAAACACAGAGGCTCAGAGCCTGGGGGAAAGTGTGCCCACACTGGGCACTGTCAGGGCTGCCTGCCCCTGAGGGACAGGGACCAGACCCTTGGCTGCGCCCCATCCCACATGCTAGTCTTCTGCTCACCGGGCTGGCGGCGTCCTTTCCTAGGCTGCCTTTACTGTTGAGGCTGCCAATCTCCGTCTGGGAACTGGACTGTGACATTCCCTCAAAGAAGGGCCTACAAGGAAGGAAGAGAGCCAGCCTCACTGATGGGGATGCTCCCAAGGGAAGGAAGCCAGTGGAGGCCCCTGGGTGGAGTGGGTGGGGGGCCCAGCTCATTGGAGTGTCTCACTAGGATCCCTCCACCCAAGGTAATGCAGAGAAGGGAGAGCAGGGGAGGCTTATTCAGCACCTTTCGTAGGAGGGCCCCCAAGAGGCAGGGCCTTCGGCCGTGGCCCAGCGCCCGTGACCTCAGGCTCTCCAGGCTGCCAAGGGGCATCAAGGGGACTGAGGGGCATAAGCGGTCTATCTCCAAGGCCCTCTAAGTCCCTGGGACCCACTTGAGCTTGGGTTTGGGGGTGCTCAGGACGCTCTCTGTCTCTTCCATCTCGGGACCGCTGTCGCTGGGGTTGTACATCTCCAGGCTGTCATACAGCTCATCCAGGTCCTCTTCCACCTCCCGGATCTGCTCCCGAGACACGTGCTCCAGCCCGAAGCCCACCTGTGGGCAAAGCAGCCAGAATCAAGGCCTTTGCTCGGCCAGCGCCTAGCATGCCCAGGGGGAGGTGCCCAATAGGCGGTCTGCCCTGCCCCAGGGACCCAGGAGGGCACAGGGGTGTTGTGGGGCCCGGTACGCCCTCACCAAGCTCCTTTACTGCTGGGCCTCGGCTTCCCCCATGAGAATGAGGGCGTCAGATGAGACGTGAGCCCTGCGAGGCCCCTTCCAGCTCGAGGTCTGCACACCCTGCCTGACCATACCGCTCCATTTCCCAATCCAACCCTTTTATTTTCGAGGAGGGAGCTGAGGCAACTTCTCCCTTTGGGTTCAAATCCCTGGATGTGAGAGCTCGTGGTTCATCTCCAGATAACTGTTGGTGGTCTCTCCAGATTCTTTTTGGGAAGCTCTCCACCTTTTTAATGTGTGCAGGTGTCCTTCCCAAGGGGCCAGGGTCTTGCCCTTGCCTCTGCTAAGCTCCCTGGACTACCTATCCCCGCCCTCTCCCACCAGCTGGACACATCAGGGGAGGGACAACAAGAAAACAATCTGTCCACACTCTCTGATGAGCCATGCCTGAAGAGGGAGGGCCCTCCTCATTCTCCAACTGACTTTAGCTGCATTTCCACCAGAGATGGGGGCACAAGGTCAACTGATCCTATTGATTTTGCCCTTTCTCACCAGTTCTGGGCAGAGGAAGTCAAAGCCCCCATTGATCTGTTACTATCAGGTCTCCAGTGGATGGCCAGTGAGGAAACCAAAGCACCTTCCTCCCGTGTGCCTGCAAATCCCTCCCCAAGGTCCCCTGGGAATCAATCCAGCCCAGCCCTGGTCAGGGTTTAGGATGGGGGGGTGCAGGCGTACCTCATCAGAGACTTTGAACCTCTTCAGCAGGGCCACAAATTTCTGTTTGATGTTGGGTTGCTGCAAGGACACAGGGAACAAGCATCACCAGTCAGCACTTAGGGGGTGTCCGTGCCAGGCATGCTCCTTCTGTGCCCAAATAGGGAAGGAGCTGTCACGGTCGGGAGAGAGAGTAGGCACCCATGGCCCTTCCAGGCTGGCAGGGGCTGCACACAAGATGCTGGCAGCCATGTCCAGGATTTCTGGGAGGGGACACTGGCAGCAGGGCATCATATGTGCTTCACATCTACGTATGCCCCGAATGAGGGTCAGGAGGGAAACTCAGTCCCTTCTGTCCGTGTCCCCAGCACTCAGACCCAGTGTGTCATAAATGCTTGCTGAATGACTTACAGAGCCACTCTGAGTAACTGAGGAGAGGGGAGCAGGACCTGAGGCTGCTGCCCACCCCAGCAGATGAGCCCACTGGTGCCCCAGACCCCGCCCTGTTCCCCATGGGGGCGTGATGCCAACTCCTCTCACCCTGGTGATGGCAGAGGCCGAGGTCAGTTTCCTCCGGGTCTTCTTCACTTTACGTAGGTCCTCATCTTCATAGAACAAGTCCTAAGGGGAGACCAGTGTCATGTCCCCCTGCCTCCCCACGGGCACCTGGCCCGAGGGGTGGGAAGGGGAGCTACCTGCCCGTGCAGAGGGTCGTCACTCCCTTCCTGCTCTGAGGAGAAGCTCTCTTCCTCTTCTTCTGAGTAGTTGTCGATGTCCGGAGAACGATCTGGGGGCAGAGGCTGCTGTGAGGCCAGAGGCCGTGGGGCGGCGAGGTGGCTTCTGGGGGCAGGGGCTGCTGTGAGGCCAGAGGCCGTGGGGCGGCGAGGTGGCTTCTGGGGGCAGGGGCTGCTGTGAGGCCAGAGGCCGTGGGGCGGCGAGGTGGCTTCTGTGGGCAGGGGCTGCTGTGAGGCCAGAGGCCGTGGGGCGGCGAGGTGGCTTCTGTGGGCAGGGGCTGCTGTGAGGCCAGAGGCCGTGGGGCGGCGAGGTGGCTTCTGGGGGCAGGGGCTGCTGGGGGTCTTTCTAGACTAGCTTAGGAACCTCTTACCAGACAGCTTGGACTTGATCCCCTCCTGGTCGATGGGCTGGCTCGACAGCGAGTAGATTTTGATCTCGGCCACAGGGACAGAGACGTCCTTCACATTGCTGTGCAGGCCGAGCACGAGGGCGCCTTCGCTGGGATGCTGCATGACCTGGGGGAGGGGGAGCAGGGGGGTTCTCAGGGGAAGGTCACGGGGTCAGCCCCTCCCCCCTCCCGGAACGTTCCCCACACACAGCCCGTGACTCCCAAATTCTGGCTGTGAGTATCCCCTGCTCTCTAATACTGCTGAGAATTGAAGCACAGCAGGAGGCAGTGCCAGAATCGCAGGTTAAATGAAAATGGTTCCCTGAGCTCCCCTTCAGCCACCAGGACAGTGCCCCCACTCACCTCCGCCATGTTGATCAGCCCCACGGCCAGCGTTTTGTAGCCGAGGATGGTCCGGTTCTTGTAGCGCTTCCTCCTCTGCAGCATGATCTGAAGCTTGTTGGCGTCACGCTTAAGGAAATGAGGGTACTGCAAAGGGCAGACAAGAACCACGAGGGTGGGGGAGCAGGGGGTCAGTGGGTCAGGGTCACCCTTACTGGGCTTGTACTTGTGCCTCTGTCCTGTGCTGAGATGATGGGAGAGGGACCCGGGGAGGGAGGGACCCAGGCCACAAGGGAAGGGGGAGATGAAGGGAAGGGGAGCTGAGGGGAGCAGGGATGCTAGCGAGGATGTCATTCACATAGCTAAGCAGGGAGACCTTTCCACCTGTACTTATGAGGAGTGAGGGAGATAATGTGAGGAGACTCCTGTTCAACGGCCTGCTAGACCTGCCTTGAAGCCCCTTCCCAGGCACAGCAGCCTCAACTGAGTGTGTGGCTCCTGCATTCCTAGCCCGGCTAAGAGGCTCCCATGGAAGCTCCAAGGCCCTAGGCCGGCTTCCTTTCCAAAAGGAAGTTAAAGGGACCCCCTCTGGTCTCCAGGAAGAATGAAGAGATCCTCTGAGAGTGGGGGAAGGGTTTCAAAGTGAAAGCAGAGAGAACGGTCCCCAGGGGATCAGTCACTGGACACCTGGAGCCACCAAGTTCTTCCTGAAGAGGAAGAATGCGCCTGTCTTCTAAGAAAGAGAGTGACTGCCCCTCAGGTCCACAGAACGGAAGAAGAGAGGGATCATGGGGAAATCCCTGTTGAGGAGGGGGAGCGAGGCAGCTTTTTCAGCAATTTCTGGCCCACGACTCACACTACAGCACTGACAAGCTCCCAGCCAGGGACGGAGCGTGCCCAAGATGAGCTAAGGGCTCTGAGCAATGCAGTGAATGGTGATGCTGTTCCCAGTGGAGAAGAGGTGAGAGCCAGGCTGGCACATTGTTTGCTGAAGGGGCAGCTAGGTGGCGCAGTGGATAAAGCACTGGTCATGATTCAGGAGGACCTGAGTTCAAATCCAGCCTCAGACACTTGATACGTAATAGCTGTGTGACTCTGGGCAAGTCACTTAACCCTCGTTGCCCCACCCAAAAAAAAAAAGTTTGCTGAGAGGGATTTATGTTGAAAAGGAAGAGGAACAGATAGCTGCCTATGTTGTCTCATGCTAAGCCCCAAAGAGGGTTGTCAAAGTGCAGGAAGATGAGCAGTGGCTGAAACACCCTGACACCAATGGGAGATGGAATTCAAGAGAGAAGCCAGGGGTAAAACCCACACTCTTGGATGCTCAGATCTGCAAATGGGACTGCCTAAGTTCCAGAAACTTGGTCACTGATGTTAAAGAAACAGGCCAGGTGAAACGTGGGGTGGCAGAGGAGCCTGGGGAAAAGCCCTGGCCTCAGTCTGGGGGGCCTGGGAATATCCCTGGGCAGACCCCACTGGGCTGAGTTTCAGGAGCCAGGATACTGACAAGCTAGAGTGTCCAGAGACCAATCAGAAGGGCCAAGGGCCCCAGGCTCATGTCAAGTGAGGATCTACCCAAGAAAGCGAGGGTGAATAGCCTGAAGAAAAAGACACCTCACCTGTAGGGCACAATGGCAGCTGGGGGAGAGGGCTCGCTGCCTTGTTCTGCCTGGCTCCAGGGGACAGCATTCACCAAGAGACAAGGTGAGGCTGGATGTCAGGAAAAACCTCCTAACAGCCAGCACTGTCCAGGAAGGGGAATGGGCTGCCCCCCCCAGAGGGGTGGTCCCAAAGGTGGACGATCCTTTATGAGGCCTAGAGGGGACCCTTGTTCAGTGACAAGCCAGCTAAGCTGGCTCCTGAGCTCGTTCTGACTGAATTTCTGTGAAGGGACAGGGAAGGGAGCTGAGAGAACAGAAGGCAAGACATTTTTCAGCCTCTTACCCATCGTGGCATCCCCTGCCCTGGTGTGGGTGGTGCCAAATGTGCAAAGCCCACCCTGATGACATGCTGGCCGCCCCAAGAGCCTGCCTGGGATGTGCTATAGCCCTGTCTCAATCAACATGGTCTCTAGGGGACAGAAGATACTGCCTTACACGTATCCTGGGTACAGTAAACTAGAGACTGTAGTATCGGGTCCTTAATCTGGGGTCTGTGAACTCAGCTTTAAAAGAAATTTGGATAACTGCATTTCAATATAACCAAGACATTTAAAAAAGTCTTTAAAAAGCTTATTCTGGGAAGGGGATGGGGGTCCCCGGGGTCCATGCCACAGAACAGGTCATCACCTGGAGGGAGAAGGTCAGTTGAAGCTCCGTCTCTGCCAGGCCGCTGGCTGGAAGGAGGATCTCATTGGACCGAAGGATCCTTTTTGAGCCCTGAAATAAAGTTGGAACCTGTTATGGCCGGCCAGAAGAACATTTAGCAGAGATTCTACCCACCCATCTTAGAGAACTCAGGCAAATCAGAGGACACCCGGACAGTCTGCAGCTCTGGTCTAGCAGGGATCCCAAGGGACACATGGATTCCCATCCCTGTTCTCAGCACCCCATGCTTTACATTGGCCTTCTCTTCTTGAAGACTTTTACCCCTAGTATTCTTCCCATTCAAGAACTGGCTGCCTCTAGGAAATCCCATTGGGTCTATGCTGGCAGCCCAGGAAAAGAAAATGAGGGGCTGGATTCAAAAAGATAGAGTCTACCCTGGTCTATGTCAAGGGCGCCCACCGTAAACCCAGCTCATGGCACTGGTCACATGAGACAGTGACCCCAGCAAGGTGGGACATGCGCCCGCTGCTCTGGCAAGCTCAGGACTGGGGCCAAACATGCCCCCGGCCATCCGAGAGATATTTGGACACGGCCCAGCAGATACAGAAACCACCAGCTGCCACGAATGAGCCGTCAGCCCTGCTTGAGTTAACCTCCCAGGCTCAGTTTGCTCCCGTACGGACACAGATGAAACTCACTGTGCTTCTTAGGCTGTTTTGTGTGAGGATCCCAAGAGAGGAGACAGGCGAAGGGCTTTCCAAGCCCAAGCTTGCTATGTGAACATGACTACTGTTATGCTGAAAATTAACGGCTACTTTCCCCATATTCCATTCCTTGATCACAGTTTAAATGTGTCCTATGCTGGGAAATTCCCCTTTTCCCAAAATGTGGTTAAAAGGGGTTGGCAGACAAAAGACATGCACTCAGCACGGCCCACCCAAGGCACCCTTTTCCTCTCAAGCAGGGTCGCCCTCCAGACCTCCCAGGACACAAAAAGAATCAGAGGTCTGCCTCTGGGCTAATCCCTTACTAATGCAGGCAGCTGTTCCTCTGACCCAGGCTTGAGGGCCTGGCCCCTAGGCCCTTCCCCATCCTAGCTACAGCAAACCCTTCTCAAATGCTGGGGCTGAGAACACAAGTGAATGCTCCCAATGGCAGCATGCACAGAGCGGCCCCTTCCTGATTTCTGGGAGCCACGCCCCTCTTCCTGTAGCCCAAGACAAAGGGATTCAGCCTCTTTGGATAACTCGGTCATCCGTTTCGGCTCTCCTTACAATTCACTGAATTCTCTCCTGTCCTGCACTGACGCCGTTCCAGGAGGAGCTCTGCAGGAAGGAGGGGCCCTGGGAACATCGGGCCTCTCCCAGGACAAGCTGGTCACATGCAAGTCTGGATATTCAAGCCCTGCCACAGTGGCCTCCCAAAGCTTCCATCCTTGGGTGCTCTGTAAGCCTCCACTCTCAGTCCACCCCAATACAGCCAGGGCTGCCCCAGCACTCTCCCCTTCCCTGGGAATGGTAAAAAGGATGGAGTCAGAAAACTGTACCCACCCCCCACCCTGGACGGTCAGAGAAGCTGTGTCCAGAGGGTGAGGTCCCTCAGCAGGAGCTGCACGGGCAGATAGGATGGCATATCCCGGGACATGATCCCTCATTCACTTTGGCACAGTGTGGACTGCAGGGCCAAGTGCCAGACATGAAAGCACTCAGTGTTTGGGGCTGAGGGGGGCCAGGAATGGTAAGAATCTCAGCAGAATAACCTCAGCTCCTTCCACGAGAGCCCACAAAAGACAACTGACTGGCATGATCTGTTCTTTACTGCCCACTACTAGGGTAGATGAATGGGGTACGGGCTGTCCCGAGGGCCAATAGGTGCCCCTTCTGCTTGTATAGGCGTAAGTGCTAGTGGCAGGCCTCTGAGGGGGCATGCAGTGTCCTGAGCGTCCCAGGAGATGCTGGGGTGACGCAAATGCAGCAGAGCCTGCAGCTCCAATGCACGTGGGGGCTGTCTGTGTGTAAACGAGCCCCCCCCCCCCAAGAGCAGAGAGGCAGAGCAGTAACATGGCAAATTTAAACAATTCCAGTTGGGCTAAACTTTACTTAAACCATACAAACAGATCTGCAGCAGAAGCTGCTGAGGTGCAAGAGAATATGTATAACCACATTTATTCCCAGGATTAATTTTCTCCACTTAATGAGCTGATGGCAACTTCCCAGTATCAGAGAGGACGTGGGCCTCTGGGGGCCGCTTGACTCCTTCGGTGTGGTTCAAAGGGTTCTCGAGATCCCCTGATGATAGGGCAGGCCTACTTCTCTCTTGCAGACAGACACACAGCATGTGGAACAAGCTGCCGATTTACCTCCATCCTTACTCTTTGGCTCCTGATCTTCTGTCTATTAATTAGTTCCCTTAAGGAGCTAATTCTATCGCCGATGAAACTTTCAGATGCTAAATGAAAATGTATCGACTGACCAAGAGATGAACGGAAGCTGTTATGGGTGGACAGAACCATTCTGACTGGTTTCCTTGGCTTTGATTCTCTGCATTAATAATGTGAATGTTCAAGTTCCAGGCCCTCTGTCCCTCTCCAGGTCTGCCACGGGAGAACACCAGAATTGGGAGGCGTCTCAGAGCTCACCCAGCCCAGCCTGTACCCACTGATGGCCATCCAGTTTCTGGTGCTGTCCCAGAGAGGAGAACATGCAAGGAGACTGACTCATTGGTACAAAGTCCTTCCCTGCCCTTCTGATCACTGCTCTTTGTTCTGTCCTGCAAGGCCAAGCAGAGAGGGCCCCGGCTTTCCTCCAGAGACAATGGACCGCAGCCCACCCTTGCCAACAACAGAGCCGCCTTCTCTTGTCCGTAACTCTGCCTGGCCCTGACCATCATGCCGGGCCAGGAGGAGGAAGAAGACACCTCTCTCCTCACCTCCTGCTCTTGCTCCTGGCAATAGCAATTACTGGCCTCCCAGTCATTTTCCCTTTAGTCTCAAGGGGTTCAGCCCCTGGATCAGTCTTCCTCTCCACCCCAACCCTATCTTTGGACCCAGAGGAGGGATATATTTATAAATAAAGGAGATGGAAAAACACAAGCTATCAATAAAAATTTAAAACCTTAGGGAAAAAATTTCTGGGTGCAGCACCTTAAAAAGATAATGATGAGCCAGACCACACACAGAGGACAACCAAATGGTCAAGAAACTCTAAACAGCCACAGTGTGTACGTCAAACTTTCCAATTCAAATCAACAAGCCTTAAGCTCCTCTAGTGTGCTGGGCGCTGTTGGTGGTACAGTTAGTAGTGTTGGGCTTAGAGTCAGTTTCTGAGTTCAAATCCTTCCTCAGACACTTCCTGGCTGTGACCCTAGGCAAGTCACTTCACACTCTTTGCCTCAGTTTCCCCATCTGTAAAATTAATTGGAAAAGGACATGGCAGACCACTCCAGGATCTCTGCCAAGAAAACCCAAATGGTGTCACAAAGAGTTGGACACAACTGAAATGAGTGAACAACAATAGGAAGTGGGAAGCCCCTTGGTTTCCATTTTGTCTACTACAAAACCAGCTGCTGTCAGTATTTTTGTATGAACAGGAGTGACCAAAGGCCACTGGTGTCCTGGGTTCCAGAGATCATGTTCATAAGGCGTCTGCATTTCCCATCATTGTTACTATTATTGCTGCTGAATCAGCAAGAAGTAAGGAAACCCACCACAAACCCCTTGAGTTCACATCTGTAAAGTGGGGATACCAGCTGGCCCTGGTGAATAAATGGTAGTGCTATGAAGAGCACAGTGTGAGTGCAGAGGTGAAGGCAGCAGGGTACAAACAAGAAGGCCACCGGCAAAGCCAAGGCCCAAGAGGCAATGGTAGCATGGAAGAGAGCCAGGATTGGAAGTCCTTGGGTTCTATTCCCAAAGCACCCTAAAACATTCAGCAATCTCTGCAGGGCGCCCTCAGCGCATGCTGGGAGTCTGAGGATGGACAAAGTAACATCTATAATCACTTTCAGCTTCTTACAAAGGAGGCGCCAGAAAATTCAGAATATTACTATTATTACTGTTTGGAAAAATACACAATTCTACATAAAGATGTTAAACATTTAATTAAAAAACATATGAGATTATTTTCTTTGGCAAAAGCCTTCAAATTTGGGGCTGGCAGGAGCAGCAGGGAACTTTTGCAAAACCTACCAAGACCATTTGCAGCAGCTTCTAGCACAAGGGATGATTCCCCCAAACTGGAGCTGTCTGTGATCTAGAAAAGAGCCTGTGACTGGTGAGAAGCAAATACCAGGAGTGCTCGAATCCACATCACCCACCCACAGGGGCAGAGGCTGGAGCCTCTGGTTCTCCAGGGTGTCATGATGAGATCCTTCAATCAGCCAAGCTTAATGCCCAGCAAGGACACAGCCGCTCCACCGTGAACTCCCCCTTAAGTCCATCTCTGAGGATCTTGGGGAGCCTGGCATCTCCTCGCCTGCAGGTACCCCTGTCTACTCCCCTTCCCCCCAGAATTCCTCCTGGTGCAGTGGGTAAGGACCCTGGAACCCTTGGGATCAGGAAGCCCTCGGTCAGCCAACAAGTGTCTATTAGACGCTCTGTGCCCTCAAGGGGCTTACACTCCAACAGGGGAGACAACACAAGTCATAAGAATGGGTCAGTCCAACAGCAGAGCCTGGTGGGAAGGGAAGCCAAGGCTATTCTGGGTGCCCTCCTGAAACACGGGGCCTCCTCCCTTCTGATCAGAGGGCAAGGCCCCAGCAGAGCAGTGCCACAGTCAAACCCTGCCACAGGCCCTCACTAGGCCTCAGTCTTCTCACGGGTAAAATGGGGAAGGGGCACTTGTCGGCCCTTGGCCGGCTCTGAATCTCTCATCCTGATCCTCCCTACAGTGTTCCTTCATCCTCCTGCCCTGTCTCTGGTGGAGCCATGAAGGTGACCTGAGCCTTGGCCTGGCTTCACTTCGAGCCCACCCCACATCCTCTTCAGACCCTCTCCCGGCTGGTCCTCGGGTATCAGGGTGGGATTAACCAGGGGCCTGGGAACTTCCCTGACCGTGGTCTGGGCAGAGACTGCACCAAGGTCAGTCATTCCTCAGAACAATTCAAGGAGCCGTTCTGCAGGGAGCTTGGCTGCTGACAAGTCCAGTCCATACCTGAAAAGGAACCAGCTCCTCCCTGAAGACCTCCAACAGATAGCGAAGAAGCCACTGTCCCCTGGACAGGGCCATCAGTGCCCCTGATTCTTCCAAGTGTTTCCTGACAGAGACATGGTCTGAATGTCGCTCATCACCGTCCCTGCTCAGGGTTGTTCCTCTAGCCAAACACACCAAGCATAAGCTCAGTTTCCTCCCTGGATCATCATTTCTAATCCATTCCGCAGGCTTCCGGAGCTTCTCTAAATCTCTCTTGGTCACCTCGGCATCATCTCTACAGAGATGGCTTCCCAGTCTGCTGTCACCCAGGATTGCTGGACACCCCCAACTCAACCCGGCTACGAGAGCTCAGCATCTTCCCCCAGACCCTCTCCTCCTCCAGCCCGGGAGTCCTCCTCAACCCTCCCTCGCCCGTTTCCAAGTCCTGTATATTCAAGTTCCGCAGACCCTCTCACAAGCACCTCTCCTGCTCCATGACTTACACAGGTACCTCTGTCCGCCCCATCCTGGCGGCCAAGGACCTTCCCCTTCTGAACCGTCCTCCACACAGCCACAAGTCAAGATTCTGATGGCCCACAGTCTGACCATGGTCAGGAAGGGCTGCGGTCCTGGGGACTGCTCCTCCCTTAGTGCACCCCACTGCTTGAGCTTAATCTGCAGTCCACTAAAAGCCTTCGTATTTAGGGTGTTTAGTGAGGAACCCACTTATCTAAGCAGATAGCTCACATCAATCAGAGAAATCCTACTGATTAAAAATAACAAAAACCACACAAGAATGAACAAGCTTTTTAAGCTGAAGCTAAATAGGTTTCTCTCAACCAAGGGAGAGTCTGACCTTCTCCAAGGGGATACTCCCTCAAGTTTGTGGGGAGGCAAGCTAGAAATCTGGGGCACTGAAGGGCCAACATCCCTCCCCTATGAGAAAGAGAGGCTCCCTGGAACCTAGAGTCACCCATGTCTCCCTTTAAGAAGGCATGAAGGGGCAGCTAGGTGGTGCAGTGGATAGAGCACCAGCCCTGGATTCAGGAGGACCTGAGTTCAAATCCAGCCTCAGACACTTAACACACTTACTAGCTGTGTGACCCTAGGCAAGTCACTTAACCCCAACTGCCTCACACACACACACACACACACACACACACACACACACACGGCATGAAGGGGGCAGCTAGGTGGCTCAGTGGATAAAGCACTGGCCCTGGATCCAGGAGGACCTGAGTTCAAATCCGGCCTTAGACACTTGGCACTTACTAGCTGTGTGATCCTGGGCAAGTCACTTAACCCTCATTGCCTTGCCAAAAAAAAAAAAAGGAAAAAAAAAAGGCATGAAGAAGGTCTACTTCCTGGAAAACTCTGCTGCCAGCTCTGCCCTTCCTGGGCACGCAGCAATCTCCCTACTGTCTGAAGGGCCGCAGACAAAAGACCCAGACACACCCATCGAGCCCTCGCAGACAATGCCAGTCACTCTGCAGACCTCAGAGGCTGAGGCAGCGACCAAGGCAAGATCAGGCCTCCCTCTGGGGGCCTCGTCTTTCAAAGGGTTAGGTTGCCCTGGCCTTCACCCGCCAGGCCTGGGCAGTTGTTTTCTCACTTAGGAAGGTATTTTCTTGTCTGTTATGTCATCATGTTTTTAATTTTTAAAAAGTGAATTTTACTTTATTTCCAAACAAAGACCAGAATTCTCTCCCTTCTACCCGGTGCCCTTTCCCCAGCCCAAAGAAAACACAAGACGAACAAGACCCCTGTCATGAGCATGCGTGGTCAAGTCCAACAGGACGTCTTACCGACCACTTCTAAAAACCCATGCCAGCATCTGTGCTCTGAGTGCCCTCTGTTAGGAGGCAGGCAGTCATCAGGAACTGAGGCTGATCACTATGTTAAAGACAACCAGATGGCACAGTGGATGGAGCGCAGGGCCTGGGGTCAGGAAGACCTGAGCTCAAATCTAGTCTCCAACACTTACTAGCTGCGTGACCCTGGGCAAGTCATTTTACCCTGCTTGCCTCAGTTCCCTCCTCTGTCAAATGGGCCAGGAAAGGAAATGGCAAAGCACTCCAGGATCTTTGCCAGGAAAACCCCAAACGGAGTCATGAAAAGTCAAACATGACTTAAAAACAACTGAACGAAAACAACTGGGTCCAGCCACTCCATGAGTTGGAATGCACCTGACTGCTACTATTGAGCCTGTGGCTGTCCATCTTCTCCAGAAGAAACAGCATAAGAAGATGCCTGATCAAATGTTGGGTTAAAATCTAGATAAATCAGACCCACGGCATGTGCCGGATCTTCTAGCCCACAGAAACCCTGGCCAAGAAGACAGGAGTTAAATCTGGGACAACCTGTTTCTCCTTTTTATGTTTTACTGATGCTCTTTTCTTTATTTACAATCATCTCTTAATATGCGCAGTGATACTGAACATTCCTTTGTACAAAAGAAAAACAGGTGAGAAAACTGCATGGCTTTGTATGTATGTGACACTCTGCTCCCATAGCCCCCCTCCCCCAGCCTTAGAAAAATGAAGTTTGCTCCAACAACAGTGGGGTCTCAATAATTTACTTCTCCGTTCTCTCCCAGCTTACAAATCCTGCAAACATCCCTGTAAAGTAAAACCTTTGTTGTGAAGCTCCGAAAGGCAGCTCTTGATCCCTGAAAAGGGACAAAAGGGACTGGGTAGGGGATGGATCCCCCTCGGGGCCTGATGTAAGAACGACTGCCAGGGACCAGCACTCCAGGCCCTAGGAAAGAGTACAGGGGGGGAACCAGCCACCAGGGCTTCTCAGCCTCCTCACCTGCAGTTTCACGGCAATGACCACAGAGTTCAGGTCTTTGTCCATCTCCTTCAGCATGACAAGCCTCTTCAGGGTCAGGTTGAACAGCCTAGGAGAGGAGAGAACACAGCCTGTCAAAGGTAAGACACGGGAAGGGAGAGAAAATGAAGCTCTTTCCAGGAAGGTCTAAGAGTCCTTGGCCAAGTGGCCAAAATAAGTCCACGAACAGGGCGCCAAAGGCTCTCCCTGCAGAGCAGGGAAAGGGAGGGGGCTCCGGCCCAGAGAAGTTTGTCAGGTTACCCCCTCATCATGTCAACTCAGTTCATTCTTAGCCTGGCGCCTGGACCACAATAAGTCCTGACTGATGAAGGAACCGTGAAAGCGCTATCTCCTAAGTACACTTGGGGAGGCTCCGGTCCCGGACCACATAGTTCTCCTCCGAGAGGATGGCGTAAAGGAAAGGAGGCCTTCAAAGTCTCACTCTCAAGCCGAGGCTGTGTCTACCATGGTACCCAAATCACTGCCCCACTGCACCTCTAAGTCAGACCCAAGAGCCGCAGCTTTCCCCACAGACGATTTGTTTTCACACCCTCCCCCCCACTTGAGAGCATGAGAAGGTTTACTTTTTGAACCTGGCTCCATGACTTTGCATTTGGGTCCAGACCATCATCTAGCAGTTGGCTCAACCTTCTTGCCCCTCCATATCAGAGGCCATGGTGACATCACCAATCACAATGGTCAAAGAGACCATCCAACGAGGTTCCCTCCCACTCCCTCTGATTGGTGTGAAGAGCACGAGCCCCAAAGGAAGAGAGGCTGCTGAGTGAAAGAGAAGAGGGAGAATGTGGAAGTGATGATGGGGAACAAGGAGTCCCCCCCGCTCCCCCTGCCCTGATCAGGGCACCGAGGAGAACTTGTGAAGGCACAGCTGGGACTAGAAAGGGTGGTCGGGGAGGCTGCATCACTGGGGGAGCCAGATTTCAGTAGGAGCTTCAAGATGGAAGGGTTGGGAGAGGAAAAGCTCTAGGGTGCAGGGCAGCCTGCTGGCTCTGGAACATCCCAGAGGACAGAGTGGAAAGGAAGGCTGGCGCTCGCTCCATCAGAACTCGGGGTGGGGGCTGGGGAATGGGATTGGTGTGGTGGAGATTGGTAGGGAAGAGCGGGAGTGAGCATATTCATCGCAGAGCCCAAAGGAGGCTGGAGACTGAGCTGGAGGCAGGGACAAGATGGAAGGCCGATGGCCAGACGGGAGGCAAGGAAATGTGCAGCAGCAGAAGGAAGGCGTGAGGTCAAAGGCGAGGCCTGCAGAGCTCAGGCCCCACTCCCTGTCCTCCACCACTGGGGGTTGATGAGGCTTCTTTCCAGCGCCCAGCAAGCTCGGCCTTCCATACCGAAGAATCCCGTGCCGTCCTGATGAGTCTTTAAAGCAGAGGGAAGACGAGGCCATGGAAGGAGGTAAAACAGTGAAGCGCAACCATTGAGAGGCTGTGCTTTGATTCTGTGCTCTCAGGGAGCCAGATGCCTCTGTAGCAGCCACAGCCAGGAATGCGAGGAGCCAGGCCCTGAGTGGGGGGTGCGGAGGGGGCAGCATCATAGGCCCAGACTTCTCCTTTTAGAGGAAAGCCGAGCAGATTGGGAGCAGCTGTGTGAACCACTTATCACCAGGGAAACAGAATGAAGATTTTTTTCAAACAACAAGATTCTGGACGGGTTCAGGGACAACCCACGGGCCATGGTCAGGTGGCATGAGCACAATACATATTTCCCCAGGTCTTCTGGAAGCCTGCTCTTGGGTGGCAAATTCCAGAAGCCAAGCGGATGGCAGCTCTTCTTCACCCGAGCTGCTGGTGCTCCCCATGTGGGAAGGCAGCCTGGCAGTGTGTGCCACAGGAAGCAATGACAGACTGGACCTGGCAGGACCAAAGGGGTTGTTGACAACATGACGGCCGGCCTCCTCTCCCATCCTGCTTTGACAGAGTGCACCAGATCCCACATCTGACCACGCAACTCCCAGCTCAAACGACTCTGAGGGATAAAGAATAGACTCCTGCTTGGCTTTTATTAAGCCTTTCACCAAAACAACAAAAAGCCAAACAAAAAAATAAAGCCTTTCACAATATGACCACCATCCACTTCTCCGCCCTTTCTTGCCGTTCAGTCATTTCAGTTGTGTCGACTTCTTGTGACCCCATTTTGGGTGCCTTCTCCAGCTCATTTTATAGGTGAGGAAACTGAGGCAGAGTTAAGTGACTTGCCCAGGGTCACCTAGCTAGAATCTGAGGCTGTATTTGAACTTGGGGCTTTCTGTTTCCAGGCCTGAGGGCTCTAGCCACTGAGCCACCTAGCTGACCTACTGACTACCCTTACAGCACATTATACTCCAGCCAAACTGGTGCTGAGTGAAATGAGCAGAACCAGGAGAACATCATACACAGTAACAGCAACATTGTATGATGATCAGCTACAATAAACTTAGCTCTTCTCAACAATGCGATGATCCAAGACATTTCCAAAGGACTCATGATGGAAAATGCTCCCCACGTCCAGAAAAAGAACTGTGGAATCTGAATGCAGATTGAGCCAGACTGTTTCTACTTTTGCTTTTTGCTTTTGTTCTGATTCTTCTTTCACAACATGACTAATGTGGGAATAGCTTTATGTGACGGTCATGTATAACCTATATCAGATTGCTTGCTATCTTGGGGAGGGGGAGGGAAGGGAAGGAGGGAGAAAAATTTGGAACTAAAAATCTTACAAAAACAAATGTCAAAAACTATCTTTACATGTAACTGGGGAAAAAATACTATTAAGGAAAAAAAGGAAATGGATTTTCCCCAAGGACCCAGAAGAAAAGAGGCACGAGAATAAGCAACCTAGGAAAGAACGTGGTCACTTGACCCACAGAACAATGAGGGCACATCCCTGCACCCCACCCAGACTTGCCAATATCAGACCAGGGTTTGGAAGAACATTGCAAACCAAGGGCACGAGGTTCTGAAATTCTAGGACACCCAAGTACTTGGAGGCACCAGTGGCTCTCCTAATCCTTTTTCCATGAGCATACCTGTGTCAGGAAATACAACATTGATTTGAATAACATTTTATCCTTTTGTCTGAAAGCCAATTTTGGTTGTTTCCCCTAACGACTGCCTTGACATTTTGTTCTTTTAACACTCTGCTTCATCGGTGAGTGGAATGAGCCAAAAGGAAGCAGCCATGTCCCCAAGTGGAAACTCCCAGGACGGAGAAGCCTTCCAGTACGAGGTGCCCCACAGGGCCTGGTGCCCACTAAGGCCACACCCACAGCTACTAGACAAGGAGCTCAGGGATCAACCTGTGCTGGTGGAAACAGCGGCCATGAAGACCTCAATTCAAACCCTGCCTCAGATACTTACTATCACTTAACCTCTATTTCCTACAGTTTCCTTATCTGTAAAATGGTGATTAAAAAACAGCACGCACTTCCCAAGATTGTTGTTTGGATAAAATGAGATAATATATGTAAAGTGCTTCGAAAGCCTGAAAGTACCGGGCAAATGGTAGTTACTATTATCAAATTAAGCACACGCACGCACACACACACACACGTGCACACACACATGCACACTCCACGCACCCCGCAGCTAAGAACTCCTATTCTAGGATTCAAACCCACCTTGTCTGGCACACATGCAAAGCCCTTCATTACCTGCCTCTCCTTGAGGCTGCGTTCTCTTTGCTGTTCCTCATATCGGATGATCCATCTCATCCAGGGAGGCCCTACTTTGTCTGTGATCCTGAGCTCACTTCAATTCACCTGGTAGGTGTTAACCAACCTGCCTAAGACCTGGCCTTGCTGGACACCAGGCAAGGGGTGGGCTCTCCCCGGCCACAGGAGAAGGTGCAAAGGACAAACAACCTTCAAATAAGTAAGGATTAAAGCCAACACACCCCCATTCACTCCCAACAGCTTTGGAAAATGAAGGTTGTTCTTCAAACACATTTTTCTCCCCGTTTCTGGTCCCCTCGAAGGTGAGGGCTGAGAAGCCTGCTCCTTGACCCCTCCCAGCCCTGGCTGAACGATACTGAGGTCCACAAGAGAAAGGGAAGAGGCTGTGGCAGCCACTGGCGGTGAGGCCCCAGGGATGGAGGGAGGGCCAGAGCCCTTCTCTTCTTCCTCTCTCCCAGTCCTCCTGCTTCTACATCTCTGACCCCGCAGGAAACCTCCAGGGAAAAATCACCCAGACTGCGCGGCCCCAGCATCGTTTTCCATCAGGGTTAGTGATGGTGCAATAATAACGCAGACCGATTCCCACATTTCTCCTGACAGAGAACACCGCCATCTGCTCGGTGGCTCAGGTCTAGAAAGAAGCCAGCAAATCAACCCACGCTACTCAGTGCCTACTGTGGCCGGAACGCTGAAGCCACGGCAGAAATATCTGCTCCAGACGGCTCTCCCCGAAGGACATAACCTACTCCTGTTGTCCGGGCGAGGGGCTGCCGAGGGGGTCAATCAATCTGGTCACCTCACCCACTTACAGGAAGCTCCTTTCACCAGGTGGAAGCAATCTCAAGCAAGGGCTTGAGTTTCAATGTTCCGTCATCTTCTATCATCCTAACTTTCCTTCCTTCCCCATCCCAGCCCTCAGTGACCCAGCTCAAGCAAGTCTCTGGCTCCCCTGTGCTATCTGGGATGGTGCCTTGCCAAGCCCAGCCTTGAATCACACACCCCAATGTTCCCTCCTGCTCCACACAGCTGAAAAGAAACCTCTCCAATTACAGAGCTGCTGGCTCAGGTCACCTGTCAGTCAGTGAACATTTATTAGGCGCCTACAGTGTGCTGGGGATGCAAGAAGAGGCAAAAGCCAGTCCCATCCTCGAGGAATTCAAAATCTAATGGGAAGACAACAAGCAAGCAACAGACACAGAGAAAAAATAGGAAATAACCCATGGGGAGCAGGCACTGGAGCAGGCTTCCTGGAGGAGGCGGGATTTCAGCTGGAATATGATGGCAGTCAGGAGTCAGAGATGAGGAGGGAGAACCTGCCAGAACTGGGGCACAGCCAGAGAAAATACCAGGAGGCTGGTGATGGGGAGCCTGGGAAGAGAGGCTCTGAAGGGCTCTGAACGTCAAACAGCATCTGGGGTTCAATCCTGGAGGATGGGAGTCACCAGAGTTTGCTGGGTACGGGATGACACGGTCAGACCTGGGCGTCAGGAGAATCCCTTTGGTGCAGCCGAGTGGAAGACGGACTGAGTGGGGGAAGAACTTGGAAGCAGGCAGCCCCACCAGCAGGTTACTGTAATAACTCAGGTGTGATGTGATGAGGACCTGCTCCAGGAAGGTGCAGGGTCAGGAGAGAAGGGGACACTTCATGCCTGGACTACTGCCTCAGTCTCCTCCAGGCTCTATCCAGCTGCAACAACTCACTAAACCCCAGAGGCTCCTTAGTAGCTCCCTTCACAAACCGGCCCCTTCCTCCCTTTAAATTCTCTACACACCTGAGGCTCCAGAGCCACTGTGGTCCTCGCTCCATTCCTGATGCTAACCACCCACACCTTTCTGTCCTGCCTGTCCCCTCCCCTGGAAGTCTCTTCCTCTTCACTGCTGAACCTTGGCTTCCCTCAAGATTCAGCTACCTTTCTGGCTTCCTCTAAAAGGCAGTTTCTGCCCCCAACCTGGACTGCCAGGTTGCCTCCCATTTACCCGGTGTCTACCTTGGATGGCTGTTCATTAGACTGTGGCTCCTTCAAGGGAGAGACAGCACTCACCACCATCAACAACAGCTAATATTTCCATAGTGCTTCTTTTGAACTGGAGCCACACAATCCCAGGTCATCTATAAAAGGTCAAACTCACTGAGAGCTGAAGTCATCCCATGGCCTGGAGCAAATGTAGCATCTCTGGGCAAAGTCCTGAGGAGGAGCTGCCTCAGGGGCAGGGAAGGAGAACCCTTTGTTCTCAGAAGGGTCCAGAGGATGCTGGGCTTCCAATCTTCCCACTTTGGTCTCAGAGCCATCCCTGAGTTAGGTGATGGTGCTGTCGGCCTAGAGGAAGATCTGCAGCTCTTCAGAGAGCTCGGCTTCCTTTGGCTGCCCGAGCCCAAAGGGAATGTAGCCACCAAGAGGAGGGGGCTCTCCTGCCCTGTTCTCTCAACCCCATGAGTTCTGCGTCTGCCAGTAGAAGGGCCTGAGGTGTTTGTACCCACCATGTTTACTGTTCAACCTTAGCAAATGCCCGTTTCTCAAGGCTATTTATAGCTGGCTGACTATATGATCTTAAAGACTTGGCTACTCTGATCAATACAAAGATCTAAGACAATTCCAAAGGACTCATGATGAAAACAGCTAGCCACCTCTCGAGAGAACTGATGAACTCTGAGTACAAACTGAAGTACAGTTTTCTTGCTTTCTGTATTTTTTGGTGATATGGCTAACATGGAAATGTGTTTTGCTTATTTCACATCTATAATTGATTTCATTTTGCTTGTCTTCTCAGTGGACAGGGGAACAGAGAAATTTGGAATTCAATTTTAAAAGAATATTAAAAAATAATAAAAAGTTTTTGAGAAGGGGGAAAAAGGAGGAGGACCAAACACAAGTCTTACATCTTTCAATGAATCTCATATGGCTTCGGGAAAGATGAATGGAATCACATGGAAGGGGAGCAACACCTTGTTTCCTCTGGAAGACCCTCAGAAAAGTCAGTGATGTCCTTTTTTTGGTGGGGCAATGAGGGTTAAGTGACTTGCCCAGGGTCACACAGCTAGTAAGTGTCAAGTGTCTGAGGCCATATTTGAACTCAGGTCCTCCTGAACCCAGGGCTGGTGCTTTATCCACTGTGCCACCTAGCTGCCCTAGTGATACCTCTAAATAAACCTTTTCCTCCTACCTGCTCACAGTTCTCCCTCTCTTTTAGATGGGATCTTCAGCAGGGACAGTATTTCCTTATCTGGTGATGTAACTTATCAAGACAACTCGATTCTGATTCTCATTCATATTCATATTCTCTCTCTCTCATTCGCCCCTTATCTCATCGGCCACTTTCTGCCCTTCTCAGTTGCAAGGAAAACAAAAGCAGCCTTGGCTTTCCTCACGTCTCTCCCACAAGCAGAACGGGGCCAGCCTGGATTGATCCTCTCTTGAAATCCACAGGGGAGTCTTCTGAAATGCACACTTCTTCTTCTTCTTTTTTTCAATTAATTAATTTATTTTAGTTTTCAACATTTCTTTAGATAAGATTTCCAATTTCCAATTTTTCTCCCTCCCCCCCTCCCCTAGACAGCAGGTGATCTGATATAGGTTTTATATATAAATATAATAACATTAAACATATTTCGAAATGCACACTTCTAATACCGAGGGTGCCACCCAACAAGATGCCCCTTTGGTTTACAAGAACTGACCAACACAAAACTCAACAAGTAAATAGCTCATAACCCTAATCAATGCCTGATTTTTCTTTTAAGCTTGTTTGGTGAGCAGCCGGGACTCTTCGTTCACACTGAACAAATGGTTATTGAGAGATCCAGAGGCACTTCAACAACCGACCCTTATTACAAGTTTGCTCCCCGGCAAGAGTCCTCAACAAGACACAACAGAAGAAAAAGGAGAACAGGGGAAGACAGGGGAAGGTGCCTGATAAGAGGCTTGAGCTGTTCTCAGAAAACCAGAGCCCCAGCAGCCATGGCCAGGGCATCAGGTATAGCCTAGGAGGGAGGCCTTTGACAGCTCCACCGGCCTCCAGAGCAGGCGGGGGCAGTGGGGGACAAAAGGGAAGCAGAGACTTGGCTGGGCTGAAGGTGCAGGTTGGCCGCCTGTCCACTTCTCCTTAGCCCCTCCTGGTTTCTAAGGCCACCTGCACTGTCCACATCGGAGCCGTGGAGAGGGTCAAAGGAGATGCCCGAAGGGGTCGGTACAGATATTGGGCAAGCTGTTATCATTATTTTAATATAATCCAACTTCAGCTTCCAAATGCAGTGCTACATTCTGGTAAGCATTTGCAACTAGGCCCCCAGACTATGAAGCTGTGCTTGCCCTCTGACCCATGGATCCACCACCACCAGGCCCGTGAGTCTTGGCTTATAGCTTCTGCAAGTTAAATAATTTGCCATTAGGGCAGTAGCCGACCTTGTTGAATGGCTTCCATTTGAACTGTTTGGGTAGATTCTGAAGATCACCAGGCAAGATAAGGTAGCAGACACCGAGGGGCTTTCTCAAGCTGAGCTGCCAAGCATTCAAACTCTACTGCAGAGAGTGCAGCTCGGACAAGTTGGAATGTCTGAAGGTCAAAAGGCTGCTTGCCTAAAAGACTATTTTAGAGAGAACTCACTCAAGGCAAGCACTCACCAGGAGGTCAGAAGGTCTACAAGGACGCTCTCGAGGGCTCTCTGAGGAACTCTGGAATTGTCCTGTGACATGGGAGACACGGGCCCAGGGCTGCCCAACATGGAGTGTCCACATCACAGAAGGTGCTGGGCTCTATGTGCAAAGTAGAACTGCAGAAGCTCTACCCTGAATGTTCATGAGGACGGTTTGGGCCCAACCTGGGGCAGAGCCTTCCCAGCTCATATCGGTCTGATCAGCCACAGGGGGACCCCCTATACCTTGACCCTCTCTGAGTACGAAGGACAACCACCACCAGGTGCATACTCCCAAAGAGGTCCAAGAAAGAGGAAAAGGCCCCTTGTGTTTAGAGCAGTAGCCCATCAACGGGGGCAGGGCTGAACAAGTTCTATGGGAGGGTTGGGCAGCTAGGTGGCGCAATAGATAAAGCACTGGCCCTGGATGCAGGAGGACCTGAGTTCAGATTCAGACTCAGACACTTGACACTTACTAACTGTGTGACCCTGGGCAAGTCACTTAACCCTCATTGCTCTGGGAAAAAAAAAAAAAAGATTCCAAGTTCTATGGGAGGTTGAGGGAATACTATTGTGAGGTAATAAAGGATAAAGGGGATGCTTTCAGGGAAACCTTAGCAGATGTGTATAAACCGAGGGCCAGTAAAGTGAGAAGACAACAGCAATGCTGTAAAGATAAAGAACTTTGAATGACTTCAGAACTCTGACCAACCACAATTCCAGAAGACTCATGATAAAACACACTGCCTGTCTCCTGAAAGAGAGGTGAGACATTCATGATGACGACGGCAAAGAGTCCCACTTTTTTTGGACCTGGCAAACGCGGGGATTCATTTTGCTTGCCTATACATGTTTGTAAAGGATTTTGTGTTTCTCAATGGGACAGAGGGGAAGGTAGGAGGGAGAAAGTATCGACCTGAAAATAAAATAAAATTGAATTGAAACAAAACTGGTGACCACATTCAATCAGTAAGTGTTCGTTCAGTCCCCGGGACTTTTGTACCACCTAGGCTACTCAACAGATAAAGGACAAGGTTCTTTCCTCAAAAGGTTCACATTCTAGGTGAGAATTAAGGCAAATTTCACCTTAACAATTCAATTCAATCAACACCAAGTAAAGGACACAAAGTATTCCAATGGACAGGAGAAGTCACTGCTGGAGATGTTCCCTCTAGTGCAGGAGGCCACCTGTCCCTCAACACAAGCACCTCTGATCCAGAGTTCCCCCTGTTTAGCAGCACAAGGCCAACATGTTGTGCTGGAGCCATCTTCAATGCCTCCACCTGCCATTCCACGTTCTTTCTCTCTCCCACATTTCCTCCTCTCTGCCTCTCCTTCAGAGCTCCTTATTGGTTCTGTGTGGCAGCCTGGTCAACCCCCACTGTGCCTCCAAGGCCATAGTGTCCCATGATTCACAGCTATCCGATGCCCTATAATACTGGCATTAAAAATATGGACTGCTGCTGATGGGCAAAGTTTAGGATCAGTCAAGGAACTTGGCAGTATCCTAAAAGCAATTCAACCCCCTCTCTTTGCCCTGTTGAATTCCGATAGACAAGTTAAGTACCTACTATGTGCTGAGGACTGTGCTAAGTGCTGGAGATGCTCATAAATCTAAGGGAGGGATACCAAATCAAACAAAGAAGAGCATTACGGGATAATGTGGAGACAGTCCCCGAGGGAAGGCCCCTCTCGAAATCTGGACAAGGAACGTTCTTCATCCACTTGGATTTTCCTGGGAGGGCGGGGCTGTTATTGGGCCAAACTCTTGGGAGACTGCCCAGCTCTTCCAGGAGCCTCTCAAGTCCCTGGCTGCTGTACAACCAGCAGCACAATGTCCCCCATGGATAGGTGCAAGTGGAGGACTGTCCATGTGGAGGGCTCTGCCCGGCTTCGGCTGCCCCAGGAGCAAACACCTCCGGCAGCTGCCCACCTCCCTCACACCTCTCACCCGAGCGGGCTGTGAGGATCAAACGAGATCAAGAGCAGCTGCAAAATGCTGAGCCCAGGGCCTGACACCCCGGGTGTCCTCGTCCTCCCCCCTCCCCGCCAACAAGGCCTCTCTGTTGCTTTTCCCACAAGGAAGAGAGCCTTACAAGGGTGGTTCCGCCTCACAAAACAAGCACAACAGAATGCCTGGTCCTCTGTGGAAGGCTGCTCGCACGCCTTGCTGCTCCTTTCTCGACAGCCTCAGCTTGCATGTAGGTGACTCATGAAAAGTTGGTACGTTTGTGCTTGCTGATGTTCGTTCCTTCCATCACATTTTTAAAGTATTACGAAGTTGAAGATGCCCCAACACCTTCAAAATCTTAACAGCTGAACCACTGGGGCTCTCACAAGTGTCTCCTTCCCCATCCTTGCTGTGCCCTGGTCTCTAAGTTCAGATCGAATTAATTCTACAAATGGGTTTATATTCTACTCCAGGGATACTGGGGGCTATGATCTCTCTAGCTCTTCGGCATGGATTTCAAACGTTTGCTGATGGAGGCCATTTTTTTTGGCTCTTCTGGTCTCCTCAACAACTAATATCAGTTAAACTTCTGTATAAAATGACCATAGTCTGTGTCCATATCATTTCTTCCTTTGGGATCCCATTTTCACCCTCAATAACTTATTTAAATAGGTCAAGCTTGAGTTGTTCTCAACCGTACAACATCTCTTTTCCTCATTTGTATTCTCTCGTCTAACTCTCTGTTAATTGTTAGCCTTCTTTTAATAATTCTGTGGTCTGATTGTAAATAGCTAATTCAGGACTGACTCATTAGTAACAAATTATTTCCTATCAAAATATAGTTATCTCATTGTCATGTTATTTGGGACTCACCATGTCCAACAGCTACCTAATTCTTTAATTTAAAATTTTTATTTTCAGTTCCAAATTATCTCCTTCCCTCCAGCCTCTCCTCTACCCACTGAGAAAGCGGACAATAAAACATTTTCATTACCCCCGAGGGGGGAGGGCTGTTTCCATGAGTTCATCAGTTTCTTCTCTGGAGGTGGATCGCATTTTCCATCACAGGTCCTTTGTTGTAGTTCATTGTATTGATCAGAGTACTTTAGTCTCTCAGAGCTGCGTATCATTACAACACTGCTGCATCTCGAAGGGAAAAAATGGATTCCAGGCATTGGGAGAATCAGTGCAAACATACAGAAAATGGTTGTCAAAAGGGACTAAAACAGATGTCCAGTAATAGAATGACCACCTCAAAGGTTTTTCTTTTTCTTGCTGATTTTTCAAAGAGTTACACTACCACTGAGAGGGAGCTGAAGGAACGACCCAAATCCATGGGTCTCTCCAGGACACACTGCCCCTCCCCTGAAGTACCAGCACTTACAAGGAGGCAGGGACAACTCTTAGCATCAGTAATACATTTAGTCACTGGGCAGGATTTCCAGCACAACATACCTGACAAAACATAGAGTTTTCCTGCTCATGGAGACACTTCTTAATTGGCCAAGACAAACCCAGATTAGAGGGCATTTAAATTATCCCCTCTGAAAGCAGCAGATACCAACAGACTTTCTACCACTTGAATTGGGCCCCTTTCCAAAACTGCTTAATTACATTTTATGGCTAATTCCTTAATCCATTAGCAGTCCCTTGAATCTCATTTAATGGAAAGGAAAAGTACATGCTAACAAACACCCCAGGTTTGTAAATGTTTGAGAGAACCGTTTCTGGCCAATCTTGGGGGAGGAGACACAAAAATCAGAAAATCATTTCCCTTTGGATAAGAGCAGACAACACCCTTCTCTCCCCACTCTGAAGAAACATTTACTTGCACTTCAGATTTTCACGGTGGTGGCTTCTCCCGACAGAGGACAGGCTGCTCTACTAGTTTTTACAAGCAATGACAATTTAAAATCTTGAATAATTACCATCTTCACCAACAAGCACCAGGTCATATGACCATAGCAATGTACGGGGTCAATGAGCAATTCACTCAGTAAGTTCATCTAGGGCAAGGCTAGGTGGGAGATGTCTTGTCAACCGGTAGGGATCTTTTTCTCTATTCTAAAGGCAGAAAAATAAGCCTAAGTGAAAGGGAAGGCCTTCCCTAAATCAGAGCATTAGTTAGAAATGAGTAAATCCTGTTCAAAGACACCAAAACTTCCTTTACCCTCTGAGCTCATCTAACGCAGACTTAAAATCCTCCCTTCATTTTCCTCAGTGGACATGTAGGTAGGAGAGCGGATGGGAACATGAATCTCTTCCACCTTCCATTTAAAACAACGTGACCTATTAGCAACCAGATGGCTTGTTTAGAGATGGTGTGGTCCAGTGGAGAGAGCCTTGGATTTACACCTGAGGACTGGGTATCTGGGGTGACCTGGGGCGTCAGTTTCCTTTTATGTAAAGTAAGGAACATCTGAAACTCCTCAAGGGTCCTATGACAGTTATGACATGGCTTGGAAGCTCTCAAGGGATCACATGGCCCAACTACCAGATGAATTCTGCCCATGGCAGAGGCCGAGGGCTTTTCCTCTCTCTGGGCTGCTGCTGCTTCTTTTTGGTTAAATTTCTTCTTTTTTTCAACCTTATTAGTCTTTTCTTTTTCCAGTTACATGTAAAGATAGTTTTCAACATTTGTTTTTGTAAGATTTTGAGCTCCACGCCCAAAGGGCTATGGGACTGTTCATACTCTTTGACCCAGTGGTATCACTCTAGGTCTGTATCCCAAAGAGATCATAGAGAAGGGTAAAGGACTCACATGTTACAAAAATATTTATAGCAGCTCTTTGTGGTGGCAAAGAATTGGAAATCGATGGAATGCTCATCCATTGGGGAATGGCTAAACAAATGGTGGTATATGAATGTAATGGAATACTATTGTGCTGTAAGAAACCATTGAGCAGGAGGCGTACACAGAAGCCTAGAAGGACTTGCATGAACTGATGCTGACTGAGAGAAGCAGAACCAGGAGAACACTGTACACAGTGACAATAACATTGTATGATGAACAATGGGGAGATACTTGGGTCTTCTCAGCAGTGCAACGATCCAAGACAATTTCAAAGAACTCATGATAGAAAATGTTCTCAACATCCAGAAAAAAGAACTGTGGATTATGAACGCAGATTGAACCATACTGTTTCTACTTTTGGACCCCCCCCCCCTCTTTAGTGAGGTTTTTCCCTTGTGCTCTGATTCTTCTTTCACAATATGACTAATGCAGAAATATATATATAAAAAGATTTTGATTTCCAAATTTTTCTCCCTCCTTCCCTTTTTTCTCCCCCCACCCCGACAGAAAACAGTCTGATATAGGTTATACAGTACAATCATGTTAAACATATTTCCCTATCAGTCATGTTGTAAAAGAAGAATCAGAACAAAAGGAGAAAAACCACAAGAAAGAAAAAAACAAAAGAAAGTGAAAACAGTCTGCTTCTATCTTCATTCAGACTCCACAGTTCTTTTTCTGGATGTGGAAAGCATTTTCCATCATAAATCTTTTGGAATTGTCTTGGATCATTGTATTCCTGAGAAGAGCTAAGCCCATCACACTTGATCACCACACGATGTTGCTGTTACTGTGTACAATGTTCTCCTGGTTCTGCTCACTTCACTCAGCATCCGTCCACTTAAGTCTTTCCAGGTTTTTCTGAAATCTATCTGCTTATATCTTACTGCATAATAGTATTCCATCACATTCATATACCACAACTTGTTCAGCCATTCCCCAATGGATGGGCATCCCCTTGATTTCCAATTCTTTGCCACCACAAAATGAGCTGCTATAAATATTTTTGTATATGTGGGTCCTTTTCCCCTTTTTATGATCTACTTGGGATATAGGCCTAGTAGTGGTATTGCTGGATCAAAGGGTATGCACAGCCCCATATAGCCCTTTGGGCATAGTTCTAAATTGCTCTCCAGAATGACTGGATCAGTTCACAACTCCATCAACAATGGATCAGTGTTCCAATTTTCCCACATTTCCTCCAACATTTATCATTTTCCCTTTTTGTCACATTAGTCAATCTAATAGTTATGAGGTGGTATCTCAGTAATTTTAATTTGCATTTCTTGTTTGTTTGTTTGTTTTGGGCAATGAGGGTTAAGTGACTTGCCCAGGGTCACATAGCTAGTAAGTGTCAAGTGTCTGAGGTCATATTTGAACTCAGGTCCTCCTGACTTCAAGATGGGTGCTTTATCCACTGAGCCACCAAGCTGCCCCTTAATTTGCATTTCTAATCAAGTGATTTTGAACATTTTTTCATATGACTATAGAACAATTTAATTTCTTCATCTGAAAACTGCCTGTTCATATCCTTTGACCATTTCTCAATTGGGAATGACTTGTGTTCTTATAAATTTGATTCAGTTCTCTATATAGTTTAGAAATGAGGCCTTTATCAGAAACACTGGCTATAAAAATTGTTTCCCAGCTTTCTGCTTTCCTTCTAATCTTGGTTGCATTGGTTTTGTTTGTACAGAAACTTTTAAATTATATATCATCAAAATGATCCATTTTGTAATAGTCGCTATCTCTTGTTTGGTCAAAAAATCTTCCCCTCTCCATAGATCTAATAGGTAAACTATTCCTTTCTCTCCCAATTTGCCCAGGGTATCACCCTTTATGTCTAAATCATGTACCCATTTTGACCTTACTTGATATACAGTGTAAGATGTTGGTCTATGTCCCAGCATTTTTTGTCAAACAGTGAGTTCTTGTCCCAGAAGCTGGAGTCCTTAGGTTTATCAAACAACAGATTACTACTGTCATTTACTACTGTGTCTTGTGTGCCTAACCTATTCCACTGATCCACCATTCTATTTCTTAGCCAGGACCAAACAGTTTTGATGACTGCCCCTTTATGATTTAGTTTTAGATCTGGTATGGCTAGGCCACATTCCTTTGCATGTTTTCATTAATTCCACTGATATCTTGACCTTTTGTTCTTCCAGATGAATTCTATTATGATTATTTTTAGTTCTACAAAATAATTACTGGGGAGTCTGATTGGTACGGTACTCTGGTGTGGGAATTATGGGAATGGAGTGAGCCCCACCAACTCCATCTTGTGATTCAATTCTGGAGCCAGTTCAGTTCCCTTTCTATTCAATTATGGGAACTGTGAGAAGCCTTTATTGCATTGTTTGAAGCAAGTCCTGGGTGGCTGGAAAGCTGGACCAACCTCTCCCTGCTGCTCAGAGAACCTTGACTCAGGACCTTGGTATGCAGACCAGAAATCCAGTTAGAGCCAAAGGCCGATGCAAGTTTTCTCAGGATGACACATCTCAAGATACCCATGTCTTATCTGAACACTGGCCCCATACTGGTCACTTATTGTTTCCATGGTCCTTTTTTCTGATTTCAGATAATAAAACCTGTTTGTTCTCTCCCTCCCAACTCAGAAAGCCCCTAATTCTTCCTCCAATAAGAAATCAGATGACCTGATCTTGTATCCTGGCTTCTATCCTGTTGTTTTCTTTTAATGCACAAGAATCGGTCTCCCCTGTGTTCAGGCTCCAGTGCCAAGCTGAGGAGGTCCGGTCTGGAGTCGTCATGTAATCAGCATGCACAGCCTGAAAAATGGGTATGCTTAGAAGCCCAAGCTTCTGTTTCCTCAGTTATTTCAATCAATCCGCATGCCACATCGGTCACGGAAGACTGCTATGGCTTCCTCCAGCTTTGACATTTGAGGGTTTTATGACTATAATGCAAATACAATTCCAGGCCAACAAGAAAGCCCCGCCTTCCTCCCAATGCACTGCCAGCACTACTGCAGCCTGACATTCTAGGTCCCAAGACAGAATTAAGATAACACTGAAAGACAACAAATGCAGTGCTGCCTGAACTAAGGTAACCCATGGGGTTGGGCTTCCTTCCGACATGTTTTTCCAATCACCAGATTGTCTCACCTCAATTAAGATCCTGCCTGTTAGAAGCCGCCTGTCCTGTCTGGGGCCATTTAAAAGGCTTCTATAAACCATCTAGAAAGGGTCAGTCAAACCCAGGAAGGAAGAGGGCCCTGGAAGCTTGCTGGGTTTGTTTACAGAAACAAACAAATCCTGCCTTTTTTTCCTCTTGCCCTAAAAAGCACTTATCAGCATGACAAAATCTTAGTCAATCACCCAATCCGTGGCTAGACCCTGCCAGAAGCCAAGGCTATGAGGACAAAGAGTGAACCGATCCTTCCTCTCAAGGAGACTGGCCACATGCAAATGGGACAGGATGGATACAAACAGAGGCAAAGGTAGTTTGTTCAGGGAGTGATCAGGAAAGTCCTGCCCCAGGGGGCCCAGCACAAGCTGTCCTCGAGGTGCTGGATCTTCTGTGAGGCCGTGCTAAGGAGGGTAGGCAGGCCAGGAAGGGGGCTGGCCAGTGCAAAGGCCTGGAACACAGAGAAACGTGGGGGAGTGGCAGGAGAGGAGCAGAGGGGAAGCTGGCTCAGCTGCATCACAGACAGGAAGGCTGGAATGACAGGCTGGGGCCTTGACAAGCAAACAGCACTGACGTTTGATAGCAGAACTGTACATACAGGGAGCCACTGGAGCAGGGACAGAGGCGAGATGGACACCATGGAGGAGTCTGGGCGAGAGGCCACATGGGCCTAAGCTGGGGAGCGAGGGGAGAGAGGGAGCCGCGTGGGAGGTGTGCCCAGAGCAGCTCCACTTGATACTGGACTAGAGGGATGTGAGGAACCAAAGCCAAGGTTACGGTTCTGAGGGTCTAGGAGAGAAAGAGTGATGTTCACAAGAGGGGAGAGTTGGGACTAGGGAGGGAGCAGGAATTTGGCCTGGGATGTTCTGAGTTTCAGGTGTCCCTAGGATAGCCAGTCTTAAATGCCCAACGGGTGACTGATGATGTGGGACCGGGGATACCAGGGGCTGAGTGCCCACCTAGGGGTTCTCTGCACAAAAAAGATGGAGTCAACCCACAGAGCTGATGAGGGAAGAGGTATAGAGGGGGAAGGGAAGAGAAGGGGGCCCAGGACGGAGCCTTGGGGAGAGCTGTTGGAGGAGGCCAAGCAGGACTGGGAAAGCCAGGCACCAAGAGGTCAGAGAAACACAGAGAGGACCGAGGGTGATCGGCAGGTCAGTTGAAAGGATAAGGATCCAAAAGGGTTTCCTGGAGAAGCTGGGAGAGGCAGTGGTGCCATGGCCTCCAGGAGAGGCAGCAAGGCCAGGCCAGGGCCTCCAGGGGAGGTGGTGCCAGGACGCTGGGCCCTCTCTGCCCCCACTGCAACAACTAATGGGGTGGCACCCATTACATGGTGGTGATTCACCACCACAAACCAAGAGGGCTCTGGAGAAAGATCATCCTTCCTACCACCTGAGGCATGGTGGCTACATCACACGCCACGCCACACCAAGGCAGGGATTGGTTGCAGCCACCTCTGAGAGGGCCAAGTGCCCAGGCTCTGCTGCAGACCCCTAAGTTCTCACTGCTAAGAAAGGAAGAGGAAACCTGAAAGCTGAACTCAATTAAGACAGGTCCCAGTCCCCAGCAGAGGTGCCTTGAGGATGGGCAGCCCAGCACACACGTGACAGTCACAGCGTGCATGTACGGAGCATTCGAAGGTTTGCAAAGTGCTGGGCAAAGATCTCATTTGATCCTCCCTGCAACCCTGACAAGTGGTGGGGTGGTTATCCCTACATTACAGACGAGGAAACTGAGGCTAAGAGAAGTTAAATGACTTACCCAAGGTCACACAGCTGGTAACTGGGTCCGAGTCCAGGGGCTCAGTGCTCTCCCCATTATGACACCTATCCAGACCCCCCCCCCATGGCAAATCTGTTGAGGGCATAGGGACCATCAGCCACGCCTTCACACCCTGGAGTGGTGGGGAGGGGATACACACGTTGACGAGACCACAGCTTCATTTGAGGACTTGGGGGTCTTTGCAAATGAACTTCCTGAGGATTTGGTTTGCAGAGGGGGCGGTGTTTGGATCTTTTGTCCCCAGAACCCACCAGGGCTGGGCAAACAGCACAAGCTTCATGAATGCTTGACAAGAACTGACTGGCCTAAACGCCTTTTCTTTCCTTTCCTTCAGGGGCTCTTCTGCAACGGATTTAAACTCACTTCTGAATTGCAGAAAATGCTACCATACTCATCTCTCCTTCCATTTGCCTTACAGATGCTGAATTTTTAAGTGTATCTTTCAGAGGAATTTTAGCATGGGCAGCTAAGGGGAGGGGGCAGGGAGCTGCCACCATGCACAGAGAGTTGGGCCTGGAGTCTGGAAAATATGAGTTCAAATTCAACATCAGACACTAGGCTAAGTGATCCTGGGCAAGTCACTTAACCTTCCTGGGCAAAGACGAAAGCACAAACCAGGAGAACAGTGACTACACCTCTCTCAGCATCACATCACCTTGGAAGCATGGAAAACGTGTAGACCGCACCCCTAGAACTAGCTCTGAAAACAGAAGCACATAAAAATAAAAAGCCTGAAGCTTAGGACAGAGTCTCTCCACCTCAAGTAAGCAAAGCCCAACTTTACCATCAAGTTCAAAGACAAGAAATAGACTGAGAAAAATGGACAAAGAATGAAAACAACTTGGTAAAAGAGGCACAAAAAAATCATTGAAGAAAAGAACTCCTTAAAAAGCAGAAAATGCCAAATGGAAAGGGAGGTACAAAAATTCCCTGAAAAGTCAGGGATCTTTAAAAAGCAGAATTAGCCAAATGAAAAAAGAGATACAAAAACTCACTGAAGAAAAGTATTACTAAAAAATCAGAATTGGGCAAGTGGAACTTAACAACTCCACGGGACATCAAGAAACAAACAAAAACAAAACAAAGTCAAAGGAATAAAAAAATAGAAAAAATGCAAAATATTTCATTGGAAAAACAACTGACCTGGAAAACAGAGTGAGGAGAGAGAACTTACAAATCGCTAGACTAACCTGAAAGTCACGATCAAGAGTCTAGGTATAATTTTTCTTTAAAGATTACTTGCTGTCTTGGGCAGGGGGGAGGAAAATGTGCAAAATCTCAAAAAACGCCTGTGGAGGGGCAGCTAGGTGACTCAGTTGATAAAGCACTGGTCCTGGATTCAGGAGGACCTGAGTTCAAATCCAGCCTCAGACACTTGACACTTACTAGCTGTGTGACCCTGGGCAAGCCACATAACTCTCACTGCCCCGCCAAAAGAAAAAAAAAATCTCATGTGGAAAACTTGTATCTAAATAAACACTTTAGGAAACAGAATCCAGGTCACTGAGCTATGGACTCTGTTCTCTCCCCTTTGCAGAAAATGGGCACAAAGTGTGCTCTTCCCATCTTGGGGCCCGGCCCTTCTCTGCTGGTTTAGCATCCATAGCTGCCAGATCTTTGTACTCTCTGATGTAATTCAACAGGATCAAGTGACTTAAGAGAGTGCCTAGTTGCCAGTAATTAATTTATCAGGCCTGAATTCAAATCCTGTCTCTGCATTTAATCTCTCTATGCCTCAATTTCCTTATCAGAAAAAAATGAAGGAGTTGGAGTAGATGACCTCTGCTCGTGACTACCTCAGTGACACGAGTGAGGTTGTGAGGTAACTGCCCACTATTGGAGCCCATTCAAGAGAAGTCTCAATATCCAGGGTCTGTGACTGTGTCGGGGGCAGGAGGAAGGGAGGGAAGGAAGGGGGTGGACAGACGACAGGCAGATAGAACACGCATTTATTAAACACTTAGTACGTGCCAGGCACAGGAATACAAACACAAACCAAAAGGAAGGTAGCTCTGCCCAGGGAAAGGGCAGAGGTCATCAGGGGTAACTATCCTGGGCTGGTCCGGGTTTGGAGAGTGCACCATAATGGGATTGCTGGCCGCATTCAGAGAAATACAGAGGTAACAGCTGTGCTACAAACTGCCCTCCTCTGGAGGCCCATGTTCAGCTATGAGCACAGCCATGTTGGGGGGGAGACTACCAAGCTGGGGAGGATCCAAAGCAGAACCACAAGGAGGTGAATGGTCATATGAAGACAGGCAGAAGGACTTGTGGATGTTCAGCCTGGATAAGAGAAGGACCAGAGGGTCCAGGATCCCTGCTTTCAAGTATGTGAAGAGGGACTCAAAGGGTCCTGTTAGGCTTGGAGAAATGAGCCCACACCAAACAAGAAAAGCTGCAGTGAGGCAGATCTCGGCGTGCTAACAAGGAACTATCTCTACCCCCGGCCAGGCCCCAGCACATGGAAGGCTGCTAGCAGAACTCAGCCGAGCCTTTCTCTGAGTGCTCTGCTTGGGATCCCTTTTCAGGGATGGGTTGGACTCACTGGCCACTGACATTTCTTCCAACTGGTAGAATTCTGTAATTCTGGGCTCTGCCTTAGTGGAAGGAGTTTCCACACTTGAACTGCAAATATGACTTTATAATTTACACACAGAAAATAGCTTTTCTCCTTGTATACCCAAATGCAAAAGCAATCAATGATCAATCAGTGCCCTGTCCTCTGATACCTCATTCGATCAGTAGATGCTTGTTTGGACTTCTGCAGTCAGAGCTGCCAAGGAAAGCGTGACATCACTCAATTCTGGAAATTTCCTTCCCCATCACTACACTGTAGGACACTTGTTTTATTTAAACCTAGATGAAAACTGGAGTCTGACCGAACTAAAAGTCATTACAAACATCAACATTGGTGAACAGTGAGCAGTCGGCCTTGTCACACTGAAGGTGGCTCTCATCACTGGGCTGGGCATGCCACAAGTGAGTAAATACTTTCATTTCCTGGGGCTCAGGCAGACATCTAGATGAATCACAAAGAAACATAAGGCCTAGCCATTAGCTTTAGCACCAGGATTTACGAAGGAAACTAGTTTCAACAGGCCAGAATTTCTTAACTGCTCGAAATTCCCAGTTTTAGTTTCCCAACGCAGCCAGGTTTATTCAATGACTCCTGGGGATAAGACAGAGTTGGGTCACTGCGACACTCATTCCCGGCAACATTCTACAAGAAGTGGTCTGAGCATAAAAGGTGATACCATAGGTAAATTAGGAGAGGAAGGAATAGTCTACCTTTCAGATCTTTGGAAAGGAGAACAGTTTATGACCAAACAAGAGATAGAGAATATTATGAAATGCAAAATGAGTGATTTTGATTACATTAAATTTAAAAAGTTTTTTTTTTTACAAACAGAAGTAATGCATCCAAAACTAGAAGGGAGGCAGAAAGCTGGGAAACAATTTTTATGGCCAGTACTTCTGATAAAGGCCTCATTTCTAAAATAGATTGGGAACTAAATCAAATTTATAAGAATCCAAGTCATTCCCCAATTGAGAAATGGTCAAAGGATATGAACAGGCAGTTTTCTGATGAAGAAACCAAAGCTATCTATTCCCATATGAAAAAATGCTCTAAGTCACTATTGATTAAAGAGATGCAAATTAAAACAATTCTGAGGTACCACCTGATACCTATCAGATTGGCTAATATGACAAAAAAAGGAAAATAATAAATGTTGGAGAAGCTGTGGAAAAATTGGAACACATTGTTGGCATTGAGAGCATTGTTGGCGGAGCTGTGATATGATCTAAGCATTCTGGAGAGCAATTTGCTATTATGCCCAAAGGGCTATAAAGCTGTGCATACCCTTTGACCCAGCAATAGCACTTTTGTTTTTTTCCCCAAAGAGATCATAAGAAAGGGAAAAGGACCCACGTGTACAAAAATATTTATAGCTGCTCTTTTTGTGGTGGCAAGGAATTGGAAATTGAGGGGCTGCCCATCAATTGGGGAATGGCTGAACAAGTTGTTGTATATGAATGTAATGGAATTCTATTGTGCTGTAAGAAATGATGAGCAGGAGGAGTTCAGAGAAACCTGGAAGGACTTGCATGAACTGATGACGAGTGAGATGAGCAGAACCAGAAGAACATTATACACAGTATCATCAACATTGTGTGTTGATCAACTGTGATAGACTAGATTCTTCTCACCAATATAACGGCACAAGAAAGTTCCAAAGGACTCATGATGGAAAAGGCTCTCCAAATCCAGGAAAAAAAAAAAAAAGAACTGTGGAATATGGATACTGATTGAACCATACTACTTCTTTTGTTTTTGGTGCTGTTGTTTTTCTTTTTTTGAGGTTTTTCCTTTTTGCTCTGATTCTTCTCTTATAACATGACTCATGCAGAAATATGTTTAATGTGATTGTACATATATAACCTATATCAGATTACCTGCTGTCTTGGGGAGGGAGAAAAATTGGAAATTGGAAATCTTATACAAACAAATGTTGAAAACTGTCTCTACATGTAACTGAAAAATAATAAAATACTTTTATTATTAAAAAAAAAAGAAGTGGTCTGAGGACACCTTGAAGAAAACACAGCAACCACCAGAAGCCATGAGAAGTTCCGGGTCGGTGGATCGGGGAGTCTGGTGACATGGCACATCTGGATTTAAACAAAGCCCTGGACATTTCCCTGATATCGCTGTGAATGAGACGTCACAGTGTGGTCGGTGGGACAGGACAGACAGAGGTTAACAGCTGGCTTTGCAATCGTATCCAACGCATCAACAAGAAGGAGTAGGTGGAATGTGCCCAGCAGTCTGGCTTGTCTGTCTACACAAGACAAAACTGAAACGGGTGGGAGAGGTCACAGAAAACAGGAGAATGAAAACCACCCCAGCCTTGGGGGGCCATCATGGGCTAAACAAAAAGGATGACATTCAACAGGGATAAATGTAAGTGTTCCACTTTGGTTCCAAAACCTCCCCTGTACACACACGGACAGGAAAACCTTGACTTGGTAGTTACACATCTGAGAAACGTTTGCAAGGTTAGTCAGAGGCAATAAGGATTGATCAAACATGGCACACACAGCCAAGCACGGTGCTAAGTGCTAGGAATACAAAGAGACATAAACCAGGCATCCAGGAGCTTACATTCCAACATGAGCAACAACATGTCAATAGTCATGTACAGAGGAGAGAGGAGATCATCACTGGGGGAGACTGTCCTAGGGTAAAGACCTCCTATGGAGGCGGCACTGAGCTGAGTCTTTCTTTTTTTAAACTTAAATTTCCTTTAGTGAATTATGAATTAAACAAATCATTTTATAACACAATCTTTCCAACGTTCTGCATCAATAAAGAAACAATTTTATGAAAAATATCTTACCAAATCAAATTTTCATAGGTACAAAAATCTTACTTCATAATGAAATCATCACATTAAAAAGGCTTAAAACACCCAGCCAGCACAAAGCCCCTACTCAAGAGACCCCAGGCTCCTGGAGAGTCTCAGAGAAAGCTCTACCAGGACAGGGAGACTTTGGGCTTGCGGCTGCCATCCAGACTGGGTGGCCACTCCTCTGATCACCCCTAGCTGATGGACTGACAACCCCGGACCAAGGGAGAGCAGGATGGAGAAAAAGGAAGAAAAGAGGAGAAGGGGCACAGACTCTGCCCTCAGGCTGTTTCAGTGGGTGCACAATAATCAAGGGTGTTCATGGCAGATCCAAAGTATATAAGAGAAACCCCAGTTAAAGCTATTGCCTTAGAATGAAAAGCCCATTTGGGGGAGAAACTCTGAAACCAGACACCAAAAGACAACATTTCAGAGACTGCTTGACCCAACCCAGCCCCAGCGATCAGGGGCTCCAGAGACCCAAGGCCTGGAGCAGGAAGGGAGCTGCCAGGCCAGGCCAGGCCAGGCCAGGCCAAACCCCTGGTGGCGGCTGTTCAGTTGTATCTGACCCTCTGTGACCCCATTTGGGGTTTTCTGGGCAAAGATACTGGAGTGATTTGCCATTGCCTTTTCCAGTGAATTAAGGCAAAGAGGGTTAAGTGACTTACCCAGCTAGGAAATGTCTGAGGCTGGATCGGAACTCAGGTTCTCCTGACTCCAGGAGCAGGGCTCTATCCCCTGTGCAGCCTAGCTGCCCCAGACCTCTGGGGAGTCTGTTAAGACAGAGAGATCTGAGCTGTGTACTTGGCCGTGCCATGAAGAGGCTGAGCCCTAAATGAACACCAATGAGTTAAGAAGAGCCCTGACTCAAACCCGCAGCTCTCCAGGATTCTAGGTCCATGTTCTTCCCACTACACCACAGTGCTTTCTGTCATTTTAAAATGGTTTGGTATTTCTCATATTCTTGACGCACGACATGCAACTCCCGCCCCCCAAACTTTCCTGGCTTCTTTTATTAGTTCTTGCCAACTCTCCCACACAGTCAGCAGCTCCGTGTCACCAAGAGGAGAAATGTGCGATGAGTCACGGCAGCAGGGCTGGATGAGAAGAAACCGGGAATCTCCAGTCTACTGGAAAAGCTGCTGAGTTCACTCCATTTCTATGTCTCCTGCCCACCTTCAGGACCAAAAAGGCCTGAGCGTCTGGGAGAAACAGATACCTGCCTGAGTGCAGACAAGAAGAGACCTCGCTGCTGCCAACGGCAGGCCAGGGACTGGCCTGCACTGAAGCCAACAGAGTGGGAAGGGATGGCTGTAGGGGAGGACTTGGCTGTGGCCTCTTTCCCAAGGATGGGTTTTTCCTGATGTCCCCAAGTTCAGTCAATGACAGAACTGTGAGCTCCCTCCCCTCCCGGCTCCCCAACTTTGATCCCAGCCTAGCACAGTCAGCATTAAGATATGGGGATCAAAGAATTTCTTTGCAACAAAATGCAAAGGATTTCAATGTTAAATAGAATGGAAACAATCCCAGCATGTTCCAAGATCTCTAGTCTGAATATAAAAGCTCTTACGATTCCAATAATTACAGCTCTCTTCAGTTTCAGGTCTGCCTCTTAAATGGGCAGTCCAACTTAAGGAAAACCGAGGCCCAGCTTTCTAAGCTATCATATAGAGTAGTCCCATGAATTATCTGTTGGCCCACCAGGAATTAACTATTAGTGGATAATCTGCTGGAGACCATGAAGCTAATGAACAAAGGGTAGGATGGTTATTCTCAAGGGGTCAGAAGGGAAACTGAGCCCACTTTGTAAAGGCCAGAATTTAGCATTCTGCTTCCTTCCCCAGCACTGTCCCCATCAGACCAGGGTACAGTCACACACAAAAAACCCCAAAACAAACAAACAAAAAACTCTAAAGAACATAACCTACCCGGAAAAATACAATTAATAACACTCTGCTAGTCAAGTCCTTACATGTTGTGGTTGGACAAGAATTTCTCATTCATTTTTTAATGCCTAAAGGTTACACTGGTACCCAAAAATGTTTTTAAAAACATCTCCAGATTATTTACAAAGGGCTATAGAACTGTGCATACCCTTTGACCTAGCAATACCACTACTGGGTCTGTATCCCAAAGAGATCATAAAAATGGGAAAAAGACCCACATGTACAAAAAATATGTGGTAGACAAATGTGATGGAAAACTATTGTATTGTAAGAAATGATGAGGGGTGGCTAGATGGCGCAGTGGATAGAGCACCAGCCCTGGAGTCAGGAGGACCTGAGTTCAAATCCAGCCGCAGACACTTAACACTTACTGTGTAATGTGACCCTGGGCAAGTCACTTAACCCCAACTGCCTCACTAAAAAAAAAGAAAAAGAAAAGAAATGATGAGCAGGCAGATTTCAGAAAAACCTGTAAAGACTTACATGAACTGATGCTGAGTGAAATGAGCAGAACCAAGAGAACACTGTAAACAGTATCAACAACATTGTGTGGTGATCAACTGTGATAGACTTAGCTCTTCTCAGCAATGCAATGATTCAAGACAATTCCAAAAGACTCATGATGGAAAATGAAAGAGAAGGGGCAGCTAGGTAGTGCAGTGGATAAAGCACCAGCCCTGGAGTCAGGAGGACCTGAGTTCAAATCCGGCCTTCAGACACTTAACACTTACTAGCTGTGTGACCCTGGGCAAGTCACTTAGCCCCCATTGCCTCACTAAAAAAAAAAAAAAAGAAAAGAAAATGAAAGAGAAAGAGAAAGAATGTTGGAGTCTGGACACAGATAGAAGCAAACTATTTTCATTTTTTTTGGTGGATTTCCCCTTTTGTTCTATTTTACCTTTCACAATTTGACTAATGTGGAAATGTTTACATGATTGCACATGTATAACCTATATCAGATTGTTTGCTGTCTTGGGGAGGAGGGAGGGAGAGAGGAAAATAACTGAAACTCAAAATCTAATAAAAAGTGAATGTCGAAAACTATCTTTACATGAAATTGGGGGAAAATAAAATACTATTCACCAAAAAAAGGAATAACAAAGAAAAACAATATTTCAAAAATTTCGATAGCATCCTGGGTCAACATCCTGTGGCTGAGGTTCTCCAAGGAGTCCAGGGACCCCTGGCCATTCCCCAGAAGCTTTCCAGGGGTCTATGTGGCCAAAATGATTTTCATAATACTTAGATGCTTTAATTGCTAATACACAAAAGCTCCTTAGGAAACTCTTGTCAATTTTTAAGTGTAACAGGATGTGAAACCAAAAAGTTTGAGAAGTGCTGCTCTATGTAAAGAGGGGGGGGGACCCCCAGCCAGGCTTCCTTCCCTTAACACTATGGGAGGGAGAGGGTAGGGAGGGAAGGAGGAAGCACCCACCCACAGGGAAGAGGTCAGGCGTTTTGGGTCAGAAAACACCCTCGGGGACAGCCTTGTCCTCCAGGGCCTACTGCAAAGGAAACAAATCTTCCTGCAGGATGGGTGTACAGATGAACTGAAGCACCTACCAAGAGGTAAGAAAAACGAATGCTTGCCTCTCACTGTGTGGACAATGGGGGTAATAATCGCACCAAAACGGCCCAATTCGCTTCTGAGTGTGCATGTTAACAAGCAGGAGGGCCCTACGGGTGCAAAGAGCAGTGTTGCCGGCACTGTGGCCTGGAGACTCAACGGAGGGGAAACCTCGGTCCTGCATCCTTGTCCTTGAGGAGCGAGGAGGCCCAGGGGGCCACTTTCTGACTAGTCAGAAGCTAGAGCACAGTCAGGGTGAGGGAGGCAGGTGAATGATAATAAATGACACTTCAGAATGCAGGGAAAGGGGTTGTAGAAATACAAGCTCATTTATTATTGAGGAGGCAAGTTGGGGCCAGGGATAGAGCACCGGACCAGGAATCAAGAAAACCTGAGTTCAAATTTGGCCTCATACATGTACTAGCAGCACGACCCTGGGCAAGTCACTTAACTGCTCTAAGAGGATGATAATAGCACCTACCTCCCAAGGTTGTTAGGATAAAATGAGCTAATATTTGTAAATCACTCTGAAAAGCTTGAAGCACTATATAATACTATTATTATTATTATTATCTTCATAGCAACCCTTAGAGGTAGCATTATTATTCCCATTTTATAGACGAGGAAACTGAGGGGAGAGGCTAAGTACTATATTTTCCTGAGCCCAGATCCAATGTTCTTAGCTGTTGCTGGAAGAGAGAAGGTATTTAATAATTCTAGCTGAATTTGTTTTAAAAAGGAGAGAAATTCCTGTTAACCCCTTGCTATAAAAGACAAGACCATTGTTTTAAGTGCCAGACATTGCACACCGTCCATCTCTAGAGCAAATGCCAAGCCAGGCCGCAGAAAGCTCCTTCTTCAACATCTCAAAGCCCTTTGTTTCTACTTTTTTTTTGGGGGGGGGGGGGCGGGAGTCAGGCAATGAGGGTTAAGTGACTTGCCCAGGGTCACACAGCTAGGAAGTGTCAAGTGTCTGAGGTCGGATTTGTGAACTCAGGTCCTCCTGAATCCAGGGCTAGTGCTTTATCCACTGTTGCCACCTTAGCTGCCCCCGCCTTTGTTTCTACTTGTAGTGAGGAACTTGTATTACTACTACAGGTATGAGGCTGATACAGGTAAGCATCTCACTCTCCTTATTAGAAATCAGCTCTCTGAAGACTGAAAATTTGAGTGATGCCCCCTGCTGGTCTAGGAAAGCTCCGCCATGAGGAAAAGGCATCTGAGGGCAAGCCATGTGGCTTGGAAGGTCAGTTCCTTGGCGTCAGGAAGTGACATTTGCTTGTGGGTACTGCCAGTCAAAGTTACCAGCCAATTAGCTTGGAGCTATGTGTAAGTGGATGGGATGTTTCCAGTTAGAGAGGAGGGCTTGTGGGACGAAGAAGGGGAGGCTAGCTGCTTTCCCCAGGACCTGGTGGGGAGTGGAGCTGGAAATGCTGGCTCCCTGAGATAGATAGGCCTTTTTCTCTCTCCTCACCAAATTCTAATGCTCCTTAATAAATGCTTAAAAGTCTAAACTCTTGCTAAAGCTTCTAATTTATTGGCGACCACTCATTAGATTTTTAGACAGCCTAGCTAGAATCTTAGCCACTTTACAGACAGAAACTATTCAGATAGTGACCACGAACTATTCAGGACCAGCACTGATCCTGAGTTAGAGTCCAGCACAATTAGGTTGCTGCCTACTACGTTTCTGCACAGAGTAGGCACTCAAGACAATTTGCTGACCGACTGCCTGACTAGCACTGACCACACATGTCCGTTTCAGGGTAGAGGAAGTGAGTCCAGTGCTGGTTTCCAATAGAGTCAGGAGGTCCATCGATCTCTGTGGAGGGTCTCAGACCCCTCCCTGTTCCTGGCCTGTTGGACTGAAACCTGTGGCACCAAGGAAACCTTGTTCAGACAAGGAAGGCTGCACACGATCCCCAAGACAGTAACAACACATACCGGCAGGATCGCAAGGATTCTGCTCATATCAGCTCTGTGAAGCAGAAGTTATCATCCCTATTTCACAGATGGGACAACTGAGGCCTTCAGAACCATACAGAACAGGGTCAGGAGCAAGACTAACGCAGGTCAGCACACTCTCCCCCACACTAGGCTGACACAGAGACTAGAGGTCAGCAGGGAGGTGAGAATGAGGTCCCTGGATCCAAGGAACAGATGACATTGCCAAAAGAGTAATTCAGAGAGCGAAGAGAAGGGAGAGAAGGGCAGAGAACATCCAGGGATGGGCAAAGCTGGGGTGACGACCGCTCAGCAATAGAGGAGGAGAACCGAGGCAAAACCAAACGCTGAAGAGACGCAAAGGAGACAAAGCTGAGAAGGCTACCAGCTGCGCCAACTTCAGAAGAGACAGGGAAGAAAGAAAATGGAGGCATCTGTCGCAGGCTCAGGCTGTGAAGGGCTCAGCACAGAAAGGGAAGAGAAAGATGGTGTGAAAAGAAGGAGAGAGAGAGGGGGATGCTGGGGACGCATGGGCCGGAGGAGGGCCTTCTGCACAGGGGAAGGTCTCAGGGGCCTGTCAGAGAGCGGCAGCAGCCAAGCGAGTGTCAGGCCGCTTCTTGGATTTCATTGCCACTGATAAAATCACACCAGCTCCTGATGCTGAGCCACTGGACAGAGCCCAGGGACTTTGGGGGCCAGAACTTTCCCTTTCTGGGTCTCTACTTCCCATGATGACCCCAGGATGCGGGCCCTGGGCTGGAGGCGAGGCTCTTGGTCTCCAGCCCGGGCAGTCCCCCATCAGCATCTGGGGGAGATGGAGGTCAGGCAGAAATGAGGGGTTTAACTCACTTGTCCGGCTCCTGCTGCCGCTTGTGTCTCTCTCGGATCAGCTAGGCTGGTTTAGAGGATTTAAGTGACTTCCTCTATTAGTGTCAATCAGAATTCAAACCTCTATTGTCTTCTGACTCATAATGCAAAGTTTTTCCCATACTATAAGCAGGCTTTGGAAGCAATGGAAAAAAAATGAGGTTTCTCCACCTACCCCTTCTGACTAACGTCTTGAAAAGAAGCAGGTTTTGGGGTGTAGGCGATGCAGAGCCTTCATATGCTGGGTTTTATTAAATGAAGATAATCAGATGTCACCCCAAAAGAACCCCACTCAAGGTCACAGCACCAGGCTTCCTGAAGGCCATCCCTGGGCTGCCTACAGCTGCAGGTGAGCCCAGCATGCTCTGGGTGACTGTGCTGCTTCAAGGCCCTACTCTCAACTGGCCATTCTGGGACTCAGTCATCCATCAGTCCTGCCAAAAGAGAGAACGCAGGTTATTCATGAAACTAACCTCATCAACCATGAGAAGAGAGACCTCCTTCCCCCAGGAGGGAGTCCGAGATCTGACCCCTTTCCCTCAAACCATTTGCTGTGGGTTTAGTGCACTCAGCAATGCGAGCAACAGCATTTCCCACAGAGAAAAGCCACCTATTAGTCACGCCAATTCGAGCTGAAACATGGGATAGGGATTTACCAGTTAAGACAGGTCTGCAGCCTAAGGATCTAAGGTTTACACAGTATTTTAAAAAGCCTGATGTCAGTAAAAGTGTGCATGTGATACTGAAACCAAACTAACGAGCTAGGCCTCGAAGCACCAGAGGATCGCCCTTATTCTGTTCTTATCCAATGGATTCCCCACTACATGCAATACGATAAAAAGAATGACTCCTCGGATCATCAGGCTTTACCTTCGAGAGGGGGAAGGCTTGGTCTCCTGCACCTATCTGGAGCCAGCCAACGAGAGGATGGGAAGCACTCCTTCACCTGCCATCATCTAATCATTTAGAAAGCAAAACAATGAGTGAGAAGAGTGGCACAGCCTTCCACACTTCTGCAAATGTCTTCAGTGTCTGAGTTAATGGGGGGACTCTCCAATCTGTTGCGATAGATTGCTTGAGCTGAAGTGTATGAAGAAAAGCTGGCCTCCCAGATAGGGAGCTGGACAACAGAGGCGTCTTTTATCAGACAAACAAGGGCTTAATACTCCTGGAAAACTGGTTTTAACCTTGAGCACAGGCCTTAGAGACCCTCCAGGACCCCCAGGCCACCTTTTCGAACTGCTGATCTCGACATCCCCCAGGGAAGGAGCCAGGACAGACCCGGAGGCAGGTCAGCAGAGTCCAAGACGCGGGCTCTCCAGCTTAATCCTTACTCTTTTCAAAGCTTGGCCCCCGGGAAGCTAAAGACTTGGCCTATTATGGTTCAAGTTATCAAATTGCAGGCTGGTAACCACAAGGGCTTTACCAGGTGAAAGCCAGCGGGCTCACACAGTTTTGTAACAAGGTCCTTGGATTCCCAACTCCTTGCCAGGATGTCCCTAAATAGGAAATAATGTTGTTTTTTAAAAAATCATCTTAATTACAGTGTATTAGGAGGAAAGAGGGGCGTCAGGTTCAGAGGCAGGAAGCCAAATACCAACTTCCTACTTCTTATCTGTTTCTCAGTCTGTAAAGTGAGCAACAAAACAGCAAGACAGAACTCCCCCAAAAGGAGGAAAAGCCCAAACCCACAGGGCCGACATCAAGGGCAGCCAATGGGGCAGATCACTGTCTTTGGGCTAATTAACTGTAACAGGACCCACAATCTAGCCCCGCCCAAGATATGCAAAGTGGGGGGCCCTCCCTCTACCCACACTCGGGGAGCCTGGGGGATTCTGAGGGGCAGTGAAAGAGTGAGCTGGGCAGGCTGTGGCCATGCTAGGGAGGGCAAAGGCCTAAGGAGGACGAGCCAGCTTTCCATTCCAATGACCCATCTCTTCCAGTGTTCCTCCCCAGCAGAGGGTCAGAAGCTTCATCTGGAGCATTCATCACTTGTCAAATACCCAGGAGAGCTGCAGGTCTCTGCCCAGGGCCAGGCCCAGGGGCTTACAGATCTTCCTCTAAAGATGCTTCTCTCTACCTTGGGGATCCCCCGAGGATGGCTTTTGGAAACTGCCTCACATCCGCAGCTGGGACCTTTAACCTTAGAAGAGCTAACCAGGAACTTTGCACAGTATTCCCTTTTTGATAACGGGGCCCAAGGCAAAGCCCTTGAGCCCTGATGCTAAATAAAGCTCATGATATCTTCTCCTCCATATTGTCCCGGGCAAAGATTTCACAACCCCCACCTCCTCAGCCTATTACTCTCTATTTACATGATGTCATCCAAATCAAGAATAACTGACATTGGGGCAGTGAGGTGGCCCAGTGGATAGAGCGCCAGCCCGGGAGTCAGGAGGACCTGAGTTCAAATCTGACCTCTGAAACTTAACACTTACTAGCTGTGTGACCCTGGGCAAGTCACTTAACCCCAATTGCCTCACCAAGGAAAAGAAAAGAAAAGAAAGAATAACGGACACTTAAATATCGTGGTGAAGGAAGTCCTTTGCATCATTAAGTCATGGGGCCAGGACAACCTTCAGAGCCAGCCTCCACTACAGGGCAGCTCGATGGTGCAGTGGACAGAACTGAACCTCGAGTCCCAAAGCCTGTGGTCCATACTTACCAACTACTGTGTGACCCTGGCAAGCCACTTAGCCTCCTTCTGCCTCAGTTTCCTCCTCTGTAAGATGAGGACAATGACATCAGATAAAGCCGGCTAGTCCGGCTTCACAGACAAGGTTCAAAGAGGAGTGTCACATGCTAGCTTCCTGTACTGTGCCTGCACATGCTCCTTCTTGACAGGCTGTCTTTTCCCTAAGAACGGAAGGTCCTTTTCCTTCTCTTTTTATATTCCTAGGCCATGAACACTCACTTAATAAATGCTAATTGATTCCTAACTCCATGCAGTTAGGCTGGCTCCAGGAAGCAAAGGGGAAAACCAGTTAGTCAGTCAATAAACATTCATTAAGAGCCTAAGTCAGTCATACATAAGCACTTGTTATGAAAGGACCGACTGCATGCCAGGCACCCTGCTGAGGGAGACAACCAGCAAGCACAGATGCAGACAGATGTAGGAAAGGCTCTGGAATTCAGGGGGGCTAGGAAGGGCTTCCTGGAGGAGGTGGGGTTTAGCACCCCAGGCACAGGGCACAGCCAGTGAAGATGCCACACGGCAGGAGAAGTAGTGTCAACAACGTCACAGAAGGCGGCATCACTGGATCACCACCCCACAGCATGAGGCCCATCAGGATCCTGGCCTGGACGCTGGGAAGGACCTGAGATCTAGCTTGGATAGTCCAGCCTCCCCCATAGGACAGATGAGAACACTCAGGCCCAGAGAGAAAGTGACTCGCCCAAGGTCACAAAAGCCATCAGAAGTATGTCTGGGCTTGACCCATCCTCCACTAAGGGAAGCCCTGTGCTCCTTCCAGCTACTCAGGCCCTGATTTAGCACCTAGCCCACTGCTGGGACCTAAACAGAAAGACTGAGATGGGCCTGCCTTCAAGAAGTGTAGCATCTAATGGAGGGAAAGAGCACACAAAAGAAAGTTCAGCTACAACTCACTGGGGGCGCAGAGGGACCCAGAGGCAAGGGCAGAGGGGAAGGCCTGGGGGGGGCGAGGGGGTTCACCTCACCAGATAGAACAGATATGATGACTCCATCTCATCCAAGGCAAGTGGGAGCAAACATGTAGTTCCTGCTGCCTATAAAGGCTGCGCATGCTAAATGCAAGGGCATCCCCTGACCTACTGTTGTGCACTTGTGTCGGCTCTCCACGACCCCATTTGGGGTTTTCTTGGCAAAGTACTGGCGTGGTCTGCTATGGCCTGCTCCAGCTCGTTTTACAGATGGGAAAACTGAGGCAAAGAGGGGAAAGTGTCTGAGGCTGGATCTGAACTCAGGAAGGGGGTTTCCCCAACTCCGGGCCCAGCTGCCTTTACAGAGTCCTATGACACTTCCGGCAAGGGGCCAGGACCTGTAGGGAATGGAAGTGGGCTAAGATCAGGCTGCGGACTTCATGAAGCTCACCCACTGCAATGGGCTTTGGGTTCCATGACTCTTCTCAAACTGCCACCTCCAAGGCCACTTCTTGCACCTCCAAACCTCTCAGACACCCCCACCTAGATGTCCTGTAGACTGAGAACATCTTAGAGGCAAATCTGAAACCTGACACGCCCCAAACCTTCCCCTCTTCCTACCTCTCACTGTCGCAATTGCCCTCTGTGGCCCAAAGGCTCACAACCTACTTGTCATTCGCGACCCCTCATGTTCTCATCTTTATCTGCTGCCAAGTCCTTGGGATCTCGCCTTGCTAACGTCCCTGTCCCACACACCCCGTCCTCTGACAAGGCCACCACTGTCCTCATCAACTCACATCTGGCCTTGTGCAGTAGCTCTGGGGTGGGCACTAAGCCGTCCCCCACCGTTCAATGGGCGCCAGTGCTACCATTAGCTCTGGGAGCAAACATAAAATGAGTTCAGGTTTATGAAGGACTTAGTATGTGCAAAGGCCTGAGTACACAAAGACAAAAGGGGGAGCTCCCATTGGAATCGGGGAGATGAGACATGTCAGTTTCAGCAGGGAGTTGGATAGAAAAATCCCATAAACTTGGGCTGGCTGCAGCAGCCAAGCAGGTGGTCAGGTCTCTTCTTTAATGTCATTTCCACTTATAAAATCATACCATCTCCTGATGCTGAACCGCCTGATGGGACCAAGGACTTTGGAGACAATTATTTCCTTGTCTGGGTCTCTGGTTGCTGTGGTGACAGTGCCTGCAGGAGCAGGTCAGGAGCACTCTATCCATTATGCCACCTAGCTGCCCCTAGCCCCATTTTTGTAAGTTTTTCTATTCTTAATTAAAATGTATATGATGTATTTATCTTTATGATAGATGATATCATGTATATTTTGTGAATAACTTACAATAAAATACAAAAACCATCCTTGGCTTATGGATGACATAAAAACAGGTGGTGGGCCAGATCTGGCCCTCTGGTTACAGCCTGCAGACCTCACCCAATAGAAAGCCTTTCCTCCTCCCTTAGTTGTTAATATTTTCTACCTCTGAAATGAACTTTTATTCTTAATCTGTTTAGATCATATTCGCCCCAGAGAACGGTCATAAGCAACTTGAGAGGGAGAGAAGAGTATTTTGGTTTTGTCTCTAATTAGACCAAACTCTTTTAACTGACTCTTGATCTCCTCAGTGCAGGTGCCTGGCATGCTGGGGCTTCCACAAACAGGAGCCCCCGAAGGACCACCCTAGAGGAAGTCCCACTTCTACCTGCACTCATCTTCCACCACTGTGGCAAACACGTTTGGCAAGCTCACCTCCTTGTTTTATGCCTCTCTTAAAAAATAAAATAACCAGAGGGTCATCTGATCAAGTTCTCTATTGCTGTCCCTTTTCTTAGAACCTCAGAGAATTTTAACGTTTGCAAGGCAGAAATTCTGCTTAAGGAGAGCCTTTAATATGGCATTTTTTCCCCTACTGAATTGGGAGGCTTTATCGATATCTATTTTATTTTTCTATCACCAAACGTCCTAATAGATGCCTCCCCTACTCAGAGAGCCATCCTTATAGCAAATGTCTTGGGGCACTGGCCATGGAGCTCAGTCCTTATCAGCACTGAGCACCACTGAAGCAATGGCCCGTGTGGCCAAAGAGGCACATACGGAAGTGTGTCGGAGAGATCTGGCCATCTGACTACAGGGGAAGCAGAGACCTTTTGGGCTATGGCTGCCTAGCCAGAACTTTGCAGGGTGGGGGACACTGAAAAGGCACCAGTCAGCCTTCGCCTTCCCCTTCCCCTTCCCCGCACCTGACGGGCATTCCATCAGGAGATGAGAGAGTCAATGCTATGAAGGCAGAGAATGCCAGGTTCTTCTGTCAGGATTTTCTCCATTTAGGTAAAAGAGATCGGCCAAAGCCAAGACGACTTTTGCAGCATTGTGGCCTTTGGGACTCAGTCCTGACATAGCTGAGACCACTGCAGTGGCTCCTACAGTGCAAGCACTAGTGACATGTTAGGAAGTGAGCCTGCTGGCATCAACGCTCTGTAGGAATTACTGTGCTAAGTCTCGGGAAGTAGGGAAATAGGCTGGAGAAGAGTATGAGAGTAGGCTATGTGGAAATGCTTCTGTTTGCTATTTCTTTGAAGTAAATAACCTTTATAAAAAATAACTATTGAAAATTGGCCAAATGAAATCGGGACATTAATCACCAGCACCTAACAGTGGGGGAACCATGCCACACCAGAACAGAAGATGAACTGTTGGCCTTAGAGGAAGACACCAAAATCCCTCAAGGGTACCTACCCCACAACCCCAAGGGAAAGTGAGGCCAGAGTGCTTACTAGAAAAGAATTGTTTTTTAAAAGAGGGAAAAAAGGGGCAGCTAGGTGGCACAATGGATAAAGCACTGGCCCTAGATTCAGGACCTGAGTTCAAATCAGGCCTAAGACACTTGACAATTACTAGCTGTATGACCCTGGGCAAGTCACTTAACCCCAATTGCCTCACAAAAAAAAATGGGGAGGGGTAGTTTGGCTAAACTAACAAAGACATCAGTCTAGAATAGTTTTCCAAATTCATAGGTAATCCCCTATTTCTGAAAAGAGGGCATGAAAGTGTAGTCTAATGCCTCTTCTATTTTGTTACTTTTGTCCCCAAAATTTATTTAAGCAGCATTATGAAATCATTCTTGTTTCTCTTAATTCCTCATATTTGTCCTTTCTTATGATACAATAATAATCTATTACACCACAACTCTGTGTAGCTAATTGCCAATTGAAAGACTGCCAATTTCTTTCCCTTTTTTTTTTTGTTACCACAAAAACTGCAGTTTTTATGGTATGTACATAACATATATTTTGGTAGACATGTGATCTTTATTTCTGTCTGATACTTTTATGGTTTAAGCCTAGTAATGGGATTAAAGGACCAAAAGATATAAATGGTTTAGTGAATTTTTTTTTACATAATTCCAAATCCTTTTCTACATTTTTTGTTTGTTTTTTGGTGTGTTTTTTTTTGGCGAGGCAATGAGAGTTAAGTGACTTGCCCAGGGTCACACAGCTAGCAAGTGTCAAGTGTCTGAGGCTGGATTTGAACTCAGGTCCTCCTGAATCCAGGGCCAGTTCTTTATCCACTGTGCCACTAGCTGCCCCCTCTACTTTTTTAATAAACATTTTTATTTAAAGTTTTGAGTTCCAAATTCTATCCCTCCTCCCCCTCTTCCCTCCTTGAAGCACTGAGCAATCAGATATAGGTTATATACGTGCAATTATGTAAAACATTTCCATTTTATTTAGTACAAGAAGACTCGAATAAAAGAAAAAATGAAAAAGGAAGCAAAAAATAGCATGCTTTAGTCTGTATTAAATCAATATCAGTTCTTTCCTTGAAGGTGGATATTATGCTCCATCACTAGTCCTTTGGGACTGTCTTGGATCACTGTATTGCTGAGAATACTGAAGTCATGCACAGTTCTTCATCAAACAATGCTGCTGTTACTGTGTATCATGTTCTGGTTCTGCTCACTTCACTACACATTAGTTCATTTAAGTCTTTCCAGGACTTAATCATCCTGTCATTTCTTATAGCACAAAAATATTCCATCACAATCATATACTACAGCTTGTTTAGTCATTACCCAATTGATGGACATCCCTTTGTTTTCCAATTCTTAGCCACCACAAAAAGAGCTGCTATCAATATTTTTGTACAAATAGGTCTTTTTCTCTTTTGGGGGATATCAACCTAGCAGTGGTATTGCTGGATCAAAGGGCCTGCACAGTTTTACAGCCCTTTGGGCATAGTTTCAAATTGCACTCTAGAATGGTTGGATCAGTTCAAAACTCCACCAGCAGTGGATTAGAGTCACAGTTTCCCCACATCCCCTCCAACATCCAATGTTGTTTTTTTTCTGTCATATTAGCCACTTGGATATGGGTGAAGTGATACCTCAGAGTTGCTTTAATTTGCATTTCTCTGAGCAACAGCCGATTTCACACCTCTTATTCTAGTCTAGGCTTGGCCATGGCATTCGTTTTCCATTTTTTGTTGTTCTTTCCATTTACACTGTGATCATTGTGAATAAAATATTCTTGGTTCTATTTATTTGTCAGCACCAGTTCATGCATGTCTTCTGAGACTTCTTTGAATCCTTCATGTCCCTTCTTTCTTAGGGTACAGTAATATTCCATTATATTCAGGTACCACAATCTACTTAGCTATCATATAATCACCAAGAAGCACAGAAGGTTCTTGTAGTCTCAGTACCTTCCTGCCAAGTGTATAGCAATAAAGACATGGTTTGCTCTCAAAGATCCTTTGCAAAGAACTGCCTGTTCCCTTCTCATTCTGTCAGTCAACTTCACCTCTGGGTGGCTTTTGTGGAAGCAACCCCTGACTTTACTCAGCACTGATAATGATGATGACTTTTCACGGGATCACGGATTCAGAGTTGGGAGGGACTGAGCTTTTCGTCATCCTCCCAAATTCCGAAGTCTTGATAATCGATTCCTCAATGCTGCCTCTAGTGTGTGACTCCTCTGGATATGCTCAATTAGCTCGAACGGGTCTTCTCAGTGATGACCTCTCCACTACCACACACAGTACATGGGGGGCCGTGGTAGTAAGGGTCCTGCTGGGATAGATCCATTGTTACCAATGGTGAAAAAGGAAATCTTGACAGGTCTTTTTTTGCTTTTCTTCTGTCACAGAAAAGCTTCTTTAGCTTCACCACTAGATGCTCTCTCGCTTACATGAGTCTCATGACAAAGTTTCTGTGAACTTGTTTTCAAAATGAGTTTATATTCAAAACCAGAGGTTCCTATTCAGGGATCCTCTATGACGGTATAAGATATTCATGCTAAAAATTCTTTAATGATCCTTAAATGGCAAATAATTGTCCCATTATGTTACAAATATATTTTCCCTCTCTGACAGCAAGCATGGACGTGTCTGAAATATTATAGGTTTAGGGGGCAGCTAGGTGGTGCAGTAGATGAAGCACCGGCCTTGGATTCAGAAAGACCTGAATTCGAATCCGGCCTAAAACACTCGACACTTACTACCTGTGAGACCCTGGCAAGTCACTTAACCCTCACTGCCCCACCCCACCCCCCAAAAAAGATATATAGGTTTGTTTCTGCAGTGATTCAAAAGCATCATGATGATTTAGTCCAATGTTTTGTTGTTTCTGAAGTGATCACATCAAACTCTAAGTGCCACTAATAAAACCTAATCTAACCTAAACTTTTTTTTTTTGGTGCGGGGCAATGGGGGTTAAGTGACTTGCCCAGGGCCACACAGCTAGTAAGTGTCAAGTGTCTGAGGCCGGATTTGAACTCAGGTACTCCTGAATCCAGGGCCAGTGCTTTATCCACTGTATCACCTAGCTGCTCCTAACCTAAACTTTTAATCTAAGCTTTTTACAATTTCTCAACTTGCCATCAAATTGTTTCCAAACCACCACAAGGGCTTGAAGCACAATGATTTCCGAAGAACCCTCATTTGGGTTCTGTGCACTTCACTAAAGATGATCCCTCATTCCCCTCCTGTAATGTACTTCACATGATCAAAATGTTGGCAATGCTTATGCTCTTGTATCACAAGACCACTGTGCTGTCTGAAGACCACTGTGGTCACTGGGCATGAGTATCACAAGCTATGCTGAAACCAACACAGAGATGCTCTGCAGAAGTAAATCTTACATTGCTTCTTCTTGTAGTATTAAGGGGTGCTGCCTGATTAAATTTATCCCCTATTTATGTTATTCTTCTATATGGAAAATTTTCAAATGATCTGGTGAACAACACTGGTCACTCATTCACAGCAGAGTTTCTGTGACGTTATAATTCACGTGCCATTGGGAGAAAATAAACAATAAACCCTTAAGGAATAAATCTAAAAGAATATTCAGTAATATATTAAATTACTCTGGGGGTACCCATCTTTTTTTGTTTGTATTAGTGGGCCTGTTATCAATCTTTACCAATGTGTTTGATGTAAAACCCCTGAACTGTTTTAATTTGCAATTACTTTGGGGCAGCTAGGTGGTACAGTGGATAGAGCACCGGCCCTGGATTCAGGAGGACCTGAGTTTAAATCTAGCCTCAGACACTTAGCACTTAGTAGTTGTGTGACCCTGGGCAAGTCACTTAACCCCAATTGCTTCACTTAAAAAACAATTTGCAATTATTTTATTGGTAATCATTTGAAATAATTTTATATGAGAGCTGGTTTGTACTTCCTACTTCACTTGGTGATCTTCTCACCATCCCTATGCTGATTGTTCTCAAATATACCTATGCTGCCCCAGTCTCTCTGCTGACCTCCAGACTTTCAGATATTTCAGTAGACATCTGAAAGCACAACATGTCCAAAAAGAATTCATTATCCTTCCCTCTGAGCCCTCCCTTTCCCTCGCCTTCCCTATTACTGTAAAGGGCACCATCATCCTTCCCATCTTTCAGGCTCACAATCTAGCAGCAGCATCCACTATTCCTCAAGATTCTCCCCCACTGCCATCTAATCAGTTGCCAAGGCCTGTCCATTTTACCTTCCCAGCGTCTCTTGAACACTGCCCCTTCTCTACTCTAACACTGTCCCCACCCTGATGCATGCTCTGTCACCTCACACTGGGGGATTGGCCTGCCTTGAGTCCGCTCGCAACTCCATTCGGCCACCCACGTGACTTTCCTTTACTCAGGTTTGAGCCTGCCATGTCCCTATCAATAAAACTCCAGGGGCTCCCTATTGCCTCTATCATCAAATCAAAGTGCTCTGTTTGGCACGTCAAGGCCCTTCCTAACCTGGCCCTCTCCTCCCTTTTCAGGCTTCTTGCACCTTGCTCCACAAAACATCCTCTTCTACCCAGTGACACCGGCCCCCTGGCTGTTCACAACAACATCCCTCCCCCTCTCTCGACTCTGGTCAGTCTCTCCAGCCGTCCACCAGCGTGCTGGGAATGTCCTCCCTCTTCCACTTTGACAGCTGGCTTCCTTCCAATCCCAACTATCACATCCCAATTAAGATCAATCTCCGGGAAGCCTTCTGCAACCCCTCAATGCCTTTCACCTGTTACTTCCTTCCTGTTTATCTTTGCATCCATCTGTTTGTGAGCTCCTTGAAGGCAGGGACTATCTTCTGCCACTTTTTTATCACACCCCCCTCCTGCCCCAGTTTAGCACAGTGCCTAGCACATAGTAGGGCCTTAAAAGAAAAGAAACAAGAGAGATCCCAGGATCCAGATATCTGCAGGAGCTCACTCTTGGCCAAAAGAATAATGCTAATAATCTCTTGGTTTGCCTTAGAATTTCATCCTTCAAAAGGTAGAGGAACCAACGAGGAGGTAATTCTATTCTATCCTGTTTTGTTTTGTTTTGTAGGTAATTCTATTCTGAATCCCATTCTCACTAGTGGGGGGGAACTTGATTGCAGAGGCTAATAGGAGAGGCCCAGGAGGCTGGCTCCTCACTGCAGAAGCTGCTAAGGGGAAGCCTGGCCAATCGTAACTGGTATGAAAGAGAAGACTTGGATTCTAATCACTAAGGGGCAGCTAGGTCACTTCCCTTCCATTAACCCTGGCCAAAATGATCTTCGGTATTCTTTCTAAAAACATGAAAACCATCCCTAGGAGCAGCTCAGTACAGAAGGCAATGCAGCAGGTGGCCCATAATTCCCCTAATATGATAAATGGGCCCTCCCCGCAATTCTGCCACTTGGGTCAAATGCAAGGGTGAGCAAAGTTACCAGGCACTCGGCAGAGGAACCTTATATTTTAATACTCCACTCTTGGGATTAGCAAAGGGGAGAAGATGAATCTATAGCCCCACCAAACAAGCAAAATATTTGCATTTTCAAATCATAAGCGCCCAAGGCCCAGCCCAGCTTCCTCCCAGCAGAGGCTGCAATAAGGCAATTACAGCCCTGGGGAGAAAGAAAAAAGAGAGAGAAAGCCACATTTCCTTCCGGTTTGTGCAACAGCCAGGGGTGGGAGATAGATTTACATAACAAACCAATTTGCAAAATTCTGAGCTAATCCTGGTCACCCCAGGGATGAGGCCAGAACAAATAGCTTTGGAAATATGGGGAGCAGAGGAGAAAAGGCAGAAAAGGTGAAGAGTGACTGTCCTGCAACTATACAAGCAGAGAGAAGCAGCACTAAGAGGAAATGGGGGGGGGGTTACAGGGGAAGGGGAAGGGACTAGTACCATTCCATGGAGGAAGGGCAGGGTTAAAGGGGTGGTGGGGGGAGACACAGAGAGAGAGAGAGAGAGAGCAAGAGAGAGGGAGCGAGAGCACAGTAAGGCTCAGCTCAGCTGGGGGGCCTGCCGGTCCTGTCCTGTCCTGTCCATCAGGGTTACCACACTGAACACCTGCAGCCCTGCAGGAAAGGCCAAGAAATGTGTGATAAAGAGAACAATAAAAAGAAATACCGGGGCAGCTAGGTGGCGCAGTGGATAGAGCACCGGCCCTGGATTCAGGAGGACCTGAGTTCAAATCCGGCCTGAGACACTTGACACTTACTAGCTGTGTGACCCTGGGCAAGTCACTTAACCCCAATTGTCCCGGGAAAAAAAAAAAAAAAAGACTGCAGAGGGGGCCAATGCTGCTCCTCCAGATGATTAGAGAAGACCTGAACGATTACTCAAATGAGCTTCCATGTGTACCCGGGGCTATTTAAAAGATCACTTGGTATTTCCTGTGCCCAAGCCGTCAAAGTGCCAACAGGTCCAGCTGGTCAAACCCAGACAGGTTTATTTAGCACAAGGATGACCTGGTACTGCTGGGGCAACAGTAATCTCAGAGTCATAACCCACTGAATGAACTGTGACACTGAAGTAGCTAGAGATTTCACACGTTAAAAATGGCCTAAGGAATTAAAATTCATCAGCAGAGTATTACTGCTGGCTGACAACTTCCTCTTTTTTTGTGTGTGGGGCAACGAGGATTAAGTGACTTGCCCAGGGTCACACAGCTAGTAGTGTCAAGTGTCTTAGGCCACATTTGAATTCAGGTCCTCCTGAATCAAGGGGCGGTGCTTTATCCACTGTGCCACCTGGCTGCCTCATCCAATCACTTCTTTTTGTTGGTTTTTTGTTTTGGTGAGGCAATCGGGGTTAAGTGACTTGCCCAGGTCACTCAGCTAGTAAGTGGCAAGTGTCTTAGGCTGAATTTGAACTCAGGTCCTCCTGACTCCAGGGCTGGTGCTCTATCCACTGCTCGACCTAGCTGCCCCACCCCCAATCACTTCTTAATGGAAAACAGCACACTTTCGCTGAACCCCATGATTTGGTGTCCAGAATAGGCAAACTTGGCACTGTCATTCCTGCTAAGAAATAGCAAAGTCCTGGGGCACACCAAGCTTGGAAGCACTAGCTGGGGAGAGGGCAGTTTTTCTAAGGCTCAAAGGAAAGTAAAGATGGCCCAAAAGGCTGGGGCTCTGAAGAGGAGCTTGGGAAGCTGCAGAATCTTTGCCCCCCCCTCATTCCAACAATGGGGGTTGTAGGTTTAGGTGGGGCCCAGAAGCCCCGGGCTTCAACCCAACTGCAGGTGTCCTAGGTATGTGGGCTGGTAGAAAAATTTGAAAAATACTGGCCCAGAGAACGAATAAAATATTTCAAAAGAATTTCATGGGGGCAGCTAGGTGGCGCAGTGGATATAGCACCGGCCCTGGAGTCAGGAGGACCTGAGTTCAAATCCAGCCTCAGACACTTAACAATTATTAGCTGTGCGACCCTGGGCAAATCACTTAACCCCCCAATTGCCTCACCAAAAAAAAGAAAAAAGAATTTCATGATGTCCTTGAGTTTTGAGGCATAGAGAAGTGAAAAGAGGGAAGCTTCCTAGGCAGGTGTGTGATGGAGAGAGAAAGAAAACTAGGCCTCAGTGCACTAGGCAACACTGCCCTGCCATCACCGCACACAAGTGCAGTTAGCAAGAGCTTTCATCTCACAGAGGAAGAAAGGGCAGATTGTTTCCTGTGCCACCCTGGCCATTGGCTCAGAAAGGAGAAGGGGCCGGCCTTCACTAGGCAGGCTTCAAAGAAGGTTGCGGAAGCATGCTGCCGGGCCTGTCCTCTTGGGAATTACTCCTCACCCGGGCATGCCAAGTCCTCCAGTCTGACTCCCATCTCCCTTCTCCCCTCCGCCTGGTGGGATCCCCAGTTTCCTTCCAAGCACAGCTCTGGGACCACTTCCTACATGAGACATTCTCTAATCCACCCAATTTTGGGGCCTCTCTCCCTCTTGAAATCACTTTGGTCTATACTTTGCATTTATTTTGTCGTTGTCGTTCAGTTGTGTCCAACTCTTTGTGACCCCATTTGGGGTTTTCTTGGCAGAGATGCTGGAGTGGTTTGCCATTGCCTTCTCCAGCTCATTTGACAGGAGGAAACTGAAGCAAACAGAGTTAAGTGACTTGCCCAGGGTCACACAGCCAGTAAGTGTCAAGTGTCTGAGGTCAGATTTGAACTCAGGTCCTCCTGACTCCAGGGCCGGCGCTTTATCCACTGCACCACCAACTACCCCAAGTCTTGCATTTCTTGACCTAGGTACATGCTGCATTTCCCCATAGAATATAAGCTCCTTGAGGGCTGGGTCTGTTTGATTTTGATCTTTGTATTCCTACCACCAGAGCCTGACCCAGAGTGGGTTTTGTGGATGAACTGAAGTGTGCAGCCAACAGCAGGAAAAAGGTGCGACTCTTCCACATTTAAGTTATTCATCATCTAGCTTTGCAAGGCCTGCATTCCCAATGCAGGGCACAGGGCCCAAGGCGGTCTTACCCCTGGATGGGCATCCATCCCCTTATTTCCCCAAAGAGCTCTAATGATTTCTCGTGCTGAAGACACACAAAGGACCAAGGAAAGATTGTCCAGGAAGAAGGAGCCTGTCAAAAGCTGCCAACCAAGTGCCATGGGATTGCATAGGACAGTTGGTGACCTCTAAGGAGCAACTGGAACCAAACAGTAGAAGAGCCAGAACACTCATCTGCAACAAAGGAACACATCTTTCCCACGTCACCCCTAGCCTGCCATGACCCCAAGCCCCAGCAGTAAATGGCAGAATCCAACCCCACCACGATCCCCAAACTCTTCTGTCAGTATCTGCACCAGTCGTGAAAAAGGGGGGAATACACACACACACACACACACACACACACTCTCACTCACTCACAACTACCCAATTTAAAGAAAATTTGGGTTCGCTTGGAAATTCAACAACTCAATGAAATAAATATTTGCTAAGTTAACTACACCATGCTTGCTGATTGTCAGTGATAGCAAAAAAGTTAAGTCACAGTCCCTACTCTAAAGAAGTTAATTTTTAGTAGGGAAAAAGTCCCACAGAAATAACTAAGGAGAGTGTGATTGAGCAGAGAGGTGTGGTCTATGCAAAGCTATGCAAAGGAAAACCCAACCCAGAAGTGAGCAGGAGAGGAAATGCCAACAAGCTATTTAAGATAGCATTTTCTAGATGCTTGGCAGTTAAAGGAAGGGGAGACTGAGCTACAGAAGATGGCCGGATCAGAAAAGGTGCTTTAAAACCTTCCTCTTCTTCCAGTGGGAAGGGATTAGCCCTGCCTCCCACTTTACTCAAAGTGATGCTAGGGAGGAGTAAAGAGCTCACTGTTCCTGGAAAGCAGATGTAAGTAGGATTGCTTCACGACTGATGCCAAGGCTACTATTCCTTACAAACATAAAAGCAATGATATCCTCTTGGTTATTTGTGTGAGGCTGGTTCAAAAGTTTCTATGAGAGGCATGTGTCAATCCCATTCATCATGCATGCATTCATTGAGTCATTCAGTTATTCTTTTTATGCTTGTCCTTGGAAAAAGATCTGTTTCCAAATTACAAATCTGCTCAACGAAATGAAAAAGGAATGAAAAATTTCCTTTATTGGCCAATATAGCTAATTGTTCTTCAGAAGTAGGGCAGGTCTGACTTGATAAATTCTTACCCCCTTGGTGAGCCTGCTCCACCCTGCGTTTGCAACGTCTCTGCTGAGTTCCTTGAACTCAGGAGTTGGGGTGGCCCCCTCCAGGCTCCGGCTCCGACCACTGCTGGTGAAGGGCGCTGGGAGTGCTGGAACCCGGAGGGCCCCCGCTGCTCCTTACATCTCAGTGGGATCTCCAATTGTGAGGGAAAAATTCATCCTCTTCTCAATAATTCTCTGGAACTCAGCAGCGAGGTGACAAAGGCTTTATTTTCTTCTCATGAGAAGGAGGCACCCTAGTGTGCAGCTAGTGGGTGCCCAGAAAGGGGGCTCGAAGGCCCTGTTTTATATCCTAGTCCCTAAGGCGAATGGACCTTCCCCTTTTTCACCACTGGTCAGGGTTACAATCTACGCTCAAAAACTAGCTAATCCGAACGCAGTATTCCCACCCCTCTTCCTTGTGTGGGCATAACTCAGGGGTGGACCTTATACTTCCTTATATGGACAGAACTCTGGAGAGGACCTAATTGAGACCAGGGCTCCTTGAACCATGTGACCTTGCTAACCTGAGGGGGAGGAGGGGATCTGAGACCTTTGTCCTACAAACAGGTCAGGGGAGTATGACTGATTGTTATATCCACATTGAGAGGAGACAACTACCCATTTCTCACAGATGAGATTTAAGATTTCCAATCACTTTTTCTCTAACTCAAAATGTTTTTAAATGAATTTTAAAAATTTTTTTAAATGAATGTTAGGGGCCGCTAGGTGGCGCAGTGGATAAACACCAGGCCTGGATTCAGGAGGACCTGAGTTCAAATTCGGTCTCAGACACTTGACAATTACTAACTATGTGACCCTGGCAAGTCACTTAACCCCAATTGCCTCGCCAAAAATAAATAAATTAATAAAATGAATGTTAAATTGTTTTTACATGTAATCAGGGAAAGATAAAGTACTAAAATATTTCTTAAAAGATCATAAAAAAAATTCCTCAGAAGAGCCCACCACACCCACTGCAAAATGGGCAGAGTAAACAAAACACAACACCACAGCTCAGGACTAGGGTGCAGTAACAGTTCCCATCTATGCTGTGCAGAGGACAGTGCTACAAATATTAGCACGTGTACCTACCCTACAGAGGGAAAGGAACTGTCCCTATATCTGTTCTCCCCTGGCTCACAGTGTCCGAATCTGTCCTGATTTGAATAGATTAGAACAACTTTCAATCCTCCCTCTTGGACACTTTCATCTCCCCCAACACCCACACAAAACATCCTGCTCCCCTGAAACACAAAAGCCTCAGCTGCTCTCTCCAGCTTCCAGGCAGGTCAATGGCACCTAGCTCCTAAGGCTAGAACCATGTGTAGTTCATCTCCCCAGTTCCCGTAACCCATTAGTCACCAAGTCTCGACAGTACTTTTGTTTCTATTCTCTTCTCCAGAACCTAGCTCCCTGCCTTGCATCAGGATCACCACAACAGGTCTCTGGGCCTAGTCTTCCTAGTTCAAGGCCCATTTCCTCCAGGACTATTCCTGATCTCTTTGAACCCCGCCCCCTTCCCTGAACACCTCCAGCACAGGGAGGCCAGACTTTACATCTGACACTCAGTAGATACTTAATAAATGCTTGTGGATGGACTGTTGCTAATCCTTCCCCGGAGCTCCTTAAGGATAAGGCCCAATTCCCCTAATCTCTCTGCTTAGCCCATGTGTTCTGACACATGTGATTTGGTGTTATCTGTAATGATGCCTCTATTTCCTCATCGATTTGTATTTTTTCATCACTATAAATTGAGTAAAACACGACGGATTCCTACCAACTCCCTAAGAATGCCAGGTGGAGAAACCAGCTAGTTCTGAATTCTCCAAGCACCTAAGACAAAGATCAAAGGAATAAAAGTGGTCATTTATTGTGGGACTTTCCACATACAACACACTCTTTCCCTACTAACTCATATCAAGGAAGAGATTGAGTTTAGACACAGAAAGGAAGTCATGCTGCCAAAAATCACTCAGCTGAGTTTGGGTGTGCCTCCAAAGGCTTCCAGGGACAAAAGGCACCCCAGCCTCCCTAAAAAACTGTTAACATCACAAATATTCATCATCAAGTCGATTCAAAGCTACACATAAGCTAAGACACCACCACCATCCTTTTTTAACAAGGGAAACACCAACTGGGTGAACAGAAAAATAACCTCCATTTATTTAGAAAGTAAAATCATGAAAGAGATTCTATTGATTAAACAGAATCACAGGCAGAATACTCGAATGAAAGAGCCAACAATTTTCCAGAGTGTATTAGAAATAGCGAAACACTAATTAAAACCACGGAACCTTTGGGACTTGAGGTCCAACTACAGGAAATGCCCAGTGAGTATATGGTTAGGCGGAGCATCCAGGCTAGAGTTCAGGTCTCCCAGCTCAGCATTTCTCCCCCTGCACTAGGCCAGTTCCAGGCCCATGCCAGGAACGGTCAAGCCGCCTTGTCATGGATCTTCAGGATTCAAGGCACCACAATGATGGGAAAAGGCCCAAGGGAGACAGCACCCGCACCCTCGAAGCTGCCTGCCTGCCGCAGCCCCAGAGGCTCTGTAAGCTGCAAAGCACCCTGTGGGCTCCAACTATTCCTGTCTTCCTCCAGTTCAAGGGCAAGCCAGGCCTAATCCAGCTGTCCTAGAGGTCTCACAATACCTTTGAAGTGACAAGCACAAAACTGGCTTGAGGACGCACTAATCGGCATGGAACTTCTGGGAGGTAAGAGAATGGGAAAACTGGGCTCAAGTGACTTGCCCTTTGGCGTTTGGAAGGCCAAGAACGAGGGGCTGTCAGCAGGGAGATGGGGAACTCAGGGACAGCTGAGGGAAGGGGAGCAGCCAAGGAGAGATGGTGCCTGGAGTCTGCCCTGACATGTTTGGGGACTGTGAAGCTGCTGTAGGTCCCAGGAGTGAGCACAGGGAAAGAGGAGAGAGAAGGAAGGGGGCAGGCCTAGGCCACACAGGAAGAGGGGAAGGAAGACAAGAGGCAGAAAGATGGGTGGTTATTGCAGTAGGCTAGGCCAGAGGTCACCAGCTGGCCCAGGAAGGCGAAGGAATTTGGGAATAAGCAGCAGAAATAGGATTTGAACCCAGAGCCTCTGGTCACAAAACAGAGCCCTTTCCACTGTGCCAGGTAGGTATCAGTGAGGCCACCAAAAACAAGAGCTACCCAATGCAACTCTCCATTGTGCTCAGAAAATACAATCTGGCAGTTAGAGATGTCTGCAAAACCTCATGCTTTTTCCTTTCCTTTTCAAAAATAGCTTCCCGTTCCGGATCAACCAAATTAAATCCCCGTGCCACAGAAAGGGCCTCTTCCAAAGCTGTCAGGCCCCAGAGTCTGAGCAGCCGCTACATTGGCTGTCTGCATAAGCAGCCTCCACCCTCGCCTGCATTAGGAAAACGGAACAGAAGACAGTCGAAGGCCAGTCTCTCTGGTACCAACAACAGGCCTGGGGGAGGGGCCTCAGAGGGCAGCAGGCCGGTCCCCAGAGGGGGTCAGTCAATCACACTCCCCTCTCCATCAGCTTAGCCTGGACTCCATGGAGTACTCCTCCCCCCCGGGGGGGGGGGGTACCAATCACCAGAAATCTCATCAGGTTTGGAGACTCAGCACCTTCTGCACCCTGCTGCCTCCCCCCCCCCCCCCCCCCCCCCCCCCCCCCCCGCCCCACTCAGAGCAGAGGGCATGCATGAAACCCTGCCCAACGCCTCCCTTTACACTTCTAGGTTACTCCATCTTCCATCCCAGCTGTTTGGCTCCCATTCCACAAAACGCCATGCCCCCTCCCTTTTCCGATTCCTTCTGTGTGCTGTGTGCCCCATTGGGGCAGCTAGGTGACACAGTGGATAGAGTGCCTGGCTTGGAGTCAGGAAGACTTCTCTTCCCAAATTCAAAGCCAGCCGAAGACACTAACTAGCAGTGTGATCCTGGGCAAGTCACTTCACCTTTTTGCCTCAGTTTCCTCATCTGTAAAGTGAGCTGGAGAAGGCCACAGCAGACCACTCCAGTATCTCTGCCAAAAAAATCCCAAATGGAGTCACAAAGAGTCAGACACAACTGAAAAACAACTCGACAACAACAAATATTTACCAAACTGGCCAAGTAATGCTATGGAGCAGGACTCAAAAATGACTGGCCTGACCCTCAATCCCAGGGCTCACCAGAGCCAACGCATCAAATGCCAGAGTAAGACCCATTATAGCCTGAAGTGTAAAACAACCAATCTGTAACACAATTAATTCTCAAGCTCTGGCAGACTCCATCTCCCTTTGAACTCCCTAGGGGTACTGATCTCCAATTACAAAGAGCACAACAGAGAACTAAAATTTTCTCTCTGAAAAAGTCAGTCATAGATTCATGGGTTGTTAGAAAAATCATCCAATCCAACCTCAAGAGGAGGTAAAGAAACTGAGTCTGAGACCTTGCTCAAGATGTCGCCCACAGATGGGAGCCCAAAAGCTTATTTTACTAAAAATGCTAATAAACTAATAATGATCCTCAAATATTCCAGCAGTGCAGTGATCTGACTAGAAGGTTTCTGACAATGACACAACCGTCCACACTTGCCCTGCCTACTCCCCCTGGGGGGGATCCCCCTACATCTACCCTGTGGGCAGCCGCCTACTCCCTTCAGCACTCAGACACTCCCTAGCCACGAGACCCTGGGTAAGTCCCCTGCCCTCACTGTGCCTCCTCAGTTTCCTCATCTGTCAAATGGGGTTAGAAAAGCAGCTCCCGACTAACAGACACACCCAACTGTGGGGAGTGATCTATTTAATCTGGGTAGTAAATGAGCCTAACACTCATCAGAATTGGCTCAAAGACCTCAATCTCATTAGAATTGGCTCAAAGAGAGAATAATGTACACACTCAATTGGGCAGAGTAATCTCTCTAACCCTGCAGGAAAATAGGAGGGGAAGGGGATAAAGAGAGAGGGGCAAAAGAAGGAAGGGCAGAGTGGGGGAGGGGACAGACAAAAGCAAATCCCTTTTGAAGAGTGATAGGATGAAAGAAGGTGGGTGATAGAATAAATATCATGGGAAGGGAATAGGATGGAAGGGAAACAGTTAACAATAGCAGTCATGAAAAAGAGAAAAGGGGGAAAATTGTACAACAAATATTTATAGCAACTCTTGGTGGAGGCTAAGAATTGAGAATCAGGGGAATGTCCATCAATTGAGGAATGATGGAAAAAGCTGTGTTATATGATTGTAGTGGAATGGTCTTGTGCTACAGGAAATGACAAACAGGATGATCCCAGGAAAACCAGGCAAGACTAATGAACATCGATGTATGGTGAAGTGAGCAGAGCTGGGAGGACATTGTGCATAGTGACAGCAGTATTGTTCAATGAGCAATTGTGAATGACTTAGCTACTCTCAGCAGTGCAATGATCCCAGACAATCCCAAGGAACTAATAAGGAAGCTTACTATACACCCCATAGAAAGAACTGATAAAAGAACACTTGTGGATTGTACATGTATAACCTGGTTGTGATCTTGTGGAGGGGGGAGGAAAGGGAGGGAGGGAGGGAGAAAAATTTGGAACTCTAAATCTTATGAAAATGAATGTTGAAAACTACCCTTACAGGGGCAGCTAGGTGGCGCAGTGGTTAAAGCACCAGCCCTGGATTCAGGAGTACCTGAGTTCAAATCTGACCTTAGACACTTGACACTTGCTAGCTGTGTGACCCTGGGCAAGTCACTTAACCCTCATTGCCTCACTTAAAAAAAAAGAAAGAAAGAAAGAAAGAAAACTACCCTTATATGTAAATGGAAAATATAATAAATGTTTGTTGGGGGAAAAAAAAAAGAAAAGATAAGCAGCTCCCTCCCAGGATAGTTGTGAGGATGAAGTGAGTTAAGGAACGGAAAGCACTTTGCAAACCTTAGAGTGCTCTGTAAACACTGGCAATTATGATTATAAAAAGTAATTTCAAGAGGAGAGTCCCTGGGGTGAAGGAGCTGGCTACCCAGGAGCAGGGAACAAGATGTCCATCTTCCTGCCTCCTCCCTGGGCCAGGCCCACCGACCCAGGGGGCTTTGAGAGTCTCAAAGAACCGTATGCTCATTGTCAGTGGCACCGTGAGGGAGAGCACAGGAGAGGTCCTCAGTCCATTTGTCAGAAGCTTCCCATGACTACCAGAGCAGACGATCCCCTCATGTGCCCGAGGATGCTGGCTAAAGGACTTGAGCAGAAGCCTAACAAGGAGGGTTGCTTCAATGACTGTAGCACACACGGGGCCTGCCATGGCGAGTCTTGGCCACCACGTCCCTAGTTTCATTCACACAACAAAGGAGTCTTGTGCAAATCACAAACTCAGATCTTAATGGACACTTGGTTCCCCATCATGACATCCCCAGGAAGTAAGAGAAGGTGCTGTCATTTAACAGATGGGAGAACGACCGCCAAAGCGGAGAAGGGTGGGTGGGAAGCCCACAGGAGCCGGAACACTCCAAGATTTACTCAGAGAAGCGATCTCAAAGGGAAAAGCAACTCAAAGTTCTTCTTAGAAGACGGTTTTCAGCCCCAGACCGGCTGACCTGCCCAGCACTCAGTTACCCTGCACCCTTACCCACTGAAACACAGCAGAAAACCAGGAGGAAATGAAATAAAGGCCTCGGGGGCAGCTAGGTGGCACAGCCCTGGAGTCAGGAGGACCTGACTTCAAATCTGGCCTCAGACACGTGACACTTACTAGCTGTGTGACCCTGGGCAAGTCACTTAACCCCAACTGCCTCACTAAAAAATTTAAAATAAAATTTAAAAAAATAAAATGAAATAAAGGCCTCAGGGAAGTCAGAATATGTTGCATCAATTCCCAGACCTGGAGGCTCACAAACAATTTAGAGGAGCCAGGAAGGTGTCCCAGAGGACACTGAAACTGAGCACTGAGGGGACTGGCACAGCACATCAGCTTTGGGAAGGAGCAAGGGATAAGAAAAGCAAAGGAGGAGAAAGAAAAAACAAGGCAAAGAGGCGGCCCCAAAAATGAAAACCCTGCAAAGGTCAGAGGTGTTCCAACGATGGCAGGCAGACTGTGGCCGGCTAGTCGGCTGTGAAGGGAGAACACCACCTGTACATGACTATGTTTGTAAATTGGCTTTCAAAGGGAAGCTCTCCAGAAAGGCCCAGACATTCCAGCAGATCTGCAGGAGAAGGACAGACGTCCCAAGTGGTCTGTGGCTTTTCCCCACTCACCTGATCTGCCCCAGGGAAGAGGGGCAGACTCCAGGATTCCACTGGAAAAGCTCACCTTCTTGGGGCTGGGAGAGAGTCCCAAACAGAGTTGGGGAGGGAAGGCAGCCCCACCCCCCACCTTCGGTTCACGTGGGCTGGCAGGTCCTGGCCCAGTCATGGCCTCCAAGAACAAACATGCTGAGCTGGCCTGAACTTTCCCAGCTTCTGGGTCTGCCGCAGAGGGCAGGGCCAAAGGAGAAAGCCGGGCCAGGCGGTCAGCAGCAGTGCAGGCCTGAGGCAGAGGAGGAAAATGGCAATGCTCACAAGTGATGACAGAGTTCACAACGCAGCCCTTTGGCCACTCACTCCTTATTCCACACCTAAAACACAGAAGGGCCTGGGGAGGTGCTGGGGCAGGACAAACAGAACTAAGACAAAGTCCCGATGGAAGCTCAGACACAGGAATACAAGAGAAGGGGGGAAGGAAGAAGGAATCAGCATTTATGAAGCACCTACTAAGTGTTAGGCACTTTCTCATATTCTCTCATCTGTGCTTCACAACAGCCCTGTGAGGTAGTTGCTGGTATTATCTGAATTTTGCAGCTGGGGAAACTGAGACAAACAGAGGTGAAGTGACTTGCCCAGGGACTAACAGCAAGTAAGTGTCTCAGGCTGGATTAGAACTCAGGTCTTCCAGACTCCAGGCCCAGGACTTGTGGGCCTGCAGGAGTTCAGAAAAGGGAAGAGCTGACTTCTGACAGGCATCATGGGGTGGGGGAAAGGAGGGGAAGGAGAAACTGGAGTCCGACCTTGAAGGACGCTAGGATTTCCACAAGCTGAGATGGTGCGGAAGACAATCCAGGTAGAGGAAAAGGCAGGCAGGGAAGGGCCTCAGGGGAAACCCTGGGCGGCCACTCAAGGACAAGGCAGACAAAAGAGGGCAGACAGAAAGCTGGGCACAGCATGAGGAAAGCCTTGAATGCCAAGCTAAGCTGGCCCCTATTCAGGATGATAAGACAACTGGCTTTTGTCCTCTTCTGAACTCTGATGTCATCGGCGGTGGCTAGTGTGCAGACGCAGGAGATCAGGGAGGGGCTCAAAGTCGAGAAACCAGTTAGGGTTGGCTAACAGTCCAGGCACGTGGGAAAAGGATGGCCCAGGCAGCATCAGGGAGGACGACTACCCCTAAGACCAGAGACCCAGGGCCCAAGCTGGCAGAGCTGCCAACCCCCAGTGGCTGTGAGGCCCACACATGCCCACGGATGTGAGGATGTCTTCCTGCCTCCCACCCTGTTCCTGGGGGGTGGGATAACATTAGATGTTTTTCAAAACGTTGGTTAGTTTTTCTGAATTTTTCATCCTTTTTCTTCTTTGTTAGAAGAGATATCTCTGGGACAGAGTGAGGATATACATTTAGATGATATAAAAACAAAATAAACTGATAAACTATTTTCTAATAAAAAGGGAAATATCATACTGATGGACAGAAGGTGGGCATCAGTCAAGCCCCAGGATGCCCAGGGCTGCCCCCACCTCTGACCTGGCCACGGTGAGCAAGGCTCTTGACCTGGAAGGCTGCCTGCTCCCACAGGGTGCACGATAGGTTTGCGTCCCCAAGTGTGGCTGGACATTTCTCAGACATTCGGGCCACACTGCTCAGATTGCACCTGAGGGTCCACACACTACAGTGGAAAGAGAACTTTGCCTTGCTCAGGGTCCCACAGCTACTAAGTGTCTCAGGCTGGATTCAAACTCAGGTCTTCCAGACTCCAGACCCAGGACTTGTGGGCCTGCAGGAGTTCAGAAAAGGGAAGAGCTGACTTCTGACAGGCATCATGGGGTGGGGGAAACGAGGGGAAGAAGAGACTGGAGCCAGACCCTGAAGGATGCCAGGATTTCCACAAGCTGAGATGGTGCAGAAGACAATCCAGGTAGAGGAAAAGGCAAGCAGGGAAGGGCCTCAGGGGAAACCCTGGGCGGCCACTGGGAGGACAAGAGCCCTGTCATTTGTGACCAGTGTGACCCTGGGAAAGTCCCTTCCCATTGCTGGGCCTTGGGTTTCTTCTCCGTAGAATGGGAGAATAGGACTACGCAGCCTCTGAGGTTCCTGACAGGTCTAAAGCAATGACAGAGACAGACAATACGCTGTTGATTGTGAGGAGAAAGAGGCATTGGGATGACTTGAAGGGCTGGATGAGGGAGAAAAATGGGGTTAGTTTTGGACACATCTGTGCACGACATAACGCAGGCCTGAAGCAGGCCAACATCAGGGAACAGACAGAAGGCCCAGCCAACAGAAGTGACAAGATGTGCCAAATGGTTGGAGCTGAGTCAGTAAAGAACCTGAGCCTTGCAGGTATAGAGGTGAAGGGCCCTAGGGAGGGCTGCCAGTGGTCACTTCCCATCTCAGACCCCAACAGCTTCAGTCTTGATCACTGCCCAGGGTTCAGTGCTGCTGCAAGGTCATGCCTCCAAGAAGGCCGACCCCACCCCCCACCCCAGACAGTCAGCCCACAGGAAGGCCTGTCCTAAAAGCCAGCTTCAGTCCCCGGGTTCCCATTCATTGTTCCCGGTTCTGCCCAACTGGGTCAAACAGGAGTGAGTCAAGGAGCCGTCAGAATCAGGACATGCAGCCCCTTCAGACGCTGCTGCTGAGATGCTGCGATGTGCCCAAGCCTCACTCTGGAGCCCACAAGACGCAGCCAGTCTCAGGAGGGAAACAAAGCAGATGGGAAACCCCAGCCAAGAGTCACAGTCCCCATGCTCTGGGCCTAAGTTTTCCACTACTTACAGCCAAGGCCACAAGGTAAGTGGCTTTTCTCTGAAACTCAGCATCCTTATCATTAAAATGGGAGGTGATTCCTGGCCTGCTGACAAGATAGTGTTATTAGAATTGATAATATACATGAAAGCACTCTGGGGGAGACTCTAAAGCCTCACGCAAGGATGAATTCTCATCCACTACCCAAACAGGATCTTCCACAAAGACTAGAGATGTCCTGGTATGGGGAATCCACCCAGCACGCCAGCAGCCCAGAAGCTGGGCGGTTAGGCTGGGGCTGCTCTGTCTGAAGCACTGAGGGGCTATGTACTTGGCCACAGCCATTCCAGCTCCAGGAAGTCCCGGCATGACACAGGACATGGAGCACAGAGACTTGGGTTTCAATTCTAACACCAGCCGTGTGAACCTAAGCAAGTCACGGAAGCTACACCAGCCTCAGCAAGCTGTTGAGAAGATCTGAGGCATACAACAAAGCTTACCAGGCAGGGCTAGAGAAAGGGTGGAATCTCTCAGGTTGCTTCAACTGCCCGGATGGACGGACATCAATTCAAATGAGAGAAAGTGCTCCAGCCTCAGTGCCCTGACCACCACGTTGTTCTATCCTTCTGGGAATAAGAGTTCTCTGGGACGAGTCAAGGACAAAAGGAGGAGGTGAAGAAGGCCCGTCCCCGCTAAGACAAACCAGGTAAGATCGACAAGCCGAGATGAGAGCGTAGCTGAGAGCCCCGGGACAACAACACGGGAGCCTCGTCTGCCCTCTCCTCAACCTTCCTGCTGTCCTCCTACAGGAGAGAGAAGCAGGCCCCACGTTCTGAAAGCATGGAGAAAGACAAGCATCTTCCCACGCCTGCACACTCAGTCCAGACTGTGGGACGGCCACCCCATCCACATCCATCATCTCACCCCAGAGGGAGAGCAAAGTCCATCAGAGACCCGCTGACTTGTGGTGGGACTGTCTGGCGTAGAGCGCCCACAAAGCAAGATCCTGCCTGGGGGAAATACAGACAAGCCTCTGCTCTGAACAGACCTTGGTCAGGGAGGGACAATGTCAGAGTAACACCTGTTTATCTAGTGTCGGCCTCTCTAGAAACCAAAGCCCTTCCTTCCAGAGAGATGCTGGGGAAAGAGGGAAGAGAGGCCTAGGGTAACAGGGACCACTGCCCTCAAAGAGAAAGCAGAGAGAACCAAACAAATTAACCACCAACACCCACAGCAGAACTGGAATGAAAGCTCAAGTGTTCTGCCTCAGTTTGTCTGAAGAATGTTGTGACCAGAAGCTACACATGTACACACACAGATCCCCTGGCCACGCCGGCCCGGCCACTTGTCAGCACCAGCATCAGGAGCTGGGAAGGCATCAGAAGGGGGAGCTGGGCATTTCCAAGGCTTCCTCACCTCTCCCTCCAATCACGGAATGTTTATTAAGGGTTGACAACCAACTAGCAGGAACTAACTATACTATCTAGGCCTGGAAACACAAAGACAAAACTAAAACACAGGCTGCCCTCAGGAAGCTGCCATTTCACCAGGGGAAACCCCCACTGCTCCCTAAAAATCACCCTCCAGCCAAACTGAGAAGGGCTGAGCAGCTGCCCTGCTCCTTTCCCCTTCGGCCTGGGCTGCCCCCCACCCCAACCATACACCAGACACAGCAGAGTCACGACCACAACTGGAAGTGTCTAGAAAAATAAAAAAACAACCTGAGCTGGGATTAAGAACTAAAGTGGCCCAATGGGTCGGTCACTCCACAGCCTGCCTCTACAGAATGGAACAAGCCAGCCTGGGCAAGGGTCAGAAGGCCCTGGGTCAGCCTAAAAGGGCCTGTCTTGGGCCACCAGCCCAGGTTTCTAGCTTCAGCCGCTATGACCCCAGGACCATGAAAACACCAGAACAAACATCCAGGACCTTCCACCATCTCCCTTCTGGGGCCTAGTCTCGGCTTTCTCAGAGTCCCAGCAGTCCTTGGGGAGCCAGAACCACCCAGACCTCCCCCAAGCCTGGGTGATCCCAGGAAGAAACCCTTCTAGGGGGGCAAACCAAAGCCCAAGTTTGATTCCGAGACCCCAGCTGGAGAAGACCCTGACCAGGTCACCTGCCTCACAAGGCTGCAGCCAAACTCCACGGAGACCCTGAGCCAGAGGCTCATTGTAGACGTCCCCTACCAGCAGTCTAGGCTCCCCTAAGCCACACCTAGCCTTCCAAGGCTACCCAGGACGGAGAGAGGGAGGTGGCCCCACGGAACCTCCTCTGCATCTTCCACGCTCCCCCAGATGGCCTCTGAAACACGATGGGAGAGTCTTCCTTAAGCCAGAAAATCCAAACTCAGAAGCAGCCAATGAGGAGTGCCCGCAGGTGTGTAAATCAATCCCTGGACAGACAGACTCCCAAGAAAGTCACTCTTTCTCTGACCAGGAGGCTGAGATTCACTGGGGGCCCTGGATAGAGTTACAGATAGAGGCACAATATTCTGTTACTGCCCTGGCAATCTGAAGCCCAAGTCTTCAAGATAAGACAGCTCTTAAACCCCTGGAAAACCCTCAACACAGACAGCTCACCAGGTCCTATTTCTTGTAGAGTTCTAATGAAACGTGGCTGCCCCTTGGTGTAAGCCCAGCTCATCTAGCAGTCTGTTCTCCAAGCTGCCCATCACAGTAGCCTGTTTTGACCAAAGTGCCAGCCTCCCCCCCACTTAGGAGCAGCAGTCAGGAGGCGTGACACTGAGATGTCCTCACCTGTCCCCAAACCGCCCCATGGGTGCCTCAGGGAGGATGACTCAGCTCCTGGAAGGCAGCCCTGCCCCCTCTACCTAGTCGGACCACCTACTGGGGCCCACCTCGAGGGACCAACAGAAAGACTTCAGCCCAAGGAGCAAAGTGACTGAGGGCTGCTACTGCCATTCACACAGGCCACACAACTTTCTATGCACCACAAATTCAAGTCTTCCTGTGGCTTCCAAACAAGGAGAGAAAAGACATCAGGTAAAAAGACCCCTCATGTCCCTCTCAGGGAGGCCTTCCAGGGTGGCAGAGGGCAACACCAGCAGGCAAGGCAACCAAGGATTGCCAGACGAGCTCCAGCTGGTGGTGGTGCCTCTCTGGCAGTGTGGGCAACCTTTGCCTCCCATCACCCCCTCCTATGATCACAGCAGAGATCTGGATCACATTCCTGGCATCCTTCACCAAGAGCCACTTCTCCTGCCCCGAGTACAAAGAGTTAACTCTGGAGGTCTCGTCTGATTTGTTCTGGGCGAGGGCTCTCAGACCTATGCTCAGACACCGTCCAGGCTAGGCGTTTGACAAATGCCTCAAAGTGAACTGGCCAGAGATATTTAACAATCAGAAAGTCCACTTCCTTTGCCCCCAAAGGATGTCATCTTCCTTCCCGCCCAACTGTTCCACTGGGAGATGGGTGGACCCTGGGACAACATCAGGGAGCTGGTCTGAGACCACAATCAACGTGACGTGGCTATCCACGGGCAGATGAGTGAGCTGCCCTGCCCCAAGCTCCTGAACCATGGGAGCATCCTGGGCTCCTAATAGAGTTGTTGCAGGGGCCCTGGGCCACCACCAATAAAATCAAGAGCATTTACTTTACTGAGGCTTTCCAGCCCACAAGCTGTGTACGGGCAGCTGTCTGGATGCCACCAGCTAACCCTCAGGATGGCAGGAAAGGTGGGCAGGCACTACCCACACAGGACACACCCAACACCAGAGTGAGCAGGAATGCCAAGGTCAGTGGGGCGGCTTTTCAGTGACTCTATTATGGTCAGCCTGGACAGAAAGAGGAGCAAGGGCCCACTACCACCAAATACATTATGAACTGTGCAGCATCCCCCTCTGGGGGTGCTGAGCTAGGGCTCGGTACAAAGCAAGCTAAATTAAGCCCTCAGTTTTATAAAATAAACCACTCAGAAAAGGGAAAAGATGGAGAGATGAGAAAGCAGCAGGCAAAATGGGGGGGTGGCGCTGCCAAAGGGACAGTAACTCAGCAGTGGGAAGGATGTCACCTCTACGCAGCTCTCCCTTGTGGGCCCAAATAACAAACTGCCCAGAAGCACAGGCCTGCAGGACTGGTTCAGTACCTGCCCAGCCAGAGGTAATCCTCTCCAACCCAGCCAACAGGTGCCCCTCTGGGCATTGCTCCTGCTCCCCAGTCAGGCTGGCCAGAGGCTGCCTCCCGCTCTGGCAGGTAAAGCTGCCCCAGGGAGCTCTTCACAGGCTTCCTTCTCAGGAAAAGAAAAACCACCCCACACTTAGGTCGCCTTTGTTAGCAGAGGGGAATCCCTCTGAACTTCCCTGGCAGAAAGCCCACAGACGGGAGCAGCACCAGGAGAAGGCACAGGAAGAAGAGGGACCTGGGGAACAAGGGGACACCATGGCCACGGGCAGATTGGGAGCAAATCCCTGGACAATCCTGGGATGGAGAGGAAGGCCAGATGCCCCTCATGTGACACCTGGCAAGAGTGACGTGGGGGGAAAGAGGACTAATTTGGAGCCAGAGGCCCTGTGTTTGTGACCCAGCTCTGCGACGAGTCGCTTATCCCCTGGAAGCCTCAGCCTCTGAACAGGAGGAGGCTAGGCCAGGCAGCCTCAGAGGTCAATGTGACCCTCTAACATTTACAAAGTCCACAGCCAAGGAAAGAACAGTAGGAAAGGATGGACCCAGGGAAACAGATCCCGGTAGAGGCCCCGGAAGCATGTGAGGGGTGGAGGGCTGAGTAGGCCAGCCAAGAAGCTTCAGTTATAAGGTGCAATGTGCTTCACATAAAGCAACCCATCGATAAGCATTTCCCAAGGGCCTACTGTGTGCTCTGCACAATGCTAAGCCCTGGGAGGGTAACAGGTTCATGAAGGAGCACATAAAGAATAAAGAAAATAAGCAGAAGGGAGTTTGGGGAAGAGGGCCCCCCAATGTTGGGGAAAGGGCTTTAGGAGAAGCAAAATCTTAAGGGAAGAGAGGGATGGGATGAGGCAGGGATGAGAAGCCAGAGCATCAGTCCAGGAAGTCTGGAAAAGGTCAGGGGGCCAGGCTGGGAAGGGCTTCAAAAGCAAACAGGAGTTTACAGCTTATCCCCAAGAAGGAAAGAGCCACTTGTTTGGAGCCTCACGGCAACCTTGTGAGACAGGGAGGTACAAGGATCACCCCCAATTCATAGCTGCGAAAACTGAGGCCAAGGGGGCCGTGACTTCCTGATGTCACCCAGCTAGCAAGCGGGGAGGCTGGAAGCCAGGGCAGGGCTCTTACCACCCATTACCTGGGTGAGGATGCTGAGGGTACAAACAGCAGCAGAAGGGGACACAGCCAGCGGGGATGGGGTCCAGTGTGGTCCGGGGAAGGAGTCACTGACACGGCTTCAGGGGATCCCTTACGCACTACTTGTGGCACTTTGGACAAGTTACTTAATTAACAACGTGGGCCTCGGTTTCCCTCTCTGTAAAATGGGAGGGGCTGCACTGAATGGTTCCGGAGGTCCCTCTGAGCTGGGGATCCACGACCCCCCAAATGAAAATTAGGATAAAAGGCACGTGGGAGGCAGCCTGTGCACTGCGGGCAGACTTGGGCTCCCTCCCGCGTCAGGGCGGTGCGCGCGGGCGAGGACCCCCTGCCCCCCTTGCGGCAGAGCAGAAAGGGGAGCCGGGGGGCAGTTCTGACACCTGCTAGCCCGGAGTCCGCCCGTCCGCCCCGACACCGGACCAGGAGAGCGCAGCCACGGGCGCGCCGGGCAGGGGGCTGGGCCGGCCCCGCGAGCTCCCTCGTTCCCTGGGTGACCTTGGAGCGGTCCGTGCGTCTGTCCGGGCTTCCCGGGCCTGCTGCCTCAGTTTCCTCGGCCTGCGCCGAGCTCGGCCGCGAGGTCCGGCCCAGGGTGGGGGCGGGGCCGCCCCTCCCCCGTGCTCCTCTCTTCCCCTTCCGCCCCCTCCCCCCCGTGCGCGCGCCCCCTCACCTGGGCACGCAGCTGGCCGAGCTCCGGTCCACCTCCCAGGTGGCGTACAGGTTCATCTGCACCGGGGCGGGCGCGGGGCTGGCGGCTGGGGGCCGCCCGGGGGCGGCGACGGGGCCGGGGGCGGCGGGACCCGAGGCCCCGGGCCCGGCGGCTGAGGCGGACGAAGACAAGGCGGCCGCCGACGTGGAGGACGCGGCCGAAGCGGCCGGGGCTGCGGCCGGGGCCGGGGGCTGCGGGGCCTGGGGCGGCGTCGGCGGCGGGGACTGGGCGGCCCCGGGGCCTCGCGGCCCCGCGCCCCCGAAGCCCCCGGCCCCGGCTGAGGCCGCGGCGCCACCGCCCACCCCTCCGCGCTCCGCCATGGCCCGGGCTGGGGGTGCTCAGAAGGCGGCCCGCCCCGGCGGCGGCGCGAGCATCGGTGGCGCCCGAGCCTGACGCCGCCGCTGTAGCTGCTGCTGCTGCTGCTGCTGCTGCCGCGGCTGCTGCTGCCGGGGCTGCGCGCACGCGCGGAGGAGCTGCCTCGCGCCCTCGCCTCGCGCCCGCCCGCTGCTTGCTGCCGCTCCGTCGGGGGCGGGGGGGGGGATGGAGGCGCGCTCGCCGGCACCGGGGGGGCGGGGCTTATCCCAGCCCACTCCCGCCCCCAGGCCTCGGGGAGGGCAGAAGCAGAGCGCCCCCTCCCGGCCGGGTCGTTGGCAGCCCCTTGCTTCCCCTCGGGCCACGCTCTCCGAGTTGGCGCGCGCTGCCGCGGATGCGCGCCTCGGAAGCCCCGCCCCGCCCAGGCGTTTGGCCCGCGGCGGGAGGCGGCGCCCCTCAGGCATGGGCGGGGGGAGGGGAGGGGTGCCGGGCGGGCCGCCCTTCCAGGCCTCCAAACCCTGCTGGCTGCGGGCCACATACATCTGTCCGTAGGCCAGGGGCCTGCCTTCCCCTCTTAACCCTAATCCACCTGAGCAGAGGCTCAGGAGCCATTTATCACATAAATAGCCCCGGATTAAACCAATCTAATCCGGCCAGGGCAGGGCAGCCCCCCACCCTGGCCCAATACTTCCTTCCCCCTCCAGCTCCCTTATTCAGTGTTTCCCCAAATGCTGCAAGCCAAAAGGGCTTAGACTTGGGGCACACCTCCCCCCAAGAACTGGAGCCCAGCTTCTGCCTAGAGCCCCCACCAAGAGCTGGAACCCAGCATCTGCTTAGAGCCCCCCCCAGAGAGCTGGAGCCCAGCATCTGCTTAGAGCCCCCCCCCCAGAGAGCTGGAACCCCACATCTGCCTAGAGCCAGCACTCCCCCAGAACTGGAGCCCAGCATCTATCTAGAGCTATCCCCCGCAAGAGCATCTGTATTTGCCTAGAGCCACATAGCCAACCCGCTTCCCACCCCCCCAAAAGGGATAGAGCCCAGCATCTGCCTAGAGCCCCCCCAGAGAGCTGGAGCCCAACATCTGCTTAGAGCCCCCCCAGGGAGCTGGAGCCCAGCATCTGCTTAGAGCCCCCCCCCCGAGAGCTGGAACCCCACATCTGCCTAGAGCTATTCCCCCCAAGAGCATCTGTATTTGCCTAGAGCCACATACCCAACCCACTTCCCACCCCCCCAAAAGGGATAGAGCCCAGCATCTGCCTAGACCCTCCTCACCCACCCCTCCACATTGCTGGCTGCTGGCCTGCTTGTCCCACTCTGGAGCCCCACTCTGGAGCCCCGGGCGGCTTGCTAACAGACAGAAAGCTGCATGTCATTTTTCAGCCAAGCCCTGCCCAGGACTGCTGCTATGCACATACAAAAGGCCAGGGGGAGGGCCCTGCCTCAGGTGGGGCCTGCCCAGGGTGACTGGCACTCCCCCCAAGTCTGTCTCCTGTCTTGTGCCCACCACTTTCTCAGCCTGCCTCTGGCACCCTCAGAGAAGGTCGAAGATGGAGATGCAAGCAGGGTCATATCTATTCACTCTTTCCCTGGGAGGAAAGAGCTTTATTTACAAAACTGATCTGAAATCAGAACAGCACAAGGAGACGCTGAACAGCAGAAGGGGAAGTGAACAAGAGTCCTTGGAATCATGAGGGGTCTGGGCCCTGGGCACCAAATGCAAGGTCCAAGTTAGGCATAAAGAGGAGCCAGATGTCTTCGAGGTTAAAACTTGAATTCTTTGTACTTCTTACTCCCCCCTCGGCTATCCTGGGGCTGAGCCTTCCGCTTCTTTTGCTGCAAGGGAGAAAAGAGGAAGCCGTTTTCAGCCCAAGGCCACCCCATGCCATACTTGGGAATGCACGTTCTGGCCACCAGAGGGCAAGCAGGCACAGGCTGGCCTCAGGGGCAGGGCCGGCCCGCCAAGGAGTCCTTCCTACCTTCTGCTTGGCGGCATGTTCAGCCACCATGTCACTGAAGTCTTCCTTCTCCACCTGGGCCTGCTGCTCCCGCACGTGCTCCTCGTACTTCTGGGTCATGGCCATGGGATCCAGCTCCAGCTCCTCGGGGGCCAAGGCCACTTCTACCCCCTGCAGTTCAGGGGCTGGGCCCTTCCGGCTCATCACCTGCAGGGCACAGACCGGCATTAAAACCTGGCTCCCCCCAAGAACCAGGCCTGGCTCCCAACTCCCCCCACCAGGCTCCACAAGCTCACCGTAGACATGTCGTAAATGTGGGTGGAGCCCATCATGGCCCCTCCCACGGTGGCGGTTCTCTTCTCAGGCAGCACCGTAAAAAGCTGGGGCGTCTCACTGCTGAAGGGAGGATGGAATGGGGGGGGGGGGGGGGTCAGGGCAAGGGAGAACCAAAGGGGCACCCTTGGTCACAAGGGAGGGCCCGGGAAAACACAAACTATGCCTTAGCTACCATGGGGCGGATGGGGGCCCTGCGGTCCTCTTAGAGGAAGGTGTTAGAAGCCAGGTTGACCAAGCTTATCCCTGGAGGGAGTAAGGGCCTTCTAGCCTGAGGCTGGAAGCTTTCGGCACAAATTCTACAGCCATGGGCAATCAGGTGAGGCAGCCAGGGGCTCCAGAGGGCACGGCCTCAGGCTGTGGGACTGATCCCAGGGTGGGGGTGAGCATACAGTGCTTTACCAGCGATCTACAATTGCTCACTCTCATTACCAATCTGATCCATTACCTCAGATCAGCCTGCCTACCAGCCCGCCACCCACCCAGGGCATGAATGGTCGGTGTCTCCCCTCCTGGGGAAGCCCGGCCCCATGTGGACGGCAGCTCACCCATCCATAGCCTCTTCGATTTTCTTCTTCCTGAGCTCAATCAGTTCAGGCGTCTCCATCCCAGCTGGGACTGATGAAAAGCCTCCAGGCGTGATGAGGCCACTGGGGAGAGGAACAGAGTCGGTAAGCAGGGAACCCTGGGTCCCCAGGCCCAGACCCCTCTGAAAAGGAGGCGCCGTATGGGATACCTGTCTGCAGGAGTAATGAAGCCTGTTTCATCAGGTTTCTCTTCATCACTCTCTTCCTCCTCCTCTTCCTCTGAGGATTCCTCATCTGAAGGCTCCAGCTCTCCCCAAGGTGTCCGGTCAATCTCTTCTTCCTCTGTCTTTGTCTAAAACAAAGCCCAAAGGACCTCAGGAGGACTGAAGACAACTGCTTTATGGCCCCCAACAGGCTCCGAGAAATCCCAGAACCCCGCTATGTCCCCACTCTGGGGACCAGGCACAGCCTGACAGGCCCCTATGCACTGACGCCGAGCCGACAAAGCTAAGCATGCTGGGCACAAAGGGAAGAGCAGCCCATGCGCTTTTCTTTTTTTTAAAGGCACGGTGCCTGGCCCCAAGCATGGGTTTATTCATTAGAGGTAACGGTGCTTTAGGAGCACGTGGGGCAAACTTCTCAACTGTGTTCTATTCAATTACACGGAGGGTCTATACCAGCCCCAGACAAGTGGCTCCAAGCCTGGCTTCTGTTTGGAGAGCCAGCCCACGGGTGACCAAGCATCTGTACCTGGAATTCTGCCGCGTTGGTTCCGAATACGTCTCCGTAGAGTGGTTTCCCAGTCTCATCCACAGGAGGTTTACCCCAGCCCCCCGCGTGGTAACCGAAGGAGCAGCTCTGAGAGGGGAGGGGGAGGGGAGTTAGTCGGCCCCTTCTCCCGGGGCTACCAAAGAATGAAGACCTTTGCACAGAACTCTCACCTCCCTGCGATGGGGAAGGGACCCCCCCGAGCACGTGGGCTCTTGGTGCTCTCAGCACCAACCCAAAGTGACTCTGTACCAATCCGTGTCACTCGTACGCACGGACGTGCGGTCTTCCTCAATGGAAGAGAAGTTACTTGAGGGCAGAGCCTGGTACACGGTGGGGGGTAACCAAATGAGGAGCATGCGGATCACCTCAGGAATGGGAGAATTCAGTCCAGGGATCTTCAGGTTGGGATAGGAAGGAGGAGGTCCGTATCGCTGCATGGCGATCAGCCACGGGGGAGGGACTTTGTGGGCGTTCTGAGGAGCAGAGACCCGGTGAGAAGCCACCCCCACACTTGACTTGGCCACCCGCCCAGCCCACCCCACAGCCTCCATTGCTCCAGCACTCACTGGTCCGACTGGCATCCCCAACGAAATCCTCAGCTCGTCAGACAAATCTCCTGGCTTCTTCTCCTTCAACCGAGTCTCAAACTCCTTCCCCTGAGGGAAAAGAAAAAAAGCATCAGAAAGAGTCCAACACACCTAGCATTAAGGCATTCGATCGGATTCGAGCAGAGAGATCGTGGGAAAGAGGAGGAGAAATGACTGTCTGTACTGCATACAGGGTTCCATGGAAGGAGAACTGGACCAAACAGGGCTGGCTGGTTTTATTTACAGATTACAATCACTAATCACTTCTGCTTTGTCAAAAGAAGGGAAGGGAGGCCTGGCAAGGACCAGAGATGATTCTCAAATACATTCCAAGGGCCAGTGAGAACTTAAATTCCCTTTCTCTCACCCCCAAGATCCAATATTTGTTCTAAAACAAAAAAATCCAATTCCCAAAGACCTCAAGCTAAAAACATCATGCCCCTTCCCATGTCAAATCTGCCCTCCCTTCCTAAAGAGCACTTCACTACAGAATCTGGATTCGAGCCCATTTGAAGGGACACCGGGGAGAGGTCCTGAGGCCCCAGAAGCAGCCAGGCTCTCATCCGAGCTCTACACACCTCATAGTAAAGGTCCCCGTGAATCGTCAGCTTCGGCTTGGTCTGCCACTTGAAGAAGGCGTCGTGGAGCTTCTGATAGTCGATGTCAATCTTCCCCATCTTGGGTCGAACCTTCTCTCGCATTTTTGATTTCATGGTCTTCTGTTCTTCCTGGTGGAGAAAGAGCCAGAAGTCAAATGTCATGGAAGTATTCACCCAGATCAGAGGCATACGAGGATGTCAAAGTCCAGCCCCTCCCAAGCCTGGCTCTTGATAGCCAGTTGATAACCATTTATTAAGCACCTACTATGTGCCTGACACCAGGCCTAGCCCTGTGGATGCACAGTGAATAGCAAGAGCAACCAGCCTGCCTCATGGCTGGGCTTTGGTGGTATTGGCAGGGAGAGCAGCAGCTCCTACCTTCTCCTGCAGGGCCTCTCGCATCTCCTGAATTCCGGTCCGTTTGATGAAGTCGGGCAATTCAAAAGGCGGCTTCTCAATCCCCCGCTTGCCCTGCAGGTATTTGCGCTTGAAGCACCAGTGGCGGGGGACTGGCACTGAGTTCCTTGTGGCCTTCAGGTGCACCAAAAGCTTGGGGTCCTGGGCAGTCACATCGTGCATCTCCACCACATCTGGCCGGGCCACCAGCTGGAAGGTCCACACAGGGAGCACGGATTAGCTTGAAGTCCTCCAAGCATCTGGCCCCAACCTTGTTTTCCCCATTCTCCAAGAACCAAGGGACCCCCTCCCCTCCCCAGGCCAGGCCCACATGCAGATCACCTGCTTCAATTCAGCCACAGTAAAGCGGTTCATCCTCCGCAATTTCTTCTTGGAGAGTTTGGGAGCCTCCGGTTTCTTCTCCTGGAGTGGAGGGAGCCACAGGCTAAAGCTGCCACCCCGCCCAGCCTGCAGCTCCTCTATCCCCACCTCCCTAGCCCCTCCCACCCCGCCACCTGCTCGTCATCGCTGCTGTCATCATCGCTGTCTTTGCGCTCCTCCTCGAAGCCCTTCTTCTTGGGGGCTGCAGAGTTTTCTAACTTGTCTAACTTCTCCGGCTCTTTCTCTTTCTCTTTCTTCACGTCATCAGTCAGCTGTTGGGGTAAAGCAAACAAGAAGAGACTTTACCAAGCCCCACCCCCGCACATGGGGCCCCCACCAGTTCCCTTTTCCACCAGCCCAGGCTTCTCCACCTGGAACTGCTTCCTGTACCTTGAAAGCTTCAAAAATCCTTTTAAAGAATATAAAGTTGGGTTCATAGATCTCAGGCTCTTCGGTCACATACTCAATCTCTACTGCAGCAGCGGGAGAGTCTGCGCCACGGGGGCGTGACACCTCCTTCTCACGGCCTCCTGGACTCCCAGAGGCAGCTGTACGGTTTGATGCTGAGCGTGGGGGCTTCTTCTTCTTCTTGCGGTTCCGTCGCTTTCGATTTTTCTATGGTGGATGGAGGCCACAAAGAGCCAGAGTCAAACCATAGCACGCCGCCCCCCCCACCCAGTCCTTCCCAACATTTGTTCAAAGACTTGAACCCCCCCTCCCGCCCCCCCGCCCCCCCGCTCCGGGCTCTTTCCTGGGGACCAGAGGACCTGGTCTCCCCTGCCCAACTTTCTCCTCCAGCCAACACCGAACTCCTATGTTCACTGCTCTGTGGGGGGCTCTGAGAGAAGCCCAAGGCAGGTGAGCAGTCCCTCGACCTCCAGGAGACGGTTCAGGAGCAGGCTCCGTCACACACCTCCTTCTTAGATAGAGATGCCGTGTCTTCCTCAGTCTCAGATGCCGAGACCCCTAGGGATGACCTTGTGTCTGTCTCCATGTCTTCTTCATCTATAAGACAGAAAGGAACGATCTCACGTTCCTATTTTTCATAGCTACTGGCTGGAGCGCTAGCCAAGAAATCGGCCCCTCCCTGCCTGCGCCACCTCTGGGTCTCATCTCAACTGGGAAGCACGGAGCCACTTCATGCCAAAGGCCCCATCTCTAAACTTCTACTGCTTCAAAAGCTGGCATGAAAAGACCCCTTTAAAATGCCAGCTTCTCCCTGGCGTCTAGGAGAGGATGTGAAGGGTGTCACTCACCGTGCACTGATATCAGCTCTTCCTGTCGAATCTCCTTCAGCTGCAGGATCTTCTCTAAGGCCTGGGGGATCTTGGGCCCCACACTGGGGTCATCCGTCTGCCAAAGACATTTGGTGAGAGGGTGAAAGCCACCACAGCGGCCTTAGGCCTACAAACTGTCCCTTTGGTATCATCGGGGAACAGCTCAGCCCCACAAATGATGGTCAGTCACGGGCTGGACGGGAAGGCCCTTCCGGACGTCAGATTGCCAGCCATCCCTCCTTGTGCCTCTCAGAATGCTGACATGAAGCCACCCCGTCCTGCCCTCGACCCCCCCCAATGACACTATGAACAACGTCACCACCTTTACAGAAGAAGACGCTGGAGCCCTCTGGCCCAGGGTCACTCAGCTAATTATGAGACAGATGGCAATCTGACACTTGCCTCCTCCACCCCCCAGCCCTGTCTTCTACCTTTCTCTGGACAGATTTGCTATCATCTTATTCATGTTCTCATTCTTCCTTGACAACAGTGTACCCAGCACAGAGCCTGGCACATAGTAGGTGCTTCACTGCACTGAATGGACTACTCTATTTGTGAGTCTTGACCTCCTTTAGGTTTGTCTTCTCATGTCGGGCCATTATGACCCATGATTCACAAACACCGGCTTTAGAAGGGCACTCAAGGGGGCGGCTAGGTGGCGCAGTGGATAAAGCACCAGCCCTGGATTCAGGAGTACCTGAGTTCAAATCCGGCCTCAGACACTTGACACTTACTAGCTGTGTGACCCTGGGCAAGTCACTTAACCCCCATTGCCCCCCAAAAAAAAAAAAAAAAAAAAAAAAAAAGAAGGGCACTCGAGAGTTCAACAAGCCCAACCAGGAATCCATGCTCCAATACCCCTAACAAGTGGCCATCCACTCTCTGCCTGGAAACCACCAGCGACAGAGAGCTCACTACCTTTCCAGGTGGCCCATTCTCCTTTGAGACAGCTCTAACTCAACCTCCCTCCACAATTTTCACCCACTGCTCCCAGGTTCTGCTCTCTGAGACCAAATAAAAGAAGCCTAGAGCATCTTCCTCATGAGAGCCTTGCACATGAGAGCTGAAAACAGCTATCAGGTCTCCCCTAACCCTAAGGTTCATCATAATAATAATTTGTTTGTTTGGTTTTGGTTTTTTTGCAGGGCAACGAGGGTTAAGTGACTTGCCCAGGGTCACACAGCTAGTAAGTGTCAAGTGTCTGAGGCCAGATTTGAACTCGGGTCCTCCCAAATCCAGGGCCGGTGCTCTATCCACTGCACCACCTAGCTGCCCCCCATCATAATAATTCAAAGACAAAGGATCTCCAGGCTGAGGCAATAATCCAGACCCCACAATCATCCACCAAAAGCCCCAAATCTTACCTCTCTGTTTTCTTCTCCAGGAGGAGGTGGGGGGACCCGAGGCCGGGGTCCTGGAGCCCCAATAGGGACACCAGGGGGTGGGTGACCTACAGGAGCTGCAACTGAGAGAAAGAAAGCTGAATGTCAGAAGAAAAGATTACGCCAGCCACTTCTAGAGCAATGGCTGGCCTTCAACTCCCCTGCCACAAAGACTCTTCTCCATTCAAAGGTCTTACCTCGAGCCATTGGAGGCCGGGCCCCAATGGGGCCCATGTCTTGCTGGGCCTGAGGGACAGTGGGAGCCATCTTGGCCATCGCCTGCTGCTTCTGTTCCAGTAACACGACCTGAAGGGGACAGAGCAGCAAAGACAAGGTCCGATATAATGACCGACCACAAGCCCAGAGCACCAACAGCGTGCGTGCTCCTCCCTCGCTGACAGAAAAGTGATAGACACGTGTCTTTGGACACAGCCAACGCAGCTGTTTGTTGGCCATACTATCTCTATGTGTTCCCTTTGATTTTTCAATGGAGAGAAGTGAGAGGGAGAGAAACAAACCCTTGTTAATCGGAACAGTCAAATTTAAAGTACACAAAACACACACATTTGGCAGAGAGCCAGGAGCAACCTCATTTTTTCATTCCAATACAACATGACATCATGGCGCACCAGTGGTTACGAGCTCCCTTGGGCCTCATGTCAATGCTCTATCCCAGACCTATCCCCCTGCCTCCCCCAGGGAGAACACGGATCAGACCGCAATCCCTATGGCTCTGCAGCCAAAATGAAATAAAGACATGATTTGTTCTCTGGTGCCACATAACCAAGCATTTTCTTACATCACTGGGAAATGTTTCACAACCATTCTTATCTCCATAAAGTAAATTCCCTCAAGATGGGGAAATGCCTTTTCCTTCTCTTCCAGCCCAGCCCAGCGCCCACACACCTGGGCACACAGGCACTATTTGGAATGGTGACTCTTTTTTGTTTTGTTTTCTGGGGCAATGAGGGTTAAGTGACTTGCCCAGGGTCACACAGCTAGCCAGTGCCAAGTGTCTGAGCCTGGATTTAAACTCAGGTCCTCCTGAATCCAGGGCAGGTGCTTTATCCACTGCGCCACCTAGCTGCCCTGGGATGGTGATTCTAAGGTTAAGTGGGCCTCCCATGAACACCTCAGGCAGGGGATGTGTATGAATGGACACGGCTCACAACTAAACAGTGTTTTATGGTTTCTAAAGCACTTCCCCTACACTGTCTCATTTGATCCTCACAATAAGCCCAACACCCTCCCAGCACTGGTGTTATTGCTGCCTGTATTTTGTAGCTTAGGGTTCTTAACTTTTCCCACTCATAACCCCTCTACACCAGAGAAATTTTTTCACAGCCCCAGGTCTACAGGTATATAACACAGGTCTGCGTTAACCTTTGGCTACTGCCCAATTTTTCAGGACCCCCACATTCAGTTATGCAGCTTGTGACCCACAGTTTAAGAAGCTTTGTTAGAGATGAAGCATCGGAGAAGAGAGGAAACCTGCCCGGAGGCCACTCCTTCCTCTAACTCAGCCCTTGCTTCACACTTCACTCGAATCAGGGTGCTTCACTTGGGGCCCATGATCTTGCTTTTGAAATATTTTGGTCGCCATATTTCAACATAAATTGATTTCCTTTTTAATCCCCTGCATGTTATTATGCTTTAAAACCTTATTCTTGGGCAGCTAGGTGGCGCAGTGGATAGAGAGCACCAGCCCTGGAGTCAGGAGTACCTGAGTTCAAATCCGGCCTCAGACATTTAACACTTACTAGCTGTGTGACCCTGGACAAGTCACTTAACCCCAACTGCCTCACCAAAAAAAACCACACCCTTATTCTGAAATTTTAGTCTATTTTCATCAAACCTGATGAAACGAGGTAACGTGCCTAGAACAGGTCAGACCAGAAGCAGGCTGTGAGCTGAGAAGGGCAAGAACTCGGCAGAGAGATGCTGCTTGCCTGGGCTGGAGCACCTCTCAGGGCCGTGTAAAGCCTGGCAGACAAGGCTGTGCAGAGCCATGCCGCCGGTCCAGGAGCTGATGCTCCCTCCACACTCTGCTGTTCCCCAGGGTGAAATCATGCCCCCACCGCCCCTCTGTGCAGACCCACCTGCTTGGCCTGCTCCTCCCGCATCAGCAAGGCGGCCTGCTGCTGGGCCAGCTTCAGGCGCTCATCCTCCGACAGGGCCACGGGGTCACCTACCCTCATCGGGGGTAAGGGCCCCAAATTTGGTGGGTGTGGCCCTACTCCCATGGGAAAGCCAAGTCCCAGACCTGGCGGCGGTGGCGGTGGAGGCGGCGGTGGCGGCTGTAGTGGGGGGAGCCCCATGGGTGGAGGAGGTAGGGGGATTCCGGAGAGCTACAAAATGAGAAGACGATGAGTTAGCTGAAGTGCAGGCTGAGGACCCCTGGGAGGTTCCAAGACCCATGAAGGGACCTGATAAGTCAGAACTATTGTCCTCATCGACATGCACCTCATCAGACGTTTGGTCTTTGAACGCTGAAGACACAAAAGATACAGCCTAAAAAAGCAAAAGCTCTCGGGGCCGGGGGCCTCAGGAACTTCTGAGTGTACAGAGGTCCTGGGGCCACAACATCGGAAAACACTGCAGTGTTAAGAGCCCTTTGAGGGGCTGGGGGTGACACCGACATTCCCAGTCATACTGTACAGCTAAGAAAACCATGGCCCAGAGGGGACCGGAACAGTCAGTGTCATGAACAGACTGCTGTGACCCCCCCCCCCAACACCACCCTGTGCTTAGCCAAGGGTCCCTCAGGCCCATCCTCCAGGGCTCTCCAGTTTAGCCGGCCCTGCCTTAGAAGACAAGCCTCACAGCTAGATGGCGCAGTGGATAGAGCACCGGCCCTGGAGTCAGGAGGACCTGAGTTCAAATCCGGCCTCAGACACTTAACACTTACTAGCTGTGTGACCCTGGGCAAGTCACTTAACCCCAATTGCCCCACAAAAAAAAAAAAAAGAAGACGAACCTCAGTCCCTGCCACCAGAGCAGGAGGCCTGGCCCCAAAACAACAATCCTCCCCACACCCCAGGAATACGACTATCCCAGTGAGGGCCAGGCCAAGTTCAATGGGGCAGAGGAGAATGAAGACCCACAACCAGGTGGCCCAAGTGAGGTATAGGAAAAGCAGAGGGAACAGGCAAGCTGGGGCCAGGAGAACAGGGTTCCCATTCTGGCTGAGAGGTCAGGTCGCTAACCACTGCACTGCCTGCTCCGTAGGAGAGCTTTGAACCATCTCCCCTAGGTGAGCTGGAAGCCATGTGGGCCCCCCTCCACTGGTGCAGGTGGTGCAAGTGGCAGGACTTCTGTGTCCTGGGAAGCTGTTTAAGTAGATATGCCCCACCCAAAAATCGATCCCCTGAAAATCAACCTTCTAGTGAATCAATCACATGTCCCACCCCATCCCCTGGGCACTTCCTAAGTAGTGTGGTAAAAAAATATGAAAGTTTTTTAACAGTCGGTTAGGATAACTGAAAGACGCCAGTTTTTTTTTTTTAGGACCACCCTTTTGGGGAGGAGACCAACAGCATTGCCTGCTGAGCACTCGATTTCTGACTTCCGGGGTACGAGCTTAAAAGGCAAGGAGAGAACGGAAGTGGGAGCTTTTTCCTGCTCCACTGGTCTCCTGGCTGCGCTGCACAGACAGACGCGGACTGGAGTTTGACTCGGGCCGGCTCTCGGTTAACAGCACACGCTTGACTCGGTCTCTCTCCCCAAAAGTGGCCTTGGGTTTTGGTGAGTTTTATACAGAATATAGACTAAGCCTAGACTTAAGACGATTTGTATTGTATTTCTACTTTCCTATCCTTCTAATCACCATCACCTTGTGACTACCATACAATAAAGGCTCTATCTAGAAAACCAGAAGCTTCTTCCATTTACTAGTCTGGGAGATAAATTAAGGGAAAGGTTAAGTAGGGGAGATTTATGATCTAATATCCAATTTTAATCACACAGTAGGCTCCCTCCCTGCCTCAGGTGTCTCCCCTCTTCATCCTCCACTCTGGGCCAGGACTAGAGGAGTCTGTGTGGCCATGCCACATAGGATTCGATCTGGCCCCTCTTGTGTAGCCTCCAGTGGGAGCAGTCTCCTGGCTGGTCCATTCTCCTTCCCCAGGCTCCTGCCCTTGGCATGAGCCGGGCACCCCAAGGCCTGGAGTCTTCCCTAAGACCACCTCCTCCTCTTTATCAGATGTGAGCTGCCTCCCTTATTAGGAGTCAGGTCTTTGGGGCAAGGACCATCATTCTGATTCTGCCTCTTTACTCCCTAGGCCTGGGCATGGAGGCTGGCACAAGCGAGCATTTCTGACCGAGCAGTAACTGAACCTCTGTGGCCTAAGCCCGGTGGGTCCTCTGAGACCAGCCTCCTTGCCCATCTTCCCAGGACCCAAACATCTGTCCCCATCCCCCACGTCCTCAGCACTAGACTCTGCTACTGCCCGAATGACCTTGGCCAAGTCATGTCCCCTCTTTAAAGGGGCCTGTTCTGAGGACCCCTTCCTGATCCTGTCGTACACACGCACACATGGACGCATGTGCATGCACTGGAGGTATGGCCACCCCAGCTTCAGGGGCTCCATCAGTAGACACAAACCCCAGGAAGTGCCCTTCAATCTGGGCCCAGGCAGAGACCGTGGCTGGCTTCTTGAACAAGCCCTTAGCTAACCGAGAGGAGGAGGGGAGAGGCCTTGGGCGCTGAGACTGGAGGTCAGGAGAGAGGCTGGCCTGGCCCACAGGTCTAGGAGTCACCTCACAGAGATGGAAACTGAGGGTGCTGGGGACCCGCCCAGGGCCTTGGGGAGCAGCCACAGGCAGGGTCAAGGCCTAGGAGACCAGACGGGGTGGGCCGAGGAGGGATGGGGGACAGGAAGGAAAGCCAGGCCACCAACTCCAGGGGAAAGAAAAGCTCAGCAGGTTAGATTCTGCAGAGACCCCTTTTCCCCGCCAATGTCCCACAGCCATTGTCATTGGGGTCACCTCCGGCTTCTCAGGGAGCTTCCTTCCATTTCCAGCCAATGGAAGGCTGCCCCCTCCCCAGACCAAGCTCAGCAGAAGCACAGCCCAAGGCTCTGTCCTCAGCCCCAAGATCTTCCCTAGAGACTCACCTGGGCTGCCATGGGGGGAGGAGGGGCAGCTTTGTCTCCATCCTCGCCTCTCAAAACTGGCCGATTCAGCACAATGCCCGTCTTGGGTAGAAGAGGGAGGGGGAGGACAGAGAGAGAGAGACAGATCAGGCCGCCGCAGCTCCAAACAGGCCTCCCTGTCTGTCCTCCCAGGACCCAAACATCCATTCCCATCCCACCACCCCAACGTCTGCCACTCACCTGCCGGGTATAGGTCTGCAGTCTTTCCACCAGCTCCTCTCGGCTTCCTAAGGGGCCATGGGAATTGGGGGGAGAGAAGAAGAGGTCAATTCAAATCGAAAAAAATGTTTATTAAACAATCCTTTGTGCAAGGCACAATGATGGACCCTGGAAATAGAGATTTTATGACAGTGACTACCCTCAAAGAGCTTCCATTCCAGTATGAGGGAGACACCAAATGTACTCAGAGGCCAAAGAAGAGACCCAGGAAACTTGGGGGAAGGACCACTTAAATGAAACCCAAGCTTCTTCAACTTGACCTGCCATCTCTAGCCTCCATGCATTTGCATCTGTACCTTGAAGAGTCCTGACCAGCCTCCAGACTTCAGTGAAGGTTCCACTTCCCCCACGTCACCTTCCTGAGCTCAGTGGCCAAAAGTGTTCTTCTAGAGCACATTGCTTGGATTTCTGCTTTGCTCTACTGCTCCCTACCTTGGCTTACACTTACCTGCCTACCTGTACCTGGCCACTGTCTCCAAGCCCACTCAGAATCACAGAACTAGAGGGGACCTCAGTAGCAGGTGCTAAGTATGAGAAGGGACCTGCCACGCCCACTCGAGAGGAATCCCCAGAGCCCCCCAATAAGGAAGTTCTATTTGATGAGGTTAATGCATCAATTAACAATCAGTCCCTACATCAAGTCTACACTTACTTCCTGACCCTTCCAAGTCCTGCCCTCTGGGGTCAAAGCCAAGAAGTCCAATAAACCCCTCTTCCCAAGACACTTCAAATGTTGGAGAGCAGCCATGGCTTCCGGGGCTGCTTCAAACACACTTTCCGTGCACGGACTCAAAGGCCCTCCCTCTCCTGCTCCCATCCATCCTCCAGCTCCCAGCTGCCCCATACCCTCCCAATCCCTCAGGTTCTGGGTTTCCAGACATGAGTCTGCCTTCTCAAAGACTTACTCTATTCTACCACTGCTAGCTGGTTGCCTGGCCTGTTTCTTTCTGAATCGTGATGCAAGGCACAGGATCCCATTCTACCAAGGCTCAATAATACTTAAGGTCAAACTTGCCACAGTAAAACAAAGAAGCCTGGAGCCAGCAACGAAAGAATGCTCTGCGGTCTGCAAAGCACTTTACAAACATCTTATTTGAGCCTCATGACCGGGGGAGGTGGGCAGTAGGATCAGTACTGTTTTACAGATGGGGAAACTGAGGTCACCAAAGGTTAAGGGACTGGCCCAGGATCAGAATTTGAAGAGCCTGAGGCCAGATGAGAACCAGGTGCAGTTGCCTCTACACTGTAACACCGCACTGGATTCTCAAGCTCACCTTGCTTCTTATCCAGAAAGTTCTATATCGCTATCTAAAGCCATACATTTTATTGCCAGCTCCTTTTGTCTCCCATGAAACTCTAGGTGTCTCCATTGTATTGTTTTTCAAATATATGGGGCAGCTAGGTGGCACAGTGGCTAGAGCACCGGCCCTGGAGTCAGGAGTACCTGAGTTCAAATCCGGCTTCAGACACTTAACACTTCCTAGCTGTGTGACCCTGGGCAAGTCACTTAACCCCAATTGCCTCACCAAAAAAAAAAAATTATATATATATATAATAGCTGCTTTCTACAGCAAAGCTTCTTAAACTGTGGGTAGCAACTCCACATGGGGTCATGTAACTGAATGGGGGGGGGGTCACAAAAAATTGGGCAACAGTAAAAGGTGTCAGAAGTGGAAAAAGTTTAAGAAGCCCTGCTCTGTGGCAACTAGTAGGAAGCTTTCTGCCATTCCCCTCCTTTTCAGTTTAGCTCTTCGTATTCCATTTGCATGTTTCCAGTCCAGGTTAGACATGCTCCAGGCCTGGCCAGGAGCCTGCTTTTCCTTTATGGGGGTGGGGGAGGGGACAAGCACTTATTAGTGCCTGGCGCTGAGCTAAGCACTTTACAAATATCTCATTGGATCCTCACAATGACCCTGCAAAGTAGGTGCTAGTGTGATCTCTATTGTACGGTGGAGGAAACTGAGGCAGACAGAGGTGAAGTGACTCGACCAGGGTCACACAGCTACGACGGTCAGGCTGGAGCTGAATCCAGCGGCTCACCTCCCAAATCTGCCTCTTTTCTGAATCCTTGGCCTCAGATGGGCAACAGCAATGCAGCCCTTTGGTTTTCAGGGTCTTGCCTAAGACTCTGTTAACGTCTAACGGCTTTCGAAGCTCCTTATAACAGCATCATCTGCCCACACGCATCAAGAGCTCAGCTTCTCTACGTGCCCCCTTCCAGAGGACGCCTCGGTGACTCGCCCGATTTTGTAGAAATCTGTGTGCTCGGAAGCAGCGTGTCCAGGAGCTGGAGTGTCCTCACCAGGGACTTCTCCGTGATGCAATCACAGACCAATTCCCACTGTGTCCGCAAAGGTTTCCCACAACAGAGTATAAGCTCTATCAAGGTAGCTCTACACGGGCTTGATTGTCCGGGAATGCCCGAGATACAAGCACTGAACGGTTGTTTGTTGACTGTTCGAGGGGACGCCCCAGTGGGACTTCTCATGCATGCCCCAATACACCATCCTATTTCTCCAGAGGGTGGCACCACCCTTGCAAGTCACCCCCCCCCCAATCCAGCCTGTTGTCAAATCCTTCGGATTCTACTTCCACAACCTCTCGTCGATACACGACTAAAACTGAGGCACTCTGCCCTGCCCCGGACAACTGTGAGAGCCTCCTGGTTCACCTCCAAGCCACCCTGCACACAGCTGCCAAACCGACACAGTGTGACCGCTCCCCCGCTCAAGAAGTTTCGGTAGCTCCCTAGTGCCCGGATGACACGCAAACCCCCGGACTCCCCAGGGCTCGCCGCCTTTCTGGGTTGACTCCCCCTCGGTCTCCCTCACACAGTCCATCCACTGGAACAGCAGCGGTTCCCCACGTTCAGCATTTCAGCGGTCGCCCCTTCCCGACCTCGGCACCCCCTCCTCTCGGGCGCCCCGGGAAATCCTGGCTTCCTTCAAGCCCAGGAGCCTTCTCGCTGAACATGGCACACGTACCCCCCCCCCCCACTCCCTCGGCCAACTGGCCCAGCACGGGAGGGGCCCCTCCCCCACCTGCGGAGGGCGGGGCAGGGCCAGCCCCCCTTTCACGGACGGCTCAGAGGAAAGCGATGGAGGAGTCCGGGGCCTCTCCCGGGGCCTCAGTTTCTCCATCCAAACGACGGGGCCCCGGCCCCCTTCAGCCCCGAGCCCTTCCCCTCCCCGGGGGTCTCCTCCCCCTCCCCCGGGGTCTCAGTCCCGGGGCTTCTCCTCCGGCCTCAGGCCGCCTCGCGGGCCTCAGTGGCGGCGGGGGCGGCGCGGAAGGCTCACCTTGGATCGGGGCTCCGATCTCCGCCAGCTTAGCCTGGAGCTCGGGCACGGGCCAGGCGCCATAAGGGGCCGGCGGCGGGGGCGGAGGCGGCGGGGGGGGCGGCGGCGGCGGTAGCTGAAGCTCGCTTTTAGGCGGCTCGGGATGTTCCGCCGCCATCTTAGCGGCGAGAAGGCGCGCGGCCCAGGGGACTGAAGAACCACGGCCTCCCGCAACTTCCGGCGGCGACCAATAGAAGCCGGGCCTTAAGGATCCAGGCAGCCAATAGAAACGGGGAGGGGGAGGGCGGCTTCCTGGAGCACGCCGGGAAGCGTAGTCTAACGTCACCGGGAACTCCGCGAGCCGCACTCGAAAAGGCGTCTGGTTGGTGGCTGAGCCTTCTGGGAGTTGTGGTTCGAAAACGAGGGGAAGCGAGGGAGAGCATCGCTGATCCGCCCCCGCATCAACCCGCTGCCCCCTGGGAAATGTAGTTCCGCTCCCGAGAGAGATTGTAGTACTGCTGGCCTTGGAAGCAGGAGGGAGCCAGAGAGCCCTGCACTGCCAAGCCCGACTTCCAATTCTGCTCATGCTCCGAGAGGCCCAAGATCTGTGCCCGGTAATCAGCCTGGCATTGTTGGGAGTGCGCTGAAATGACCAGCTGTAGCAATGGACAAGAACTGAGCTGTTGCATCTCTTTCCTTTCTTTGGAGAAGTGGGGAACTAGGGGTGTGGAATAGCACATATACCTCACGATAGAATCATGGGACCCTAGACCTAGAGCTAGAAGGGGCCTCAATCAGTTATGGGAATGCAGTCAAGATCCCAATCCCCAAGGCCAAGGGAAAACTAGCTCTCTCTCCCACCTCAGGTACGAAGTGTGGCAAGACATGACCCCAGTATGCTGTTGGTTCTACTTTATTGATTCTTGATTTCTCATAAAGTCATTGGCTTCCATTTGTTCAATCCTAATTTTTGAGGAGTTATTTTCTTCAGAGAGCTTTTTCCCCTCCTTTTCCATTTGGCCAATTTGGCTTTTCAAGGCATTCTTTTCCTCATTGGTTTTTTGTGCCTCTTTTACCATTTGACCCAGTCTATTTTTTAGGGTGTTATTTTCTTCAGTATTTTTTTGTGTCTCCTTTACTAAACTGTTGACTTTTTTTTCATGGTTTTCTTGCATCGCTCTCATTTCTCTTCCCATTCTTTCCTCTACCTCTCCTACTCTATTTTCAAAGTCCTTTCTGAGTACTTCTATGGCCTGACACCAATTCATATTTTTCATGGAAGCTTTGGATGTAGGAGCTTTGACTTTGTTATCTTCTTCTGAGGGTATATTTTGATCTTCCTTGTCACCATAGAAACTTTCTAGGGTCAGCATTTTTTTCTGTTTGCTCGTTTTCCCAGCCTATTTCTTGACTTTTAACTCTTTGTTAAAGTGGGGCACTGCTTCCAGGGTAGAGGGTGCACTGTCCCAAGCTTTGAGGGATTTGAGCAGCTGTTCTCCTAAGAATTTGTAAGTCCTAATGATGTGGGATGGAATTAGGGTCAAATTGATTGTGAGTCGTCCCAAAAGAATTACAAGACTCAGTGACTCAGTTTCCCAAGTTTTATTGCAATACTGTGAGTGAACACAGAGAAAGAATCAGAAAAGTAGAAAGGTATCTCTTGAATAAGAAAAGAGATAGTTATTTATAGTATGGATAAATTGATTATCAGTCTCATTATAATAATCTCCTCCTTAGGGAGGTACAGGGGAGGGCTTAACCTAATTTGGAGTTCCTGGGGTCCTAAGCCAACCCCAGAAGCAGGTACCTTTTTCTGTAGAGGTGTGTTTTGGGGGTTTACAAATCATAAGGTGGGGGCAGCTAGGTGGCGCAGTGGATAAAGCACTGGAACTCAGGAGGACCTGAGTTCAAAGCTGGCCTAAGACACTTAATGCTTACTAGCTGTGTGACCCTTAAGGGTCACTTAACCCCCATTGCCTCTCAAAAAAAAAAAAAGACTTTATACAAATCATAAGGTGAAAAAATTAATTAATTAATAAAATTTTAAAAAACAAATCATAAGGTGAATCTGGGGACAAATTTGGCCTTTTCTGCACATGTCACCTTTTGATTCCTATGCTTGGTTTCAAAATATTTTCATTTATCAGTTTGAATTTCTACACCCTGTCAGTGTATCATTGTTATAATTAAGGTCTCTATGACCTGCTTTTTTATGTTCTTGTTATGAGTGCTAATTAATGTGGGTAAGGAGAACCTAGGCCCTGACTTGTTTTTTTTTTAATTAATAAAGTATTTTATTTTTTTCCGTTACATGTAAAGATAGTTCTCAACTTTTGTTTATACAAGCTTTACAATTTCAGATTTTTCTCCCTCCCTCCCCCCTCCCCTAGACAGCAGGTAATCTGATATAGGTTTTATATATATATATATATATATATATATATATATATATATATATATATATATATATACATAATAACATTAAACATATTTCTGCATTACTGACTTGTATTAATGAAGACTCAAGTCTTAAGTTATCCATTAACTGGGGTCTGAATCCCTTTTGTTTTGTTTTTGTTTTTGCAGGGCAATGAGGGTTAAGTGACTTGCCCAGGGTCACATAGCTAGTAACTGTCAAGTGTCTGAGGCCAGATTTGAACTCAGGTCCTCCTGAACCCAGGGCCGGTGCTTTTATCCACTGTGCCACCAAGCTGCCCCCAAGGCTGAATCCCTTTTAGAGCTCAGAGCTAAATTAGAGCTTGGGTCTTAGGTTTTTCTGTTAACCCCTTTTTTGCCTCCTACATCACTTAGTTCTTCCAAGGTGTTATGATTTAAGGAGAGGTATGTTTACTACTCTTCTGGCTTGTGTTCTGGTCTTCAAGCAGGGCTTGTTTTCTGCCCTGGAACTATGAAGCCTGCTCCACTATGGCTGCAAGCTCTTGAGTGCTTGTGCTCCTCCCCCACCTGGGACCACCACCCAACACTGTGACTTTGATCCGAGTACAGGCAAAACAACAGAGTTCTGCCTCAGTGCTAGCAAAGAGACCCCTGTAATCTGGAGTTGTTCAACCCCCTTACTGTCTGTGGGCTGAGTTCCCCAGCTGGTTCAGAGGCTCTGGAGGCCTGCTCCTGGTTTGCTGTGACTGGTGAGGGGTCTGTACTGGGGCTGGATCTGCACCAGCACGGCTGCACTCCATTCTCCCCCCAGTACAACAGACCTTTCCTGCCGACTTTCTAAGTTGTCTTTGGCTGGAAAATGATTTCTCCCTGTCTTTTTGTGGGTTCTGTTGCTCCAGGAATTGTCTTGTGGCATTATTTGAAGGTATTTGGAGGTGTCTTGGGGAGAGCTCAGGCAAGTCACTGCCTTTCCTCCACCATCTTGGCTCCACCCCAACCCCAGTATGCTGATAAGCAATATCAAGGTCTTCAAGATGACATATAAGATATGGATGGGCACTGCATAGCTTACTGATGCCCCATCATTCCAAAATCCCCTCCCAGTTCTTTGTAATGCCCTTCCCTCCCTTTTCTTTTGTAAAGATACAAAAGACAGGTGTTCTCTTACTGTCCCCCAGCCATATATTCCTCTCCTAATAAATCTCTTTTTATTTTACAAGATTCATAATGAGCCTCCAATTCTTTGGATGAGCTAGCCCTGCCCCATCCAGGTCACAAGTACTCCCCAAACATTTCTAATCCCCTCCTTTGACAGATGAGGACACTGAGACCCACCTTCCAGGCCTAGAGTCAGGTTCAAATCAACTTCAGACACTGTATGACCCTGGGCAAGTCATTTCCCCTTGGTTTGCCTCAATGTCCTCATCTGAAAAATGTGAACAATAACAGCCCCTACCTTGTAGGGTTGTTGTGAGGATCAAGTGAGATCATAATTGTAAAAAAGTGCTTAGCACAGTGCTTGGCACATACCAGGAAGGGAGGGAGGGAGGGAGAGAGGGAAGGAGGGAGGAACAGAGGGAAGGAGGGAAGGTAGAAGGAAGAGAAGGGGGAAGGAAAAAGGAAGGAAGAAAGAGGGAGGGAGGGAGAAGAAGAGGAATGAAGAAAGACAGAGAAGGAAGAGGGAGAAGGGAAGGAGCGGCCTTCCAAGGCTAGTGGTGTCACCTTGAGGTATATCACTTCAGCTGGGCATTCTCATGCCATCTACATAGACTGCTGTAGCAAATGAGCTCATATAGATGACCCGCTTCTCAAACCTTAACACACTACAGAAATGTCAGGGAAACAGGCCAGAGAGAAGCGGCTTCCTCCCAGTCATAGAGATAGCACAGTGTCTCTGGATGGGAACCCAGAAGGGTAGCCTTCCTACCTCAGGCTCCCAGATTCCTTGTGGTGGGAGGGCAGGACTCCTGGGTCCCCGGGGACTGGGAAGTGGAGAGATTCCCAATGCAGGCACTAGAGGGGAGGATTCAGGACAACACTCCTCTTGATTGTCTGTGGGGAGCTGGCTGGGCCTGCCCCACTCTTCCTGGGCCAGGCACATTCAAGAACTGAAAGGAGATAGGGCCAAAGCCAGAGCCTCCAGGGATAGAAATGAGGCACAGACACTGAGACCAGCTCTATTCTGGCCTGGCCTGGCCTGGCCTGGCCCCCCGAAGAGCCCACCCCTGCCAGCCCCACCCAGGCCTTGCCCGAGATGGCCTGCTGAACAATGGCCTCTCTCTTCTCTTCTCCCAGCTCTGGTCCTCCACAGCCCAGCAGCTGCCTTATCTAGATGATAGCATTGAGAGCTGGAAGAGACCTCAGCTTAGTCTAGCCCAAGTCCCTCACTTTTACAGATGGGGAAACTGAGGTCAGGGAGGTGAGGTCAGCAGCCAAGGTTATACCCACAGTAAGTCCGGACACGGTAAGATCAGAACTCAGACCCAAGGCTTTCCCTGCTAGGCCAGACTTCAATGGGATCGATCTGGGAAAGAGATCATTAGTCCCATTAGGCATTTTCCATAATGCCCCAGCATATGCTACTTTGGGCTCCCTCCACAAATGGCTCATGAGAAGCACTTCCCTCTAGCTTCTTTCCTCCTGGCTCTGGAGCCAGGGCTTGGATGTCAGGGTGATGAGAAGAGTGCTGAACTTTTAGTCCCAGGCCCCGGGCTTGGAATATCTGCTCTGTCCCTCATGCTCTCTGTCACCTTGTCCTCAGTTTCCTCACCTATAAACTGAGAGCTGGTTTGCATCTCTGAATGCCATGCTTTCATCCCCTAGGTAGTGCTTTCCCTTCTGGGACATTTCTCAGGACTGGGATTTCAAGGGGGGGGTGGGGAGAGGAAGAGAAGAAGCCAGACCTAAGGGAGGCAGACAGGGAATTGATGCCTCGGCCCCTCCCTTGTTATCAAGTTGAGCTCAGGCATAACCGGTTCCTTTCTTGAAGATTTGCCCCAGCTCCCAGTAACCTGAGCCTCCCTGGCAGTCCAGATAGTAGGAACAAAATATACGGCCTAGGGCTGGATAAACTGAGGCCTGGAAGTAGAATGGGGATGGGGGTGGGCAAGGGAGACACCTGCCAGAGCCTGAGATGCCAGGGAAACTCAAGAACTCCACCTCATTTTCTCTTCCCTGGTAATTCCTCTGTGGTCCTAACAAGAGCCCTCATGGAATTACACTATTAATTGGGTACCACCTCAGAGACCTCAGTAGACTGAGCTCTGTGCCCAGCCTCTAGTTCCAGGCTCTCTGCCCGTACCAGGCAGGGCAGGAGGGAAATCCTGATAAAGACAGGGACGATGCCAACCATTGAAGGGCGAGGAAGGGCAGCTGTCCCCAACTTTGGGTCAACAGGCTCTCTGGGGCAGAGTCAGGGCTGCTCTCAAAGACCACACGTCCCTCTGCTAGCAGGGAAAAGCTGAGGTTAGGAAGCAGCACCTAAGTACAACCAGGACTAGAGTATCTCAGGCTCTAGAGAGGGAAGGTGGGGAGGCAGGGCCAGCATCAAAGATGCAGGGCAGGGGGCTGCTAGGTGGTGCAGTGGATAAAGCACCAGCCCTGGAGTCAGGAAGACCTGAGTTCAAATCCGGCCTCAGACCTTAACACTTACTAGGTGTGTGACCCTGGACAAGTCACTTAACCCACACTGCCTCACTTTAAGAAAAAAAAAAAGATGCAGGGCAGGCACCTCTGACAGGATCGAAATAGTGCTCAAGCTTATGTGGAGAAAGGGTGAGAAGAGAAGCTGTGGTGTTGGAGACAAGGCTGTTTGGGAAAGGGATGGTATCTGGAATAGGACCAGAGCACCCAGGAGAGTTCTGGGAAGGATGAAGAGAGCTGCTCTAGAGGTGTTAGCTAGATATGTGATCATGAGCTTCTAGTAGCCGGTCACCTCCTCTGTAAAATGAGCATAATCGGGACCACTAGTAACAACATTAAGGATTGTGAGGAAAATGTTCTGTTTAAACATGAGGATGTTGAAAGAGAAAATGGCCATGATGGGGCTGTCCACTCCAGAGCCTTCTCACCAACCAGCTTCGAGCCCACACCAGAAACCATGCCCTGAAGGACCTTCAACAAGGGTCCACAGTTACCAGCTTAGGAACTGTCCTTCCCAGAAAAGTATTTCAGGAAAGCCTGCTCAGTGTTTCACCCCATTCCCACCAACTATGTCCCCTTTCCTTCTTCCCACTCCCCTGCTTCCCATTTCAAGAACCTTGAATTATGCTCAAATCCTCCTGACTGGGGAATCAATTCAACTAGATGTGTTTATTTTCAAAACTATATTCTTATTTATCTTATTAAAATTTCTCAATTACATTTTTAAAAATTTTAACATGCATTTTAAAAAATTGTGAGCTAAAAATTTGTTTTTACATGTAATTTGGGAAAAAATAAAATGAAAACATGTAAAAAGAATTTGAGTTCAAAATTCTCTCTCTCCTTCCTGCCCCGCCCCTGAAAGGGCAACCAATGTGATGTCAATTATGCATGTGAAGTCATGCAAAGCATATTTCCACATTAGCTGTCTTGCAAAAGAAAAACAAACATACACACACAAAACAAGAAAAATAAAGGGAGAAAAATTATACTTCTATCTCCACTTGGTGTTCATCAGTTCTCTCTCTGGAGGTAGACAGCATTTTTCGTCACAGGCCTTTGGAATTGTCTTAGGTCACTGTAGCTAAGTCATTCACAGTTGATCATCGTACAATATTGCAGTTCCTGTGTACAATGTTCTCCTGGATCTGTTTATTTCACTTTGTATCAGTTCATATGAGTCTTCTCAGGTTATTCTGAATCCATCCGGCTCATCATTTCTTACAGCACAATAGTATTCCATTACACTCATATACAATAACTTGTTCAGCCATTCCCCAATTGATGGGCATTCCCCTCATTCCGGGCATCCCCCGATTCTTTGCCACAACAAAGAGAACTGCTATATTTTTTTACATGTGGGTCCTTTTCCCTTTTCTTTGATCTCTTTGGGGGTACAGACTTGGTAGTGGTATTGCCGGCTCAAAGGGAATGCAGTTTTCTAGTCCTTTCATTGTTTCAAATTCCACAAGTGTTTATTAATGTGCCAGGCATTAGGAATTCAAAGGAGATTAGCCTATCTTCTTTTTTTTTTAATATATATTATTTATTGATTGATTTTTGGTGAGGCAGTTGGAGTTATGTTACTTGCCTTAAACACAGCTAGTAAGTGTTAAGTGTCCGAGGCCGAATTTGAACTCAGGTCCTCCTGAATCCAGGGCCGGTGCTCTATCCACTATGCCACCTAGCTGCGCCGATTAGCCTATCTTCTAATGGGCAGGTGATAAATAGGGAAATAGGCCTATCCCAAAAAGATCCAAGGTGGTTTTGGAGGGGAGGGCACTGGTAGCTGATCGGGAAAGGTTTGAGCTGAGTCCTGAAGGAAACTAGAGATTCTAAGGAGTAGAGGTGAAGAAAGGAGCATGTTCAAGAAACAAAACACCCCGTACGAAAGAACAGAAGAATGCCAGCTCGGGTGAATGTAGGGGAATGACAGATACCAAGTCCCCATAGGCAGGTCAGTTGGGAGCAGGTTGTGAAAAGCATTAAATACTCAACAGAAATGTTGGCATTTGATCCTAAGGGTGGCAGGGAACCACAGGAAATGATGAAGTAGAAGGAGACACGGTAAGACCTTGATACATACCTGAGTAGCTATGTGTAGGATAGACTGGAGTGGGGAAAGATGGGAAGCAGGGGAGAGAGGTGATGAAGGTCTAATCTGACAACTGAACAGCTCTGTATGGCAACTGTGAGATTTAAAATTGGATATTAGATCATAAATCTCCCCTACTTAACTTTTCCCTTAATTTATCTCCCAGACTAGTAAATGGAAGAAGCTTCTGGTTTTCTAGATAGAGCCTTTATTGTATATAAGGTGTTGTTGATTAGAAGGATAGGAAAATAGAAATACAGTACAAATCGTCTTAAATCTAGGCTTAGTCTATATTCCTTATAAAAACTCACCAAACCAAAAAGGCCACCTTTGGAGTGAGGGAGACCGCCTGTGCCGCACCGCCAGGAGTCCCGCCAAGCAGGCAAAAAGGCCTACTCTCGTTCTCTCCACCCCGGAAGTCAAAAAACCCGGCAGGCAGTCTGACATGTGCAGCAGGCGGACTGTACCCGGCAGGCAGTCTGACATGCGCAGCAGGCGGACTGTACCCGGCAGGCAGTCTGACATGCGCAGCAGGCGGACTGTTCATCTCCTCCCCAAAAGGGTGGTCCTTGAAAAACTGGCTTCTTTCAGTTATCCTAACCGACTGTTAAAAACTTTCATATTTTACCACACCAGTGAGAGTGAGGAGCGCAGGGGGCTTGAGGGCCAAGAAAGATGAATGAATGCAAAGCATGTATGAAGCACTAGGCATGCCTGCCAGGCACTGTGATGAGCACTGAGCATGTAAAGATGGAAAAAGAGACAGTCCTTGGCCTCAAGGAGCTTACACTCTAAAATGGAAAGAGAGCACAGGTAACGGGGAGATGTAACCAGGGAAAGGGATCTTGTCTGGGGAAGTGAAAAGTGTTTTGGGAGAGGTGGGGGAGGATGCAGGTAGCAGGGGCAGGCGGTGGGTGGCTGCGCATGAAGAGAAGCTAATGAAGGGCCTGGCACCTGGGGCCGGCCCCTAGAGACCAGGATGAAGCACACTGCTTTCTCTTACTCAGTGACTGGCTGCTGAGATTGGGCAGCAGCTCCAAAGGGGGTGGATAGATTTATCAAGGGACCGGAGCATGGCTTCAAGAAGTTCATAAGAGGAAATGTTATGAATTCTGTTTAATCCATGGTTTCATTGGAGATGCCTCAGCACATCCAGTTTGAAATGTCCAATGGACAGGATTATATTGGACTGCAGCTCAGGAGAGAGGCTGGAGCTGAACAGGGTCATTGGCACAGGGCAGCTTTACAGCCTCCAATGCTTAGGAGCTGCGTGACCCTGGACAAGTCACTTAAACTCTGTGTTGGTTTCCTCATTTGTAAAATGGAGTCAATAATAGCACCTACGGGGGCAGCTAGGTGGTGCAGTGGATAGAGCACCGGCCCTGGAGTCAGGAGGACCTGAGTTCAAATCCAACCTCAGACACTTAACACTTACTAGCTGTGTGACCCTGGGCAAGTCACTTAACCCCAACTGCCTCGTCAAAAAAGAAATAATCATAGCACCTACCTTAGAGAGTTGTTGTGAAAATCAGATAAATTAATGTTAAATGTTTTGTAAACCATAACTTGATAAATGCTAGCTGCTATTGTAGAGAGGGCAGTTAGGGGGTGCCACTGTGCACCAAGCATGTGGCCTGGAGAAAGGAAGACTCATCAAATCCAACCTCAGATGCTTACTAGCTGGGTGACCCTGGGCAAGTCACTTTACCCTGTTTGCCTTATTTTCCTCATCTGTAAAATGAGCTGGAGGAGGAAATGGCGAACCAGTCCAGTATCTCTGCCCCCCCAAAAAAACCCAAATGGAGTTACAAAGAGTCAAACACAACAGAAACTGAACAACAACAATCATTCTAGAGATCATTGTATCCATAAGAGTTGAGGGGGTCACCGAGAATGTATAGAGAGAGAAAGGAAGGGAGCCCAGGACAGAGTTTTGAGATGCACCCCACTATTAGGGGACCTGGTATGCATTCAGAGGAGGAGGGTTACCACTTTAATAGAGACTGGAGAAAAGGAGGAGGAAAGGGGGAAATAGAGGTTTTGTGAGGCATCCAGGAGGAGAAGTAGGGCTCCTGGGAAATGGTGTCTATTCCTCAGGAAAGTATGAACTGAAGTTCTTAGCTGAGAGGGCATGAGGCGAGAGGCTAGTGGGGAATGGGACAGAAAACCAATTCGGGCAGAGTCAAAGGGCTGCCCTGTTGCTATTAGCTAACAGGGATTTGAAGAGGATAGTGAGAAGAATCTGGGCAGAAGGACCTGGCCCTTTTGTGTGAGACCGCCAGGACATCCAAGTTGAGGGAGTGTGTGTGAACAGTCTCGTTTCTGTCTCTAGTAAAAACTGACTACATCGGGGCGGCTAGGTGGCGCAGTGGATAGAGCACCAGATATGGAGTCAGGAGTACCTGAGTTCAAATCTGGCCTCAGACACTTAATACTTACTAGCTGTGTGACCCTGGGCAAGTCACTTAACCCCAATTGACTCACTAAAAAAAAAAGAAAGAAAAAAGAAAGAAAAACCTGACCACATCAATTTCAGCAAGTGAGCCTGGAGAAGGGTAGAGGGGGGAAGGAAGAAAACCCTAGGAGGGAATGAGAATGTCATTCTACCAAGACTAGATCACCTCTGAAGTCAAAGGTCTGACATTCCTTGTGCTAAGACCCCTCCCAGCTCTGACATTCCCTGTTCTAGGGCCCTAACAGCCCTGACATTACCTGTTCTAGACCCTTCCCAGCTCTGATATTCCTTGTCCTGTGTTCTAAGTTCCTCTCAGTTTAGACATTCTACACTAAGACTCTGGTGCCTGTCTCCATTGAGAAGGGGACTAACCTCTGTCCTTTAGCCAGCCTGTGGTCCTCTTGCAAACAAACGATGTACCATACCAGCCCTTAGGATCCTTTCTGTTCCCCAATACCCACCCCCTTCTCTACAAACAGAACCTAATTCATTTAGCTCCTTTTCCCTTTTAGCCAGGACTGTTGCCTGTTAACTGGTCTCCCTGCCTCCCTGCCTCCAGCCTTGCCCCTTTCTTTAATCCCTTCCTCAGAGAGCAATCCTCCTAAGGCACAAGTCTGATCACTTAATGCTCCTGCTCTATGTTCCAGATCCTCAATAGCTCCCTATTGCCTTGGTCTCCTATTCATGGTCTATCCTGGTGTGGTCTCACTTTGCCTATCCAGACTGATTTTCCATGACTTTCATTCAATCATTAAGTGCCTGCTATGTGCCATGTGGATGGCTAGATGGCGCCATAGTGCATAGAGCACTGGGCTTGAATCAGACTCATTTTCCTGAGTTCAAATTTGACCTCAGGCGCTTCCCAGCTGTGTGGACCTGGGCAAGTCACTTCAATCTGTTTACCTCAGTTCCTCAAGTGTAAAATGAGCAGGATAGGGGGCAACTAGGTCGTGCAGTGGATAAAGCACTGGCCCTGGATTCAAGAGGACCTGAGTTCAAATCCGACCTGACACTTGACACTTACTAGTCGTGCAACCTTGGGCAAGTCACTTAACCTTCACTGTCCCGCAAAAAAAAAAAAAAAAAAAAGGCAAACCCCTCCAGTATCTTTGCCAAGAAAACCCCAAATGGGATCACAAAGAGTGGAACACGACCGAACAACAAACCACCTTGCCAAGCACTCTTCTAAGCATCAGGAGTATGAAAAAATGCAAAAGGCAGTGCCTGCCCTCAAGAAGCTCATCATCTAATGGGGGAAAGAATAAGCAAACAAATATGTACATACAAACTATATACTGGACAAGTGGAAAATAATCAACAGAGGGAAGGCCCTGGAATTAAGGGGAGCTGACAAGGGCTTTCTGTAGAAGGTGGGAGTCTTGTTGGGACAGAAAGGAAGCTAAGGGGGTCAGTAGATGGAGCAGAGGAGGCAGAGCCTTCCAGCCCTGAGGGCAGCCAGAGAGAATGTCAGAGTTCAGAGGCGGAGGGGTTTGTTTGTAGAAGCCTTCTGCCAACTCTCTGTCTTTCCTGCAGGCCCTGATGCTGGAAGAAAAGCCCCATTCACCCATCTTGCCATTAAATTCCTCTTTTCTTTCAAGGCCCAGCTCTTAACTGGCTCTCTCCATGCCACCTTCCCTGGTTCGCTATATCTCCTAGCAGGCTGCTTGAGTTGTCCTTCACACTCAGCACTTTCTGCCCTGTACTCTGGCTATTTCTGGACATAGAGGAGGTACAGGAGGGTTGTTACCTCCCCCAGCACAGGAGGACCCACCCAAAGGAACCACAGGAGATTTCTGAGGGGTTGAAGAGCCTCCCCTTTCCCCAACTCATTAGAGTAAAAGCTCTTTGAGGGCAGAGTCTCATCAGTGTATCATCAAAGCCCGTATAGGCTATGGCCCATATTAAGCAATTGAGAACTATCTGGGGAGTTGAAGCCTCCCTTCTAAGATGCAGCTTTGACATTTTGTGTGTGGGTCTGAGGATTCTCTCCCCTATGGCATTCTACGCTCCAGGTTCCAGTCTCTGCCAGCCTGAAGACTCTAGGTTCTGCCTTCTAAGGGGCTGCTCAGCTTGAATGTTCCAAGGACCCTCCCTCCTCACTCTGTTTTTTGTACTCTGAAATTCTGTGCTATATGTTCCAAGGGCTGTTCCAGGTCTGATATGTATGTTCTAAGGTCTCTGCTTTCTCATTTTATTCAGTGTTCCGATGTCCCTGACAATTCTGACATTCTCAGGTCTACAGTTTAGCTCTGAAATTCTAGGACATTCCCCTGATAGCGTTTGCCTGTCCCCCTCCCCCTTCTCGTCTTTCATCCTTCTGCCTCCCCTTCTCCAATATCCTCTCCTCTCTCCCTCCTCCCTTCTCTCTTCTGGGTCCCCACTCCCCTTCTCCTCCCTCCCTCTCTTCTCAGCTCCGCCTGCTGAGTGTGATGGGGAGAGGGGCGGGAGAGAACTGAAGCCTCGCCACCTGATCGGGCAGAGCTGAGCAGGCAGAGCTGAACAAGCGGAGCCGGGACCCAGAGCCCGGGGCAGGGAGAACCAAGGTGTCCAGAGGGCCTGGAGAAATCTGCTGTTCGGCCGAAGCATTCCCTTTAAGAGCTCTGGGACTCCCACTTTCCCTGCATCACTGGGCACCGACCTTTCTTACCTCCGGTGAGCGGCTGGACTGGGGGGCCCTGATGGAGGATCAGGACTAGCAACCCCAGAGCCCCCGGAAAGTGTAGGGGGTGGTAAGGAAGCAGCCAGGAGCCTGAGCGGAGGGAGCCCCATCGTCGTGAGTACAGACTGCAGCAGCTCTGCTTGGGGGGCGGGTGGGGAGGAGATAAGGCAGAGAGAGGAGACAGATCCCAGAGATGGGGAAGAAATGAAGAGATCTCCCCGACGTGGGGGGGGGGGGAAATCGCTGGGCTCTTGGGAAAAGGGGGGGAGGGAACGACAAATGGGGAGAAATTGGCCCAGGGCCTGAATGGAGAAAGCTCAAAGAAATGAATAGAAGTGGGAATAGAATAGAGAGAATGGGAGCAGGAACGAAAATATGGAGGCAAGATTTGGAAGAGATGGTGATGACAGGGACATGGGGTGGGGGTGGGGGCAGAGGTCTGGAAAGACCCTGGAAGGGGTGGCACAAGACTGACAGAGCAGGTGGTGGGGAGCTGATCCTCAGGGCCCCTTAATTTGTAAAGGTTCTCTCCCAGCAGCCCCTGATGCATTATTGCCACTCTCTCCAATTCACACCTCCAGGTGCCCCTGCCTAGTGTAATGTCTACATCTCACTTTCAGGTCAGTTCCTCCTCCTCCTCTTCTCCCTCAAATACCAGACCAGCTCACCTGGGCCTCAGTTTCCCCTTTCGTAAGAGTCATGGTCTCTAAGCTCCTCCTGGATCTGACATTCCACGTTCAGGGCCCTCAAAGCTCTGATATTGTGCTCTGTTCTAAGGTCTTTCCAGGTCTGACACTATGATTGTCTGATCTCATACTCTTCTCCTTATTTCTAGATCCCTGTGGGGATCGTAGGGGATCGGGAAGGGGGAGGTGGTGTGTGTGTGTGTGTGTGTGTGTGTGTGTGTGTGTGTGTGTGTGTGTGTGTGTGTGTGGCAATGAATTTTTCAAAGCTCCAGGTCCCTATTCCATTTTGGTGTCTATTCTCAAGAGACAGAAAAGCAATTTGTGAAATAAAGCACTAGATTGAGGGGAAGCATCATTACTAAAATTAGTCCCCATACTCTAATTAATCTGAGCCCAGAGCTGAGGCTGGAATACTGCAAAATGACCTCCCCCTTTCTAAAAGAAAAAGATGAAGGAGCCTGGGGACCGGCCAGCCATCAGTGTGAGGGGACCTGATCTGGTGCCAACAGGTGTCAAGACCCCCACTCTTGCCCCTCAACCATGGGGATTTCCAAGGAAGAGAGCAAGGAATAGGACAGAGGGCAAGAGTTGGCATCAGAGGGCAGTTAAGTGGCACAGTGGATAGCGCACTGGCCCTGGATTCAGGAGGACCTGAGTTCAAATTTGACCTCAGACATTTGACACTTAATAGCTGTGTGACCCTGGGCAAATCACTTAACCCCAATTGCCTCACCAAAAAAAAATAAATAAAAGAGTTGGCATCAGAAAGCCAGGGCAGATATCTTGGCCCACCTACTTACTCAATGTATAGCCTCAGTTTCCTCTTCTGTAAAATGGACCAAATGGATCTCTAAGGTCTCACATCTCATGATCCTAAATCTCTTCCAAGTCTGTATTCTCCCAGCTTATCCTGAATTCCCTTTCTTAACCCTAGCACCCCCACAACTCCCCATCCCTTCCCTCAGATTCTGATCTGGTCTTTGCCCATGTCAAAGGAAGGAAGGCATGCTAACATGGTCTTAATGGGGAAGAAGCTACTTAGGGAAGCCAAGCACTACTTAGGGTCCCAGTGCTTGCTAGGGAGACTGCTGAGAATGAGAGGTTATGGGGAGGCAGCTGTCAGCATCGGGAGAAACTAGTCACATAGGACAGAGGAAGGGAATAGGGTGAGGGGAAGACACCTGACCTCCATCTTTCTCCTACAGTGGGAGCCCCTTGGCTGAGCTTCCCCATCAGCTACCTCCCCCCTTCCCAATATTGACAGATTGGGAATCTCTCTGGAAATAAGATCTGATTGGGATTCACAGGGGACAAGGACAGACTCAAACCTTGAAGTAGTGAGGTCTGAGGCCTCTGGGGAGTCAAATTATGGTGGACCCAATAGAACAGGGGTCAAAGGTTTGTGAACTGGAAGAAGGTGAGGCACAGACTCCTGCTTGTTAGCCCACAGCCAGCTACACCTCCAAGTGGGCTATCCCAGGAGATAGGGATTTGAAGGTGGTTTCTTCTCTCTTAACCTTGCCTGTCCTCTCCTCTCCCCACAGGCTCCAGGGGGATTAAGTCTGTCTGCAGGGCCAGGGAGGGGGAAATGAGGTGGGGGGAGGGCTCAGAGAAAGGCAGAGACAAGCTGGGGCCAGGAGTCAGGTGGAAAGGTGCAGAACCAGGACATCTCTTTCCCTCCTGGAATGGGTTTACCTTTAATCCGGGATTAATACTCTGAGAAGGCAGGGTCAAGAGAGGAGGGCCTGTGGCTAGGGAAAGAGAGGAGAGCAACGAAGGCCCTTCTTTTCTGCCCTCCTGGGGCCCAGCTGTCCTCATGCCAAATTGTCTCCATTCTATCCCATTGCCCCATATGCCCCACCTCCACACACAATCTTATTCAGGAAGAAGAGTAATTTGGGGGCCAGGAGCTCCTAGCCTATCAGAGACTGCCCAAGGCCCAGAACCAAATGACCCCCAGGTGGAGGGTTCCCCTCCCCCTCCTCACGCCTGGGGAGCTCCCTGGAACAAAGCTGACTTTCCACCAGGCCTGGCCAGAAGCCTGCCTGCTCTTGAGAAGATGCCAGGGCCAAGTCGTAGGAGCTCTCCCCACACTGCCCTTGCTCTCCCACCCCTCGAAGAGACCAGCATCTGTCATCATTGTTCTAGCAATCATCACATTTCCGTGTGGCTCTAAGGCTGCCAATCCAAGTGTTATCGATAAGGACACCCAAATCTGAAGAGTGAAGGTACCTCCACACTGCTGCTGTGTCAAAGTCACATGGCCTTCTCTCCAGGGCCAGGCCTTTCCTTATGACATTACATCCAGTTCTTCCCAGTTCTGTAGGACCCACCCTGCCCCCCAGGTGTGAGGATACAGTGACAAAGAGAGACTATACCTACCCCTGAAGAGCTGCCATGCCCCTGAGGGGACACAGCACAGACAAAGGAAACCAAGGCAGACACGAATCATTACAATGGTTAGGACTCTGCTGGGAGGGGGCCCTCGGAAGCTCTTTCTATCCTTGGAGGCTGCAGCTGGAATGTCTTTGTTCCCTTGTAGCACTGCAGAGGGGGGAGGCCACCCCCCCCAAGTCAGCTTGGACAACAGTTGAGACAGCCTAGGGATGGGAAGCAAAATGGGGGGCTCCTCCCTCGCCTACTTTCCCCTCTTCTCCGAACTCCAGTTCCATGGAGATGGGGCTGGGACTGAAAAGCAGGACTGAGTTCTGGGAATGCAGCAGAACTGAGTGGGTGATGGAGGTGGGATGCTGCTTGGTCATGGCAACTGAGCAGTCCATCAATTCTTTCTCGAGCACTTACTGTGGGCAATGCCCTTCGTGAGGCCTTGGGCTTACCTATGAGATGGGTTGCAGCCCCACCTTGCTTCTCACACTTCTCACACGGAGACATCCTACCTCTAATTCAAACTACAAGGGAGAGAAGCATGGTGGGGGTGGAAGAGAAGACTCCAAATCCATGGTCCTGTGAGATGGGGGGCGGTGCAGGGTAGGGTTCCTAGAGATGTCATAAGACACAACCCCAGAGGTAAGGAGGGGCTTCATCCCAGGAAGAAGGAATCTCAGTTCTCATCAAGTCATTCTTCCTCCTTGTATGGAAAAGGAAACAGAAGCCCAATCACACAGTCGGTGAGCATCAGCACTCGGGTCCTTCTTATGACCGCCTCTTGTCCCATGCAGCAGATGATGAGGGGGTGGCAAGTCCCTTCCAGGCTCTGGATCCAAGCAAGAAGGGTTTGGGATGGGGGACAGGGTCATCTGGGACACAGATCTCGGTTTTACCTCATGCATCCTGCGTGCCTAGCTCTGTGCTGGGTAATGTGGGGTGGACAGAGATGTCACAATCTTTGTCCTGGACCCAGAATGGCTGTCCTTGCAGCTAGTACAGCTGACAAGACACTCATCACTTGTCCAATCTCCAAAGACAGAGGAAGGAGGCTCAGGGAAGATGCCAAAGGGGAGCCTGGGACAGGACCTTCAGTAGGACCTTTCCAATTCCCGATGCCCATGTCCTGCCCCCACCACTGAAACATTGTAATTCCACCTGAGACAGGGTTATCACAGACACTGAGGAAAAAGCTTCTCCGTAACTGATCCCCACGAGAGCCAGAAATCTGATCTCTCCCGCTCCCCTTTAGACCTGGAGGGTTCTGCTTTCAGCCCAAAGCAGGGCAAAGAGGGGTGAGGAAGAACAGGGTCTGGAGGGAGGAGATAGTGTTTGGGAATGGGAAGACGATGTGCTATGGGGAGACTGAGGGAGCTGAGACGGTGTGCTATGGTGTAAAGGACACATGGGACCCAGGTTTCACACTGGACCCTTCTGAGTCCTTGGACAAATGCAGAGATTGAACTGGGTGGTTTTAAGGGACTTTCCAGGGTTGATATCCTCTGATGCTGCTACTTCAAAGAACTCAATGTTCATCTCGCCAGCTTCTTCCCCAAGTAAGGCACATTAACCTTCAATGTGACCTCTTCTGTCTCGGACCCATCAACTGCCCATATGTAAAATGAGAGGGTGGGAATGGGTCTCTAAGCCAGCTCCTGCTCTGACATTCTTGGCTTCTCTCCCAACTTTCTCCCCTCCCTTACAGGTGCACCAGGAGGAAAACGCTGGCCCCCTTTTCCCCAGCCCAGACACCCCCCTGGGCTCTGGCCCAACAGGAGCCGACCTCAGGGGGCAGGGGTGGGGCCTGGGCCCCTGCTCTGCTGAGTCACTGCCTGCCCAGACATGCTCCCACTTCTGGTCCGGCTGCAGCAAGCAGCCAAGATGGTGCTAAGCAGGAAGAAGGTGGTGGTGCTGCTGCTGTTGGGTGGGACGCTGAGCCTGCTTCTCCACCAGGGATCGCAGCTCAGCTGGTAAGGAAGGGATAGGGCTGGGGGCTGGGCTCAGGGCCTCCTGATGGTCTGCACCTTTCCAGCCTTGGGGATGGAGGGTCCTGGGCTGAGGCGTCCCCTCTCAGGCCTTGTGTCCATAGCAGTAACATGCCAGGGCTGGGTTGGCCGACCCCCACAGTTGGCCTTCAGCTCCACCTCAGTCCCAAAGGAGGAGTGGAGAAGGAAACCCTTAAGGTCCCTTCCTTTGCCCCCCCCCCCAGAATAAAAAGCCCCAGTGCTTCAGTGTCATGCTTTTCCATGGGATTCTCCTCAGGTGGGCAGGGCAGAATGATGATCTCCATTTTACAGGTGAGGAAAATGAGTGCCAAGGGTAGATTCTTGGTCAGATCCTTGCAGGGGCTCTTCCTCCACCATCCTTCCTGAGGTCTCCAGCGATCATCCAGGATGACTACGAAGGGCTTATCTAGAACTCATTCTGGTTCTCAGCTTCCCCGTCTATAGCTCTGGAGAAGCTTTGTGGGGCACCTGTGTGCAAACACTTGATGTGCTGGCTTGTAGAATAATGAGATTTGTTCTTTTCAACCTCAGAAAGAAAAAACCAGTAACGGTGGGGAGGATGTTGCAAATAGACAAATTTAAGCTTGAAGAATTTCTGAACACTCAGAGCTGTCTGAAGGTGGAGTGCAACTCCAACAAGGGGCTGGCCCCTCTCCTTGGAGGTCTGCAAGCAGCAGGCTGGGTGTCGCTCATTGGGTCTTCTGGTGTAGGGATTCCTTTCAGATACAGGTTAGATTAGATGCCCCTGAGGTCCCTTCAGATGCTCAAATTCTGCAAAGTGAGAGAATGGCTTCAGGGACGATGACACCCTCCTCTAGCATCAAGTCCATGTTGGGGGAGGGGGGAGCTGAGAATGGAGCCCATTCCTGTAGGGGCCCATTGGGATGGGGTGGTGCTGATTTAACACTTTGAGGCCTAGAAAGCCCTAAGTACCCTCAGCCTAGAAGGCAGAAAGGGAGGAGAGCCAAGTAAGAAAGGTGAACCTAGAGGCATCCTACAGGCCTCCATCCCCACCTTGCACAGGAGCTAATTTCATCATCTCTGGGTGTTGCATGAAGTAGACATCAGAGACAAACACTCAACTTCATGGTGCTCCAAGCCAGGTTAGAACCCCCTCCTCACTAGCTGCCCTTGGTCCAACATGTCTCCCATTTCTCTGGACCAGGGGAGAGGGCTTCCCAAATGGTCAAGGACGGTGAACAACATCCCAGTCTTGAAGGACAAAGAAAAGTGGGACAAGAGAGAAGATGAGCTAGCAGAAGACAGTAGAGGAAGGAGGGCAAGTGGGCACAGGGACATGGGGCATGCAGACTGTGCCGCTGTAACCAATGGGAAAGCCAGACTAGTCACTGCAGGAAGCTGAGGTGCAGGGCTGGCAGGAGGCAGCCCCACATTGGCAGGTGAGGAGGCCGGCCCTCAGATGATGGACAGATACCCAAATCTGGCTCCTCTGTGTGGGTGAGCCTGAGCAGGCCCCCATGAAGGCCCCAGTCAGCTTTCCACTGAGCTGTACAGAAGCTAATAATCGGGAGTCTCTTCATCTGGAATTCCCAATGATGGTGGTCTCTTCAAAAGGAAAAGGGGCTCCCCATCACCCATGGTCTTCCAGAAGAGGCTGGGTGACCACATAGCACTAAGTGGGTATGGGGACAGACAAGATGGTCACCAAGGGGACAGTCCTAACTAGCATCATGTGTGACCATGCGCAAGCCCCCCACCCCACCCCTCTCCAGGTCTGTTTGCTCATCACTGACGGCCTCAAGCTCCAGAATCCCAGATCAAGCTCAGTGCTGGTGTTTCACGGGTTTCCTTTAGACGGCCTCAGGGAAGTCCCTTTCAGCCTTAGACCCAGGGCAGCTGGGTGGTGCAGTAGGTAGAGCACTGTGCCTGGAGTAATGAAGACCTGCATTCAAATCCATTTCACTTAGCAAGCTGTGTGATTCTAGGCAAGTCCTTTAACCTCTATTTGCCTCGGTTTCCTCACCTGTAAAATGAGAATAACACATAAGGCTCAAATGAAATATTTGTAAAGGACTTAGCACAGAACCTGGCACATAGTAAGCATTAAGTAAATGTTAGCAATTATTAGAACTGGGAGATTCCCTGACCTTGGCAGAGCAAGGTCCTCTCCCAGGCCTCAGTTTTCCCAACTGTAAAGTAGATTTGACTGATGCTCTTTCTGATTATGAACTCTGTAGGAGATCATGTCAATAAACATTAACTAAGGGGCAGCTAGGTGGTGCAGTGGATAGAGCACTGGCCCTGGAGTCAGGAGTACTTGAGTTCAAATCTGGCCTCAGACACTTAACACTTACTAGCTGTGTGACCCTGAACAAGTCACTTAACCCCAATTGCCTCACTAAAAAACAAAAACAAAACATTAACTAAGTACCTACTAAGTGCTAGGCCAGCTAGGGGGTGCCACAGTGCACAGAGCACTGGGCCTGGAGTTAGGAAAACTCTGAGAGTTCAGAGCTGGCCTCCGACACTTCCTAGCTGGGTGACCCTGGGCAAGTCACTTCATCCCCTTTGCCTCAGTTTCCTCCTCTGTAACATGAGCTGGAGAAGTGTCTTTGCCAAGAAAACCCCAAATAAGGTCAGAGTTGGGCACAACTGACAAAGGACTGAACAACCCCACGTGCTTGATATGATCCAAAGCAAGGTAAAAGACAGTCCCTGCCCTTTGGCAACAGCTCAGGTGTGAGAAGATGAGAGGCTGGGTCAGAGGAGAGATGAGCCAGACTGGCTCTGGGGAGGGGGTAGTGTGGAGAGTCAGGGCGACACCCAGGTTGGGAGGGGCTGGGAGGATGGTGATACCTTCTCAGTAATGGGGGGAGGAATGTTTAAGGTCAAGGGTAATGAGTTATTTTGTACACCTGGCCCCCAAGTTCACTGTAGCTGATTGTAGCAGCTGAGGTGGACTTGTGGCCCCTGAAGCTGGGCTGCGGGTGGATGGGGTGACCCAGGCATGTCTCCTCCACTCGGGAGGTCCTTGGCTGGTGTGGCAGGGGGCAGTCCCCATCACGGATGTCTCTGGGGGGACAGGGGGGCCCATTCCCCGCCCTTACTCCCCACAGGTCCCCCAGGCTGCTGTTCCTGGCATGTGGTAGGGCCCAGTCCGTGCCCTGGCCCATGCACGGGTATCCCCTGAGGGGCAGGGGGCATCATTTCCCCCTCAAACATTACTCCCCCCTCACCCCCCACCCCCCGCAGGTCCACCCGGCTGCTCTTCCCCGGAGCCCCGTGCCCGGCCGGCGGCCGCACGCGGCCCAAGCACACGGCCGTGGCCTTCGTCAAGACGCACAAGACGGCGGGGACGACGGTGCAGAACATCCTGTTCCGCTTCGCCGAGCGGCACAACGTGACGCTGGCGCTGCCGCGGCCCAGCTGCGAGCACCAGTTCTGCTATCCGCGCGACTTCTCGGCGCGCTTCGTGCACCCGGCAACGCGGCCACCGCGCATGCTCGCCAGCCACCTGCGCTTCAACCGCGCCGAGCTGCGGCGCCTGCTGCCCAACGACACGGTCTACGTCACCATCCTGCGCGAGCCGGCGGCCATGTTCGAGTCGCTCTTTAGCTACTACAACCGCTACTGCCCGGCCTTCGTGCGCGTGCCCAACGGCTCGCTCGAGGCCTTCCTGCGCGCGCCGCGCGCCTACTACCGGCCGGACGAGCGCTACGCCATGTACGCGCACAACACGCTGGCCTACGACCTGGGCGGCGACAACGAGCGCAGCGCGCGCGACGAACCCGCCTACCTGGCGGGCCTCATCCGCGACCTCGAGGCCGCCTTCTCGCTCGTCATGATCGCCGAGTACTTCGACGAGTCGCTCGTGCTGCTGCGCCGCCTGCTGGCCTGGGACCTGGAGGACGTGCTCTACGTCAAGCTCAACGTGCGCAGCGCCGCCTCGCGCCTCGCCGCTCTGCCCGAGGGCCTGGCGCGCGCTGCGCGCCGCTGGAACGGCCTCGACGCCGGCCTCTACGAGCACTTCAATGCCTCCTTCTGGCGCCGCGTGGCGCGCGCCGGCCGCGAGTGCGTGCAGCGCGAGGCGCGCGAGCTGCGCGAGGCACGCGAACGCCTCCTGCACCGCTGCTTCGGGCCGCGCCCGCGCCTGCGGCCGGCCGCCGAGATCCGCAACAAGCAGCTGCAGCCCTGGCAGCCGCTGGGCAACGTGGGCATCGTGGGCTACGACCTGCCCAGCCGTCCGCCGGGGCCCGGCGGTGACGAGTGCCTCAAGTTGGCCATGCCCGAGGTGCAGTACTCGAGCTACCTGCTGCGCAAGCAGAAGCGCCGCGCTGGGGCCTGGGCCGAGCGGGGCCGCGCCGGACCCGGGGCTGGGGCCGAAGACCAGCCGCCGCCGCCGCCGCCGCCGCGCCCCATCCGAGCCCTGCCGCGGTTGGCCAGGAGGGGCTGAGCACCTGCTGTCCTGCCCTGGACTGGGGGCGTGACCCCCTGCCACGTGCGTCCCAGAGGGGGCTGGCCCCGCCCCCAAGAGATGGCCCCCCCCCGGCGCCCCCCAGGGGATGGGCAGCAAAGCCCCTTGCCCCAGTGCAGCCCAGAGGGGGCTAGCTCCGCCCCCAAGAGATGGGTAGTTCCGCCCCCTACCTGGCTGAGAGGGTGAGACCCCCCCCCCTGCCATCGCGCATCCCAGAAAGATGGGCAATCCAGCCCCCTACCAGGCGGGGAGGGCGTGGCCCTCCTATCACCGTGCTGCCCAGAGGGGGCTGACCCGCTCCCAAGAGATGTGCTCTCGGAAGGGGACTGCCCTACCCATAGGCAGCTTTGTCCCAAACCTGGCCAGGAGGGCATGATCTCCCTACAAAGATGCAGCTGAGAGGGGACTGACCATCCCCCTCCCCCAGGAGATGGACCCCCTAGAGGGGACTGACCCCCTAGAGGAGTAGCTTTATCTCTGCTCTGGCCAGAAGAGTGACCTTCCGATAAAAGTACTGCCCAGAGGGGACTGAGCCCTCCTCCCACCCCATGTGCAGCTCCACCTCTAACCTGGCCAGGACGGGATGATCCCTGCCTCTCCAGGTGTGCAACCTCACCCCCAAGGCTGGCCAGGAGGGGCTATGGTCCTCCCCCACGCATGTGCAGGGGGGTTAGACTGAGGGAGCCTCTCCCCTAACCTGGCCAGGAAGGCATGACCCCTGACTCCAGATGTGCAACCTCACCCCAGCCAAGAAAAGATCACACACGTGCATCACCTCACCTTAACCGGCCAGGAGGTGGTGACCCTTGCCTCTCCAGGTGTGCAGCCTCCTCCTCAGGCTGCCAAAGAAAGGGTGACCCCATGCATATCCGAGATATGCAGCCGACCCTCCCAAACAGAGGTGCAGCTCCACCCCTAAGCTGGCTAGGAGTGGGTAACTCCAGTCTTTCCAGGTGTGCGGCCCCACCCCCAGGCTGGTCCTTCCTCCCCATCAGTTGTGAAGCCCCACATTCCCTCTATCCAAACCCTCGAAAGGGGCATGGGGCTCCCAGGGTTACAGTTGTGAAGCCCTGCACTGGCTCATCAAAAGGAGCTAGGCAGCCACTACTAATGGGAAGAGGAACCATCACTTCTTCATCCTTAGACACTCCAGCTGTGACTCTCCGTCCTTCACCTGCACACACACACATCCCGAGGCCCTCATCAATCATTTTCCAGAAAGTGCCCCCTCTGACATTCATTATCCCACTTGACTCCAACCTTCAGCTCTTACCAACAAGGGGCCCAGCACAGTTTGTCTTCCTGGCTCCATGTTTTTCCTACAACAGCCACTCCCACACCCAGGGACTGAATATGGGTTAGGTTTTTTGGTTTGTTTTTTAAAATAAAATGGATTTTCTGAGGTCAGAGTCTCCTCTCCCAGGGTATTAATAACCTGAGGGCCAGGGCTCAAGCTGCTGGGGAGGAGCCAGCCTCAGAGCAGGCATTGGGTGCTCTATGGCAGGAATAGTGTGAAAGTCTTACAATCCTAGATTGAGCTGGAAGGAAGCCTCAATTTACAGATGAGGACCTGAGTTCCAGAGAGGATCCCTGCCTTGCCAGGCTCATACAGCTAGCTGTAAGTGTAGGGTGGAGAATTGGAAACTAGGTCTTCAAAAAGAAAAAAAGAAAGGAAGGAAGGGAGGAAGGAAGGAAAGAAACTAGGTCTTCCCTATATCCTCTACACCTGACTTCCAGGTAGATTCTCAGAGTGGGGAGGGATGTCAGGGCATCAACTGCAGCCTGTATCTAAATGAAAATCCCCCCTGCCCTGCCCCCGCAAAACCCACTCCCCACTAGCCTCCGCTTGAAAACCCCCAGCAAGAGGAAGCCCATTCCCCTTGGGGCAATCATCATCATTCCTCTGGCTTGGTTTGCCCTTGTCAGGGAGGGAAGAGACCTGCCATTCAAATTTGGGTTTTCCAGATATCTATTCTGCAAACATCTAGAGAATCCCAGAGCACCACACAGGTTCTCAGCTCCTTAAGGGCAGAGTCCTTAGCTTTCTGTCCCTCACAGCCCTGGGCCCAGCACAGGGACTGACCAGGTGTTTCTTGAGAGGGGTGTGTTGGTTCTGAAAAAAAGGACCTTAGTTTGTGGTGCCACAGTGCACAGAACACTCAGTTCAAATGCAGCCTCAGACACAGCTAGCTGTGTGACCTTGGGCCAGTCACTTTTTACCCACTGTTTGACTGTTGACCTAACTAAAATGGGGGTGATAACATCACCTGCCTCCCAAGACTGTTTAGAAGCTCAAATGAGACATTTGTAATGTTCTTCACACTGGTCCTGGCACCATATAAAGGTGTGAGGTCTGGGCTGAAGGGAATGTCCCTTCTGGCTTTAGATTTGGGTTAGACAACCTCTGAGGTAGCATAGCGAGGGAAAAGCCTGAGAGCAGACCCTTGCTCAGCTTGTTCAGTCATGTCCAACTCTCCTTGACCCCAAATGATACTGGAGTGGTTTGCCTCCAACTGAGGCAAACAGGGGTAAATGACTTGTCCAGGGTTACAAAACTTTGGAGTTTTCAGCCTTCTCTTCAGCAGGATAAAACAATCCCAATTCATGGTAGCTGGACTGAGTCATTCTTATTCCATTCCCTATAGATCCCAGGAGTTGAGACACTGGGAAACCCTGCTCTGGCTCTTGAGAAGGAGCTTTATCCCCTTGCAATCCAGATGTAAAGACCATTCTAATCCTTGTTTTACAGTTGAGGCAGACCTAGGCAGACAGAGTAAGTGACTTGCCCAGAGTCAGACAAGTAGGAAGTGGCTGAGGCCAAATTTGAACTCCAGTCTTCCTTACTCAGGCAGGCCTGCACTTGAGTAGTGACTTCTGGGTTCCACAGACTCATGGGATGTCAGTTGCTGGAAGAAACCCCAGAAGTCACCTACTCCTGACCTTTTGATGTAATGATGAGAAGAACTGATTTAGGTTTATGAAACACCTTGCCTCTGTTATATCTCATTGGATCTTCCTAAGGGTCCCCTCGGCAAGTACACAAGGCATTCTCCCCATTTTGGCTTAAACATAGTTTTATTTATTGCATTAAATATTTCCCACTTTAATTTTCAACACTTTTAACATTAATTTTTTTTTTTTGCGGGGCAATGAGGGTTAAGTGACATGCTCAGGGTCGCGCAGCTAGTGAGTGTCAAGCGTCTGAGTTCAAATTTGAACTCAGGTCCTCCTGAATCCAGGGCTGGTGTTCTATCTACTGTGCCACCTAGCTGACCCCTAACGTTCATTTTTTAAAAAAGTTTTGAGTTGCAAATTTTCTCCTTTCTTCCCATCCTTCTTCATTGAGAAGGCAAGCAATTTGAGGAAGTTTATACATATTCAATTATGCAAAAGATATTTCCATATTAGTCATGCTGCAAAAGAGAACACACGCACAAAGAAAAATAAAGTTTTAAACAGTATTCCTTGATCTGCCTTCTGACTCCACCAATTCTTTCCCTGGGGATAGATAGCATTTTTCATCCATTAGTTCTTTGGAATTGTCTTGGATCATTGTATTGCTGAGAATAGCTAAGTCATTCACAGTTGAGCACTGTACAGTATTGGTTCTGCTCATTTCAGTTGATGTCTCCCCATTTCTCATAGCAGGGCAGTGAGGCTCTGGGAGATTATGTAATCTGCCTGAGACCTCTTAAATTCACGGTGCTTTCCATCCATTTCAACGAGATTTGGAGAGCCTACTATATATTCCAGGCTCTGTGCTTGGGGCTGAGGCAGTCCCTTCCCTCTGGTAAAGGACATTTACTGGGGCCCATACAATGACATGCCAACAGCTAAGTATCTCTAAGATGATTTAAGGGTCTGGGAAAGCCCCTGAAGGAGCTGGAACTAGAAGATTCCTAAATGCTTTCTATCAGGGGGCCTCACATGAGCTGAGCCTTCAGAGAACTGAGGAATTCTAAAGGGTTGAGTTGAGGGCATTGTGTGCATGGCAAAGGCCTTTCTGGTGCCAGCTTATGAAGAGCTTTCAATGCCCTAAGGAGGATGTTATCTGTATGTCTTCCTAGAGACACTGGGGAGCTATGGAGGCTTTTGAGTAGAATGATATACTCCTACTTGTGCTTTCTACAGAGGGGGAAACTGAGGCTGGAACCAAGTAGCCAAAAGTTACAAGGGCAGCAAATAGCCAATCCAGGGATTGAACCCGTGTCTTCCCGCTCCCAGTACAAGGCCTCTCGCACCGTGCCACACTGGGCTGTTAGAACCTGTTCTCATACACACCATTAACGTTATGGTCATCCAGGAAACACTCAGGGATCCTAATCACTCTCAGCGTCCGCTTCCATGATGCCCTATTGTTGCCCAAGCGTTTTCTTCACAAGGAATCGTAGGAACCTGTGATCCCTATGGTATGAGGCTGAACCAAGTTCTAATGAAAAGACAGGAGAGCTTGGAAACGGGATGAATATGACCATCCCCATTCACCAGTGAAAGAAGCCGAGTCCCAGAAATGATGCAACTTATCCAAGGTCCTATAGCTAGTGAGCATCATAGCCCAGACTGGACCCCCAAGACATCTACACAAAGGCCCTGGAGTCCCCCTGTTTGCTTCTCACACTGTTGTCCAGTCACTCTATGATATTGTGAAGACCTTACGAGCTTCAGGTCCTGCTGGTGAGCTTGCTTTCACGCCTAAAGGGGTGAGTAAGCTTCGTCCCTCCTCCAGCAGGGCATTAGGTTAGTGGATGGGTGCTCAGCTTGGAGTCAGGAAGAACAAAGTTCAACTGTAGTCTGCTGGTTATGTCCTGGGGAAAAGCCTCTTTACCTCTCTGATCTCTGATTTCTTTATCTGCAGGAATGGGATGATAATGTCTACAGCAAAAGGAGTGAGGATCAAATGAGATGATAATGTTTGCAAATCTTCAGGCATCATAGGAACGAGCGACTGCGATTATTATCACCAACATCACCATCATCATTCTACTCACCTCGACGCAATTTGTATGGCCCGACTCAAAGGTGTGTGTGTGTGTGTGAGAGAGAGAGAGAGAGAGAGGACAGACAGACACAGACACAGACACAGACGCAGACGCAGACACAGACGCAGACGCAGACGCAGACACAGACACAGAGGGAGAGAGATATGAGAGCCAGAAAAGGGAAATGCAAAGGATATTGTTTTCTCTGCCTATCAGGACTTCACAAAAGGTATTACCAACCAGGGGGGAAGAGGTCACATGGACAAGAACCCCAGGTCTTTGCAACCACCTGAAAAGGCACAGAGCCAGGGGCTCATTCTCCAGGACACCATCGGAGCTGTCTGTCGCACTGTCCCAAGCACTAAGATCGGCAGGGGGCAGCAAAGCCAAGGGAGTCTGGGAGAGCCGAGGAACAGCGGCAGGGAACGGTGTGATGAGATCTAGGTCCACGCAGGAAAGCCCAGAAGGTGGGGCCAGGAAGGTCGGTTCCATGGAGGAACAGATCTAGAGTCACTCGGCCTCTGCCAGAGGGGGCGAGTCACCTCTCTAATGAGCCAAGCCCTTTCCCTATAAGCCGTTGGGCACGGCTGTACCTCCAAGGCAGCTCTGTAAGTCTAAGGACAGGTGGGGCCCACCATAGGGGTCAGTCTCATCGACCATCTTGGGGCTTAAATATGTCCTTTCTCTAGACTTGACGGTGTCCAGCAAAACTTGTCCCATGCCTTCGATGCCTGATGTTGTCAGTCTAAAAGCTCTTTGGGGGAAAGAAAGGACCAATCCCAATTAGAAGCTCTCAAATCTGAGACTGATTATTTTGTCTAAGAAAAGGGTCCAGGAGCCCACCACCATCACACATGGGTCACAATAACTGACAATGGTATAAACAATTGTATAAAACAATATATTTACTTACACAAATCTCGTTTGAACCTTCCTTCCTATTGCCCAGGGCATAGACCCAAGGAAACCACTGCTACAACTGAAGCATTTATGTACTATGTGCCAGTCTCCCTGTAAAGTGGAAGCTTTTGTTTCTTTGGGATTTTTAAAATTTATTTTTTATTTAGAATAGTATTTTTTCCAAATTACATATAAAAACAATTTTTAACATCAATTTTTAGAACTTTGTGTTCCAAATTCTCTTCTTCCCTCCCTCCTCCCTCTTAAGAACGCAAGCAATTCAATATAAGTTGTACATGTGTAGTCAAGCAAAACATTTCTACATTAGTCAGGTTGTGAAAGGAAACAGACAAAAAAAACTTAAGAAAAAGGAAATTTTTAAAAAATGATGCACTCTATTCAGACATCATCAGTTCTTTCTCTGGAGATGGATCACATTTTTCATAAGTCTGACTTCCGAGTTGTCTTGGATCATTGTACTGCTGAAAATAGCTAAGTCATTCACAGCTGATCATCTTCCAATGTTGTTGTTATTTTGTATGCAGTGCATTTCACTTTGCATCAGCTCTTGTAAGTCTTTCCAGGTTTTTCTGATAGCATCCTGCTCATCATTTCTTATAGCATAATAGCGTTCCATCCTAATCTCATCATACAATTTGTTTAACCATTTCCCAATAGATGGGCATCTCCTCAATTTCGAATTCAGCTTTTTGGTTTGTTTTATCTCCTTTTGAATACCACCCTAGTAATGGTATTACTAGGTCAAAGAGCATGCATGGTTTTATAGCCCTTTGGCCATAGTTCCAAATTGTTCTACAGAATGTTTGAATCAGTTTACAACTTCCCCAAGAGTGCATTACTGTCTCATTTTCCCCCCCATATCTCCTATAACACTTGTCATTTCCCTTTGCTCTCCTATGTTTCTTTGTTTTATAAATATTATCTCGGGGGCAGCTAGGTGGCACAGTGGATAGAGTACCTGCCCTGGATTCAGGAGGACCTGAGCTCAAATCTGGCCTCAGACACTTGACACTTACTAGCTGCAAATCTTCTACACACAGCTGTGTGACCCTGGGCAAGTCACTTAACCCCAATTGCCTCACCCCCCCCAAAAAATATATTATCTCATTTGATCCTCATAACAACCCTGGGAGGTAGGTGCTTTTTTATTTTTTAAACAAATTTATTTATTTAACTTTTACTTGTTTATTTAAATTGTATTTATTTTACCCCATTTTACAGTTGAGGAAACTGAGGTAAATGGAGATTAAGTGATTTGCCCAGAGTCACACAGCTAGTAAGTGTCTGAGTTTGGATTTGAATTTGGATCTTCCTGACTCCAGGCCCAGCACTCTATCCATTGTACTGCCCACCTTCCTCTATGACTTCCTAAGGTCATGTCAAAGCTCTCCATGTATTGTCTGATTTGACTTTCACAAAAGCCCCATAAAGAACTAGGGCAAGTGTCATCATTCCATTTTACCAATGAGGAAACTGAGGTTCAGAGTGGCAAGGGATTGGCCAAAGTCACAAGCTGACTGTCAAACACAATGCATTGTGGATGTAAGGAGACAGAGACTGAGAGTTTCCTCTCCCAGAGTGAAGTTGGCTAAGACTTCCCTCAGGTTTCTGAAGGATACCCTTAAGAGTTAGGGTGATTCTTCTTCAATAGTTTGGGCTAGGGCCCCTATTCCTGTATACCCTGCCCTGTTTTAGCTACCAATGATTAGCAGCCTAGTTTCATTTAAACAATTAACTTCAATTAGCATTTGTAAATGGATATTTATTGCAAAGACTTAGCAAGAACAGAGATTACAAAGTATTTTCCCCTGACCAGAGAAAGGGGCAGCTCAGTTCCTGGAAAGAGGAGGCTCAACCTTAAAGCAGCTGCCTCATGGGTGCACTTCCAAACCCAGCACAGCTGAGGGATGAATTGCTGTCGCTCCTTCTGAGCTGCCTTTGATCTTTGCTGGGTCTGACAGGTTGCTTAGGACTTTGCTCCTCACCATATTGCATTCCAACAAATCTCGGCTTGGACTCCAGCCCCAGGCCTTTGGAGGGGGTGTGTGGCTATTCTGTCCTACTCCAGCTCACAAAGTTGTAGCCATAGCTATTGTCCCTTCACCTACAGTGGGGAAAAAAGCAAAGGCAAAAGCAAGAAATGGGCCGGGGTCCATTTCTGTGGGCTGTGCGTCAGCCCCAGGGGCAAAGGACCGTGGGCCTCTTCCCCATCCAGCGGCTAGCACAGAGACAGGCAGGATAGAGCCCACTCTAGTCCAGCAGCCAATCACCAGCCCAACTCTTCATCATGTGCTTAGTGGCCTGGAGCCAGTTTCAGAGGATCTACACCGTGGGGGGGGGGGGCCGCCCCCACCAGGGCCAGGGCCGGTCCATGGTGGGTCATCCAGGATTTCCTGAAGCATGCTCCTCCAGCATTTTCATATTGGCCAGCAGCATTCAGAGCATGATTCATATGCTCTCAGGATGGACCTCCCTGGCCCAGGCCCTGGATAATGGACTCTCCATTAATTGTTCCTGAGCGGATGAATGACTATAGCTAGTTAATGAAT